>NC_048893.1:139562458-139689742 GCF_011077185.1 Oxyura jamaicensis
ATAATAAATTCTTTTTTTCCTCGCTCAGCTCCAGTTACATTCCTCAGAAATTAAAAGCTTGTTCGCTAGTGAGACCTTGACACAAGTGCTGACAGCCATTGTCAGGGACGTGTTTGTGCCAAGGGTTCCTCTTGTATCTCACCTGAGACAGCTCTCTGGTGGTAGCTAATGCTGCTGGGAGAACAGATGAGATGTATTGGCTATAACAGTCAGCTCCCTCATAGAGTTTCTTACCCTGTAGAAAAGTCACTTTGAGGCTCATTCTAAATCCTCCCCAACATTACCTTGAAACTCCATTTAATTTCAAAGACTAAACAATTGTGCAGGTTTTTTGTTTGTTTTTTTCTCAAAGTACGTTCTTTCAAAGCTGCAGAACTTATTTGTGCTCCAGTTGCAAAGGACTGAAGCGAAATGAGAAAGGAAAACAACATTTAGAAAATTTCATCAGGAAAAACAAACAAAAATTTTGATTCTTTGTTGCTGTAACAGGAAGATTGCCAGGTAATTTCTGCTTTAACTCATCTGGGTGAGCCAATTGCATCAGGGGTGCTGATGGAGTTGGTATTGATGGGGCAAGCATACAAAGCATGTGCATGGCCCTCTGAAAGATTCATAGGATGCCTCAGACCAGAAACTTGCAAAAAGGCTGCCCCAGAAGAATATCCCAATGTAGGAAACAACAGTAAAAAATTAGGCAGGAGGCAATATAAGAGCAGCTTGGTGTACTGGGTCTGGCTGGGATATTAACTTTCCCTGCAGCAGCCCATACAGTGCTGCGCTCTGCACTTGTAGCTAGAACAGCAGTGGTATCACACCAGTGTTGTGTCTGCTGCTGAGCAGTGCTGGCACAGCATCAGGACTCTCTCTGACCCTCCTAGAGCGTGGGCAAAAAAGTGAGAAAGAAACATCACCAGGGCAGCTGACCTAACCCAACCAAAGGGATATTCCATACCATACGATGTCACACTCAGCAATAAAAGGTGGTAAAAGGAAGAAGAGGGGAGGGGTGGGCTCTCGTTGCGAGAACGTCTGTCCTCCTCCCGAACACGTGCGTTGAGGCCCTGCTTCAAGGATGTGGTCAAGCATCGCTCATCTGTGGGAAGTAGAGAGTAATTTCTCTCCTCTGCACTTCCACATAGCCTTTACTTGTTTTGTTTTGTTCCCTTTCCCCCTCCCTCTTCCCCTTTCCCTTTTTTTTCCCTTTAGTTGAATTGTTTAATTAATAATAATATTTCCTTAATAATATTTTTCCCTCTTTAATTAAATTATCCTTATCTCAACCCGTGAGTTGTTCTTTCCTTTACTTCTTCCCCTCCTCATCTGAGGAGGGGGAGCGAGAGAGCGATTGTGGCATTCAGCTGCCTAGCACGGTAAAACCACCACACTTGGAGCAAGGGCAGTGAAGGTGCAGGCACCACAAGCCAGCCCTCCTGGCTGCTGGAGGCTGGGGAGGTGCCAGGAGGGAGCCCACGCTGTCGCCAGCTGAGGAAGGGATGGGTGCTGGTTTCTAGCACCTCAGTCTGTTGGGATTTCACCATCTCCCCCTCCAGAGGTGAGCAGAAGGCAGGGCAGCAAGGACAGAGGGGCTCTCGCGCTTTGCACCAGCAGACGAGCCACTTCCTGGCAGCCATCGCTCACCAACAAAACAAGGATGATAGTGTTTCATAATCCACTATAAATTTGGTTTTACCTCAAGGAGCTTACCATTTACAAATGTGCTTCACTTCAGCATCAAGTCTATCAAATGTTTAATCTCAACTGTCAAGACTTTATCCGCTGCCTGAGTTTGGCATCAATCTGATTGGCTTCTTTTGTAGAGAGCCAATTTAGGAACCAATTACATATTTTAATGGGCATGAAGACAGTTCCTCTTTGGTCATTGTAGTAGATTGCAGATTGTTGTCTGACATCACTCAACTGTGTAGCAAATTGTCAGAAAATGAAAACTCCTATTAGGATACTTAAAAATTTCTGTTTCAAAATGACTACTTAGCAGCCATTACAGCATCTTTATAGAAAAGTCACTACCCTCTTTACATCTGTACCTTTGGTTAGTTTCTTTCCCCCTTTCCAATTTTCTCCCAGCATCTTGCAGCTTGCCTATTATTTGGATGTATAATTAGAAATCCATTATTATGTTTTATGGAGATGTAAAGAGTAGGAAGAAAGCTGCATAACTACTTTTTACATAGAGCATGCAAATTATCCACCTTGTGTATTTTGGCTCTGAATGTTCAGCAGATGTAGTTTCATTTCCCTTGGATCTCTGTTTACCCATTTTTATTGCTAGTCATCAAGTATAGCAGCAGAAAAATCAAAATAGGAGGGGGAGGATCTTCCCAAAGAAGCAGCTTAGCTCACCCTGATTGCAGGGTGGTATCGGCGTTAATGTGCTTCACCTACACACTGCTGTCCGTGGCTGTTATTTGAAATAGATGGTCATGGAAACCGTAGAAGTAATAAACGTAGCATGAGAAAATGGTGACTGCCAAATCTGAAGAGTTGGGGAAGTGCTTTGAAGGGTATGGCGTAAAGCATTCCAGCCAGACAATATGCGTACTGAAAAAGGATGCAGAATGGGGCTTGGACTGTATCTCACAGCTCAGAAGGAGCAAAAAGCTTTCCTGAGTCTGATTCTTCCAGATTATGTTTTTTTTTGGTCTTGCCCAAGTGTAATATCCAGCCACGTGATGCAGTCAGGCTCTCATCAGAAGTCAATGGAAATTTTATTGACTTTGTGAACCTTTATGGACTTTTATCCTCTGTGAGATCTCATAGTATGGCACATCCCAGTTTGTAGGTTGCCATCCCGCTACTTCAGATTTGCCAGTCCAGGGAAGAGTGAATGGGGTTGAGGTTCATCCCTTCTCCATCTCCCTCCCATGAGACAGAGATGTCCTGAGTCAAGAGGCTCCTCCACTCTCTGAGGTTGGTCTGGTGGGGCTCATAAATTCATAAGGATCTGTGACTGCCCTTTCAGTGCAGCGTTAAAAGCCTAACTCCTTGAGAGAGCTGCCAGCTTTGCCATGCCTTTGAAAAGTCCCCTGTTTGGATATCTACCAACATTTCCCTGGGTGACAGGACACCTCTATGTGAGGAGAGAGCTCAGTGCAATGTCCTTAGAGCAAAGATTACTTCAAATTGGCATTGGTGGTTAGGTCTGATATAAGTGGCTCAAATTTTTTGGGGGGTGGGGGGGAGAGGGTGAGGAGGTCGAAAGAGGTTGCTGGTATTTGAGGTTGGCTTCAAAGGAAAGAGTGAGCCTCCTTACTGGAGGTATGACACGGCTGCAGCACAGGGATCATGGCTGTACCTAACGCATGTTATTGTTACAGGCTTTACTGGCTCATGTATTTTAAAAATATAAAAGGGCAATGTGTACCTAATAGATATGTATTTAAAAATGATATATTCTGAATATTATTTCATCTAAATCTGTAAGAAAAAAAAGACAACAAAAAAAACAGGCACAACGTCTTCGTAATATATAGGTATTTTCCCCAGAGTTATTGCTTTGAATTGCTGCTGGTCTTACTTAGCTTTTAATTTCACTGGCAAAAACTGGCAAAATAACACATTGCCCAAGTGTACCAACCTCTTTTAGTCACTGTAAGAGTAGGAAATAGATTGTGAACAATCAGACATTGCCACATAATGATGAAGTTGTATTTGACCGATGTATTATAAGTATACAAATGTATACACATATATAGGCACATAGGTATTTCATGAATATATTATATGCATTAGAACAAGCGATATGATTGGTAGTTTATTTTTTCACATGGAAAGCAATTTATTTTTTTTCAGGAAGACATTCAGTTATATAAATTGGAACAACTGAGAGCTTCAGTTAAGAAGTTTTCATGGTGCTGTGCTAGGACGTGGGAAATTGTTGCGTCCTACTCCCTTACAGAGCTTGTACGTGACTGCAGAGAAATGGCTTATGGTCTGACCATGAGCTGCAGGAGTTTGGTGCTACTACTATTCCAACTAAAAAACAAAACAAGCAAAACAAAACAAAACAAAACAAAAACAACAGTGTGGAGTTACACTGGATGTCTATTTAGCTCTTGGTCTTCCTGACAGCATCCAAGCTTCCCATAGAGGAGACTCCAAGAAAGACTGTGCTGATGCCTGGTGCTGTCCCTGACCTTGTCTGTCCGTCCTTGTGGCCACTTGCAGACAGCCTGTGACTCATGCTGCTGTCTGTCCCTCTGCTGTGTCCTGAGACAAGTCCTCACGGCAGATGCTACTGGAGCTGCTGCTCGCAGGGGCGACCAACACTTTCTCCTTATCTGCTCCAAGCTGGCCACCAGCCATCCCAGGGCTCAGGCTTTGAGGAACTTAATACAGGTACATAAATATTAGCTGTTAGTCAAAACTGGCCTATGGCTTTTCAGCATTGCAAATAAAACTGAATTATGCCTCTAGGCTGGGCCAGGCCACAGGAAGGAGGAAAGGTGGAGCAGGAGAGACAGTCAGCTCTCTTCTTTCTGCTGCCATTAACAAGACTAGAGAGGCGTGATGAGAGCTACTGCTTTGGGTTGACACCAGCCCTTCCCCTAAAATGAGTGGTATCTTCCTTTGAGCCTTCACCTCCTCCCTGATGGCAGCAAGGGCAGCCACGTCGGCCCTCCAGGAGCCCCGTGTGCATGCAGAGGGCAGCAACGCTATGGCCAGTTCCCCGCCTGCAGTCCAGCGGTGTGCTCCCTTGGGCAGTGCGCTTCCTCTGCCTAAGCCAGAACTCTGCCTGAGCCGGCTGGGTGCCACATCCCCACATGGCTGAAGAGTGACCAGACTGCATCTGGGGACTCGGTTCAGCTCAGCCAGGTGTGGACCAGAAAGACTCCAGCTCAATCCAGTCCCACGTTATGGGTTGTGTCTTGCAGGTCCAGCAGCTGTAGAAACTTTTTTTAATCACTAGTTTAAGAAGATATAGCTGTGGATACATCCAGTGTGTAGATCTGTTGAGGAAGCAGGTGCCAGTTTTCCATAGTTACTTTTAAGAGCCAAATTGTGCTTGAGTGCTGATTTTTGGTTTTAAGGCAATATTGAGAATTTAAAAACCCTCCTTTTTTATTTATTTATTTTTTTTTTATTTGATCCAGCTGGAGCTTGTACTTCCTCTTTAACTTTTTCTTTTATTATTTAAAATCCTTAATTATCTGAGACAAAATTGGTAAGGAAATCTGCAGAATCTAGGGATTCCACAGAGCTCTCTCTATAAACACTCAGGCTATTCACTGTTGCCAAATAGACATGTGCCAACTCTGAAACACCCACCCACTCTCTCCTTCTGCTGCAGCAAACTAATAAGCGCATTGATTACATTCATTTAAAGAAAAACACTGCTCTTTTAATCTTTACATTCCCTATGCTTTAGATTTTCTGATTACGAGAGATATCCTGTTTATCGCACGTCGAGTGGTGAAAAAGCTACTTGACACACCTCAACACACTAGATGTTTTAAAAGAATATTTTATAGGATACCAGCAAGTGGTAGTAGGAGATAATCATCATTTCCTGCAAGCTGTTGTTGTACTGTTCGCAAGACGAACAAGAGGTCTCTTAAGTGTGGTTTTTGTAAAGGTCCCTTAAATGCCTCCAATCTCCCCCGACAAAAATGTTCACATGCAGTTTCTCTCTTCCTTCCCTCTCTTCTCCCCGCCCCTCCCACCCCAAAATCTGGAAGAACTTTGTTGTAATACTGAGACAAACACGTGATGCCTATTTCATAGGCCTGTAGAAATCAGACATCATGAACATTTAGTTATGTACGTGTGTAGGTAGATTTATAAATATATACAGAAAGGTATGTACCATATGTACGTGTCGTACATGTATTGATGAAATGAACAGTGCCTATTTAAGCCAATTTCAACCTCTCAAAGCAGTGGTTTTTAGACTTTTTGATTCAAACTCTGGAAGGAACAACCCAACTCAGGTGTGAATACCTTTACAAATTTCATGTGTGTGTATATATGCTTATGTGTCTGTATGTTTGCATACAGACAAACTCACTTTTCCCCAGCAGAGCATTGTGGAAATGGCCCTCAGGCTCCATCAGCTGTCTGTGCATCTGCAGTTGAGACCTCACTGGGGACGGGTCACAGGAGATGGCTCTTGGCCTCTGCTGAACTAAACTATGCTGGCAGCGACTGTAGAGCCCAGACTCTTTGCTTCTGAAGAGAAAGGGCAGCCTTGCTTTCCCCAGCCCAGCTGGCCTGATTTCTTTGAGGTGTGCTGTTTCTCCACTGCAACAGTGATGCAATTATAACATTAACATTTGAAGCATTTGTTGGTAATAATTGCCAGAATCTAATGTCACCCTGCTGTTTTTAACAGGAATTTTAAGAAAGGAGCCAGGAAGGCCCGGACAGAGAGTCCCTGTGGAAAGTCAACACATTCAGACAAAATTCAGTGCCAAAAATTGTCTCAGAAACAATATATGGGACAGTCCTCGTGCTGAATAGAGTGGGCCAGGGAAAAAGTAAACCACTGGTGACTGAATATGGGTAGATAAAGGAGGGCACTTCTGCAGGTATTTTACGTAATTATGAATTAATGAACATAAATGATGCTCTGCAAGTCAGTGAGAAGAGTAGGCAGAAACCAGCAGGCTTTGCAAAGTCAAATGTGGAGACTCGAATGGAGCCTCTGAAGGAGGGTGCTGTAGGGCAAGGTGAAGTGTGAAGGGTAGGACCCCGGAGTTAGAGTCCACTTTCTGCTCTTGCATTAAACTGATGGGTTTAGGAGTGTTTGATTTGTGAAATGGGGGAAATACTCAGAATCTAAGTTATGAACCATAACCCTGATTGATTTTCTATCACTTGAAATAACATGCTTCCAAAGACAACTGATGGTAGGATGTCAGCTCTCTTCACTTAGGGCTGTTGTCAAGGAGCACACAGATTTTTGTGTCTGTAACAGAAGTTGCCATAACCCATATAACTTGTGGGTCTGACACCATGTGATTTCCTAAAACCAGCTCTGCACATTTCTCACCTGAGGTGGACCCTTTAGGCTTAAAATTTGTTCGCCATCCAAAGTCCTGCCTCCATACCATGGGGTTGTACCTCTGTGGCTGAAGTAGGGGTAGTATTCCCACAGCTTCTTGTTCTTCAGGCTAGTTCCCATTATATTTCTCAGTGTATGTGGGTGTCCTGAGTTATGGATGCATTTTGCTAGTTTTTTTTTTTTTTTTTTTTTTTTTAATGCAATTTTTTAGTACTGGCCAAAACCATGAATACTTCTAAAAATATACCTTTTTTCATTTTTGCTCTGTTGATCTATAAATTACTAATATAGGCTGATTTTTTCAGTTAAACCCAGCTAAAGATAGATATCAGAATAAAACTATTATTTTTTATTATTATTATTACTCTTTATAAGCGCAATCTCAATAGCTATTCTGGTAGACTTCTAAAGGCAGCATTTACTAAGAATTCTTCCTAATATTTTGACTGCTAACCATCTTTTCTCCCCTTAGAATAGCTTTTCTAATGGAACAATTCAGAAAAAGCACTATCATCATATCATAATATACTGTGACAAGGACTGTTCAGCTTTACTCTTTGACATTTAATGTATTCTCAGCTCTTCACTGTGGCTGGCAAGGGTGACTTATGCAGCCAGTACTATAGATAAGAAGTAGAAAAAAAAAAAAAGAGAGAGAGAGATTCAGGACTAAGTGTTGTAAAACATCTGTTTTCCACCTGTTTATAAGATGTGTGTGTTTACATCTGGCGTCTTCCAGAAGAAGACACCAGTTAAAGGCTACTATGATACACCTTGGCAAAGTTTCTGTAGATTTTGCAAGATTTAGAAGAGATCATCTCAGTCTTTGAAAGGAACAGGGCAACTAACTCGCACAGAAACCCCAAATATACAGAAATCATGGTTCACTGTACAGGGATTTTTTTTTCTCTTTTATTTTTTTTTTATTTTTTATTTTTTTATTTTTTAAAACATAGTTTCCTTCCTGAAAAAACTTTGTTTTACTGTTTTCTGAATATGAACTACCTAGTTGTATGTTTGGATCTATGTCACAAATAAGGGACTTGTAAAGCTAAAGAATATGCTACATTTTAAAGTGCTGAGGAGGAGCCCTCTAAAGGACTCAGTAGAAAATGTAAAAGCATTTCTCTGGGTCCAAAGGAAAATATATATTTTTTAAATATAATAATATGCTGAAGGACCTTGTTCTTCTTGACACACGTTTTCATTGCTGTTCTTGTTGAGACATTCAGCTGTGGTGATCCTTACAGGGAAGGTTCCCAGAGAGGCTGAAATCTTTCAAATCTTATTGCTTATATGTTTTCTTTGCTTGACAGTAAGATATGAAATAGTTGACCTTGCCCAGAGCAATATCATTAAAGCTAAAGAAGATGACACTTGTACTGGGTGTTGGTCAGGAGCTGTCTAAAGCACTTTCTGAATTCTTATGGAGCACTAATAAAAGGCAATTGAAAAAAAAAGGTGATGCTACCCAAATAATGCTTCTTGTTTTAACATGGATTTATGCGTATATTAATGTGCATGTTAAAAGAAAAAAAAAAAAAAAAAAAAAAAGAGTGCATTACACCTCAGAAATTCATCTTAATTTTCTATTTAATTTTGTTTATTTATTTTTACCATATAATTAATGACATTCAGACAAATTAGACAGGAGAATCTTTGTCTACAAAGTGCTTTTTGGTTAACACCTGTGCTTGCCAGGTGACCAGTGGAGGTCTGTCAGGATGTTTCATCTCTCATATCAAATGCTGGCGAACAGGCAGAGCCCACCAACATTAGCTATAACCTGCTAACTATTTCAGACCAGATGAACTGGGAACCAGTGAGTGCTAATGAAGGTCAAGGAGGAAGAGGAGTGCTGCTGTTAGAATGCTTGTGCCATCCGGAGACTTTGGTGGCCGGTCCAAGACAAACTGTTGGCTGTTTAAGGACTGAGATGCTGTAAATAATCCATGAAAGCACACAGAAGACAGACACAGAGTACCACGTCAGATAACATGGTTCTAAAAGAAACATCAATCATCATTTTATGGAGAATTCACAGGCAGTAAGGGCAAAGTTTGATGACCAAAGTGACCACAATGACCAGTTTAGTTGTCTCAAACACAGTGCTGCCTACGGGGATTCTTCTTCACTTTGGGACTCAGAGCTGGGATGCCTACACCATATTCTGGAAGAACGGGAGCACAATGAGTTTGTAACGTGAATCCAGTGTGCTCAGCAGTGACTAACAAAACTAGCCAGTGGGTAAAGCCGAGGAGAAAAGCAGCACTTAAACACTATCTTTTAAACAGCCCTAGGGAATAGGCCCACTG
The DNA here is from genome assembly GCF_011077185.1 of Oxyura jamaicensis. NCBI lineage: Eukaryota > Metazoa > Chordata > Aves > Anseriformes > Anatidae > Oxyura > Oxyura jamaicensis. The sequence goes on from NC_048893.1 coordinate 139,571,795, forward strand.
CGGAATATTGGCATCAGACTGCAGTTCAGTACCTAAAATTAAGATTCTCTATTCTCCTGTCCTTTCCTATAACTTTAAAGCTGCCAAAAAACTTGGGGGAAAATTCACATGTCCTAGCTTTAGCCACCCAAGAGATGCATGGTTCATTAGTCAGACATCTTCTGTGTATGTGGAAAAGGGCAACTCCAGAAGGCTGATTTTCCCACCTGATTTAGGGTGTGGGGCTGTGGGATGCCTTTGGCTCCACCTGAACAACAGCATTCCTCCTAAACTGCTTTCCCTCCTGGTCTGTGGAACCCTACAAGTTTTCCAGTAGAGCTGAAGGCCCCATCCCATGATCCCATGATCCCATGATCTGGCTGATAGCAGGCATGTTTTTCGGTTCACAGATTCTTTCAAGCAGCCCTCAGACCTTCAGGGGCTGCTTCCCTCATGTAGAGGAGAAGTTTAAAGCTAGGTCTCTCATATAGTTTGAGCACCACAGCTGGGAATATTCACAGATCTTCCTAACTGGACTTTCTGGGCCTACGAGCATTCTCCAGAAGACGGATGCTGGAGGAGGCCCTGGAGCTGAGAGAAAGGAGGTCTGACCAGAGCAGCTGCCTCATGGGGTAGTTTGCTGTTCACCAAGAACTCTGGTGCGCCAAGTATTGTGTGGCTGTGCCCATGTTTTCTGATAGAAATATGGGCAGGTAAGAACTGAAAAATCACCGTTTATCAAAGGGGAGTGAACATTTCAATTTCAGCGTTGGGTGTCTAATAAATATTTAGGAAACTACAATTATCCATCATGTTAATCTAGCCCCAACAGTCCTCATGCCATGGCAGAGCAAGAGCGAGAGCAGGAATTGCAGCCCTTGCAAGAACAACACTCTACTTTGGGCAGTGTTCCTTGTCTGCCCGATGGTTAGGTGGAGCTTTTCTTTTTTTAATCCGTCTCGCCTTTGTGTTTGCACAGAATGGCTAATTCTGAGAGGGGAGAATAACCTCATAAATATGATTATTCTCCATTGCAGATCGCCTTTTTTCCATGATGTGCTGGCTATTGTGTGTATTTTTGCCCACACATCAGAGCTTTGCTAGACTGGAGTGCCATTCACAGCACACTTCCTGTCCTGGAGATTGTGTTCAACACAGATGGCTCTTTATCGCTAAGTATATGTGAGAGCTAAATTGAATGTGCTCTCTTGTCTAATATTTAACAAAGCACATTTAGTTAATGACTAATGTTTCATTATTGCAGGAAGCTTTTAGTACCAAAAGGTTAAGTGGTTCATTTGAATATTGCCCGAGAATCTTTGCCCTGTCAGGATTTTTTTCTGAAGTTAATTTGCTATTGTTGTGATCGTGTCTGACAAGTGGTGGGTAAAAGCAAAGGCAGGTTATGGGGGTCTGTTTCCATGACATAATTTTACCAGTATTTAGCAAGCTGGATTTTACTCAGCTGAGCACATCTAATTTGCATGGACCCTTATTCAGGGATGAAAAGCCAGATTCGAGCATAGGCCATCCTCCAGTGGGAATTATTTACATGTGAAGCAAAGGACTTGGGAGAAAATGATGAGAAAGCGGGCAAAATTAATGGAGCTAGAAGAGGTTAATGGAACTACCAGAAGAGGTTTGCCATACATTCACACAGGTAGAGGAGTAGGTTTAGGTATTATTGTTAAAAATAAAATTGTAGAGGCTGAGTAGTAGTAAAGCATCATGGAAATGAGTTTCCACTACACTGATATTAAGGTTGTAAACTGCTTGTGATGGAGTCATAAAAATTGGTGTGTGTATATATATATATATATGTATATATATATATATATTTGATAAAAAGACCCCTTGTTACTTTGTTTAGGCTGAATTCTCAGTTCCCTGAAAGTTTTTCAATGGAAATCAGAACCCTGGTAGACCAGTTCACTGGGTTATTTTTTCTCTTAATTTGTTGAAAAGAGAAAAGAACATATGTATCAAATCCACACCGTACCATTTTACTGTTTTCCTGGGAAGGTGCACCTTGTGAAGTTGACTTCTGAGCCCTGCAGTAAGAACATGGCTGCTGCAATTCACCTATATATATATATATATATATATATATATATATATATATATATGTATTTTTCTTTTCATGATCACTGTCATGGGTTTGCCACCCTAAGATAAAACATAAAGCTAAATATTCACCTGTGGCTTTATAGCATTAGCACTTTCAGCATAACTTCTTCTCAGGATGATGTGCTGGCCTTTATCTTTTGAGCAGATGTGGATACTTTTTATTCTGAATCTTCAACTAAATATATATATATATATTGCTTCAGATTAAAGACAATCACCTATAAATTCACCTCTCTGGAAAAGACTTCTAGCTTAGTACAGCAATGTTAATACCAAGAAAAAATCAATCAGAGAGTCTTTGCTTTTGAGGTACTGTGTATGGGATTTTATATTTTTAATGGGATTATTTTAACTAATTCATTATTACAGTTTCTACATCAACTCTTTAAATAGGGCATGCTTTTGTTGTTGTTTTTCCTATTTGTGAACAAATTAAGATATCTCTTATCTACATATTATTGTTTAATATGTTGGATAGAAATGAAGCTTCTTTACAGCTTTTCAGTTTCAACAGTCTGATCTCCCTCAAGCTCCGGTAGAGAAAGTATCCTGGAGATTGAAACCTACTATGCCTGCATACTATCAGGGAGATCTAAATTAACCTTCATCTTTTAATTTGACACATTTGCAGACTTCTTAGTCCTAGCACACAAGAAGTTTGAGGATGCTTTCACAGGCCTTCCACCAGCCCTTGAGGTGTCCCTGCAGCGCAGTGCTGTTTCTGTTCAGGACTAAATCTCTGCAGTTTTAGAATCACAACGCTCCTTCCCCTAGAGACAAACTTGATTTTCTCTTTGTCTACATTGTAGTTCAAAGCTAGAATGTTTCCTGAGATGGTTCTTGGTAGTTCCACATTTATCTTTCAGGCACAATAACTAGCTTGAACATCAACCTCACATTTTTAATGTTTCAGGAATCTAGAAATTTTGGAGGTAAAAATGTTTTATCTTACGTTGCTCAAAGTACTTGAAGGGAATATTAGCTGCAGGAAAAACACACATCCTTTTTTGGAGCTTTTCTTTCAGCTCTATTGCACCAGTAGATCCATGCTTTGGGTGGTATCTTTCCACCTCTGACACTAAACAACCAAACATATTTTAGCAAGCCTCTTTAGAGCAAGGTGTTTCACAACAATTCAGGCTGCCAGGCAAAGGAAATGAATCCAGAATAAAGAACTCTCTTATGAATATGATAGTGAGTGCATACCTTGAGACAAGACACTGTGCCATAATTACATGAACAGGGAACAGTTGCTCCTTCAGGACCCCTTCAGTAGAGACACCAAGGAAGGAGTGAACTAAAGGGATGTGTAGGGTGCACTTCCTCTGCTACAAAGTAATGGGAAATGAAATGATTAATTTTAATAGACACCTCGGAAGGCAGATTATGACCATGATGCATAAGGGACTTAAAGAAAAACCACTGTATCTAGCTTTCTGTTTGTTACACTAAAGGTACTAGAGATGAAGTAAGTACTGGTCTCCATGCTGCGCCTGGCTATATTTCAGAGGACTGATGTGGATTAATGCACAACACTCTTGGATTAATGCACAGCCTCGGAGGTTGTGCAGGAGGGTTTAGCAAGTAGTGTGCTGCCTCCTCCAGAGGTCATTGCTCAGGGGCACAGCAGTGCACCCACCAGGGCAGCAGCCACCCTAGGACGCAGGCAACGAGGTGTGAGAGAGCATCTCTTAATGTGCGCATCGTTCCCTGTGCTGTGGGGGCCAGATGATGCTGCACTGCAGCCTGTCTGCTCCACGGATCTGACAATGTTTGCCCACAGGCACTTTCCAGTATGAGTTGACAGAGGAGGAGTCTCTAAATTTGTGAAATATGTGTAAAGAGCCAACATTTTCATGCCTCTATAGGTCCTTGCAATGTTCATCTCCATGTACCCTGCAGAAAGAAGAGATCTTTGCTTTGTGTTTAATCCTCTGAAAAAAAAAAAATCCTCAGGAGATTAGTCAGTTCTTTTTACCTCTTAAAGTATGAAAACTCAAAATTGTTGAAGGGACCTCAGAAGCTGCTAACACTTTCCTCGAGTAAAAGTAAATTCTCCCCTTGTAATATTATCTAGTCCTTGACCTTAAAATAATAGAAAATAGGGAACTTCACTTTGCTGAATTGTTATTTATAATTACTTATTATAGCATATTTCCATAAACGTACTTCTCTGTGATCCATATCAATGTAGCGCTTTTCACAGAATCCTTTTGTTTTAGAAGGGTATCTACTTACGTCTTGTCACAGAAGTTGTTTTCTGCTTCCTGAGTTTATCTGAAATTTGCTAAAGGTTTTTTAGTTGCTTCTGTTTCCATACCCTCTGTAAGAGCAGAGGGTTCTCCTGAAAAGTGTGAACGCCTGGAACAGACACAGCTCGCTAAATGCAGGCTAGAGCAAAGACTTCTACATCACCTGTTCCAAGGAAGCCCAGATGTGCCCATGAGGAGAACCTTCAGCTTATAAATAATCATTAAAGAATAGCAGGGAGAAGTGTCCTGGTGTGAGATGGTATCAAGGAACAATGGTCTCAAAGCAGTACTGGGAAACATACAATCTATATGAATTCGAGTAGACTGTGGTGGTAGCCTGGGCTGGATTTTGGCTTCTCCGTTGCTAATGTTGTGTGGCCTCAGCAATTCTATCAGCAAAATCAGCTCCAGGTCTACTCATGTTTTCTTCCTCAGCTTTAGTCACTGCAGAGATGTAATAGCTATTATATGCAGTGGGAACTGTGTGTTTCCAAGGTATTAAAATAGTCCTGTAAGGACTCTTGCCCTAGTTTTGTTTAGCTCTGGAGTATGTTGGGTTCATAAGATTTTAATGCTGTAAATACAGAAGATTTGTGCACAAGCTCCTGGGAGCTTCCAATGTCCCCATGCCGGTCTCTCAGCAAACACAGCTCTGCTTGCCTGGCAGCAGCTCCCAGGGCCAGGGAGTTTGCATGTGGTGAGCAGCATCTCACAGGAGGATGCCTTGGCTGGGCAAAACTGCACACTGACAGCTGGTCACGGCTCACGTCCTGAAGAACTACAGGCGTGTTGGTCATCGGCTGTCTGAATAGACATTAAAAACAAACATAATAATAATAAAAATTAACTTAACCGAAGTAAATGCATCAAGCTGCCTTAAAATGCTACTGTCAACATGAAGACAAGTCATCCTTTTCTTCCACATTAAGACCCTTCCAATTTGTTTTGCAAGGAGGAAATTGAAGAATATCATTGATGAAGTGAAGCTGTTGTGTCACTTGTCACAAGGACAGCTAACACTCCTTTGTCCGCAGAGCTTTCACCGGTGCAGTAGCACTTGATTTTCCACAGGCACACGCCTAGCCATCACCCACTGAGTTTTGCCTCTTGCCATATGCTTTTCCCTCTTTAGCATGGCGTTTCCTACAGGAGCTATGCCCAGTACCTACTTCTAATTACTCTGCTCCTGTGGTCCTTGCCAGCCTGGGGCGAGGCAAAGCCCCGCGCCGCCTTGGCTGCTCAGCCAAGCCTTCCCTCGCCAGCTCTGGCAGATGTGCATGATTAATGTATTATTTACATTTGGCTGCCTGATTATTTTTTTTTCTGCCTCTAACCTTTTCACTTTCACAATTTTATTTTGACTCTGAAATTCTGGGGATTCCACTTATAACCTTTATGTTTATTGGTGAAGGAGCTATTATTAGGCTGTTTTTCCCCCCTCTGTCTAATTCTGGAATTTAATGATATTTTTCTTTCTGCCTTTTGGTACAGGTGCAGTAATTAGATGGTATTAAGTCTGTTTCAAATTTATCAAATAGGCTTGTTATTGTCCTTTTTATATACATCTGAAGTTGTAAATAAGTCACCTTTCTCATGAATTCGCCTGACAAAACTTTGCTATATCACCAAGGTAGACAGTGCTGATACAGTTGCCCTAAGAAATGTCTTGAGATAGTTAGGGATGTTCCCTGGCCCTTTCTAGCCATCGGCAGAAAGAGAGATAGGAGCAAAAAGAAAAACTGCTGCATTTAAGAGGGCGGCACAGGTCTTGTAATCTTGGTGAGCCGCAGGGAACAGGGGAGGAGAGAGGAAGGGGAGCAAGAGGAGTTTACACAACCTTAAGTATTGAATATGAATACTTAAAACATGAAATTATTCAGGGATGAGTTTGCTTTTCAGCTCAAGCTTGTGATCTTAGGCCCCCTTGGATGAACTTCCTGACACTTTCTGTGGCTGTGTGCCTTATTTTTTTTTCCTCAGTGGTTCTAAATTGCCATTAATGAAAGAACAAAAGGTGACATTTTTTAAAACACTATTTAAGAGGTGAGACAGAGGAAACACTAGCTATCATGTTGATGCAGCTTGCGTAATTTCAGAAAGTGGGAATTAATGAACCTTTAGTGCTAGGCGTGCATGAACGGAGTTTGCACGAGCAAAGACCTCACCCCAAAATACTGTTATGAGAGACAGTGAACAGAACTGCAATGTCCCGAAGGTGAGCCAGCACGAGTGGGGAGGAAGAGATGCTCTTGGTGCTGTAATTTCACTGTGCTTGTGCTCTACCCAGCACTAGCTAAGGCTGAGAGTTTATTCTCCATCATTATACTAGAGGAAAGACATCCATCTTTTGGAAGGGAGTCCTAAAAACATCTCACAATGTCATTATAGGAAAGCACAGATGATGAAAAGCATGGACATGAACTAACATAGCCTCCAGGTGGTACGTACCTCTCCACGTGGTGACAGATAAAGCTGCTAGGTTTATTCAAATGGTGTGGGTTCGCTCAGTGACCTTCACTGGTGCCGATGCAACAGGCAGCAGCTTTCTGCTCCTGAGGCCAGGCGGGGTAATTCCTGGCTGCTGAGTGATGTGGGAAAACACTTCACATGAGATAGAAAGAAACTCTCTGGGAACTACACCAAGCAGCCTAGATCCTGTGGGACAAAGTTTTGTATATTTGTGCTGTGCCGTGGGACTCAAGGCTTGCACTGGTCTTTGTCAGCGTGTGTTAGGAGGAACGATGTATTTGTCCTTGACTTGCCTCCCTGCCTGCTGCTGGACTTGGGTGAAAGAAAATCCATCACAACAGGCCAAGTGAAGGAGGGCCTTGTAAATGGCATGTTCTGCCCCTCAGCTAAGGGCAGTTTCCTCCAGCTGAGGTGCCTGCTGAAGTGCCAGTGCTGTTTTTCTCCGTGGTGCATGGCTGGAAGGTGGCTCATGGACCCCTGGTGTGCAGTGCCACCACTGTCACAGCACTCAGACAGAAGGGGGGCAGTTGTGTAAAGCTAGACCAGGTAATGATCCATAAAATAACACATCCAAGTTGCTGCTTTTTTATGATTTCCCTTGCCAGGACCACCTGAACTACCTGAAAGAAATTTTATAACTAAGTTTTTTGTGATGAGTCTGACCCTACATAAGACTTAGATGATGTGTTATTTAACTCCATTTCCTTTGGTTCAGAAGACAGTTTGATTCAGGAGACCTTGTCTGAGAGTTTTGTTTTGCATGAAATCAGCACTGCTGTTCGTTATATGGGTGATGAAGTCAGAGAAGCACCAAGCAGACACTCCTGAAGCTGTCATCAGCTACAGCTCATGTAAATCCCAAAGTAGCTTGTTCTCTTCTGGAAATTCCCTTTTTATTCAATCCTATAGCATCTGAAAAAGAAATAAAATAAAATCCTCCAGGACAGAGACAGCTTTTAGCCATTTATATTATAGCACAGACTCTCGAGGATGCGTAAGCATTACTTTCCTCTGGCGAAGAGCTGATCAGAAGACATTTGGGCCTTTCCCAGTCTGGTTTCAATATTACCAGCAATGGCCTAAAACAACACAACCAGCCTGACCCAGGTTGACCCTGCGTTGAGTTGGACTTGGACAAAACCATCTCTGGAGGACCCAACAGCCTACATTTTTCTGGTTTTAACCCAGACTGGGGACAGTCAGCTCCCACTCAATACAAATACCAGGCAGTATCTTCAGGGTGTTATTGGCAATTACAGGCCATAATAACGTTCCTCGTTGCTATTGGATTTTTAGGCACTACTATCATCAGCCTCATTACCCACTGAAAACCTGCTGTGGGTTCAGCCATCAGCTTTCTGTTGGCAGCCCTGGCCTCCGTGACCTTGTGCTGTCCTGCAGCTATGGTTGTTGCAGTGAACCAGACCTCTGGGGCTCATTTCTGCCAAAAGTCAGCTACGCTATCGATTATTTGTCTTGGAAGGAGTTGCCATCTGGATGACTAGCGTGGACCGTTTTCTAACCACTGTCTAGAGGCAAAACAAGCTGAACTCCTGCTGTGCCAAAGCCACAACTGTATTTTTTTTTTTTTTTTTTTTTTTTGAAGCTGACTCTTTGCATTGCCTTCCCTCCCCTGACTGGAAGGATGGTTGGGGGAAATGCAAACCAGGGCTCTCCAGTGTGTTTCCTTGCTGCCTGAAACTCCAAGAAGCGATGCTCTTTGCAAGAATGTTCTTAATTCCCTTCAGCATCATGCTGCACCCCAACCCTTGCATCCCAAACACCTCTGTAAGAGCCTCTTGAGGACCCCCAAAACCAAAAGCCTTTACTTCAGGCAAAGGAGCAAACCTGGCCTGATGGAGGTGCGGAAACCTCACCAGATGAATGCAGGCACAAATTTCAAAACGACATCTCCCGAGCTACGTGGTGCCCAGCCTGCCTGTGGTGTCCTGCAGCATTACCAGCACCATGTTCCCCAGCAGAACTGCCTCCTGCTGCTGCTTACCCTGTCCTCTGCTGCCTGAGCACCAAATGCTCCAAGAGGTTTAAGCTGAGATCACACATAAAACATCCATGATCCTCCTGCAAAAAGAAACCTTGAACAAGGAAAAAGAATGCAATCTAGGTTTCTAGTGAAGGCCAGTATGGTCACATATCAGATTTTCTATCACAGGCAGGAGAGATGCAAGGAGAAAATATACCAGCTCATCCAGAGTATGACAAGAGAGCAGCTGAATGAGGTCCCATATGTGTCCTAAAAAACAGATTCTTCCTTTTTCAGAACTTCTGTGCTCTTCCTCTCTTGCTGCCTCCCCTTGGAGATGCTGCACATGTTCCCTTGGCTTATCCCAGCCTCTCCCCAGCCATTACCATCCCTTTCCTAGAGTTTCCTCATCAAGTCCTGCAGTGTCACCGTGGCCCTCTCCTGCCCTCCAAACCAGGACTGCTTCCAGGACTGTCATAAGGGAGGGTGAAGTCCTTCCCCTGCCCATATGTCCCCTACTGCTGGCTTTAATCCCAGAAGGATTAAAGCTACATGGAGGCAAATTAAGGTCTTCCAAATCTGGAAGGGCAGTAGCTACTTTCACTTGAAACTTCAGATTCAGCAAAACCCACCAGTGTTGAAGAGCACCTGTTTTTTCATGAACATCCTGTACTTGCTGAATTCAGCCTTCTTGTTTGACCACCTTTCTTTGTCAGTCACCCCAATGAATTCTCTATCCACCTCTAAAAAAAATAATTTGTCTTTCACTTGGCCATTCGCATCCTATTGCTTGTGTATCTAGGAATGAATGACAAGCATAATTAAAAGTATTTATTAAAAATCAACATATTTATACATTTGTACATTTCACAGACTGCTGTATATGTTCACCAACATAACCATTAAGTCAGAAAGCATTAACAGTACAGATTTCCATCCGAACAAAATTTACTGCAGGGGAACTTCAGTTTTATAATCAAACACTGTAGAATGTCATTAACTCTTTTTGTTTCCTTTAAAAATAGCAGCACATTTAATTATCAGTGTTCACAGGGCACAAGCCCCAAAGTGTTGTACAGCAGGAGAAAGAAAAGTAAATAGATGCAATGGGAGGAGAGCTCACAATGAAAATGTATCAGTTACTGCCGATTATAAACAGCAGGATGTAATAAAAGACTTAGGTCTATGCTGAATAAAGACTAGCAAATTGGGAAAACTAATAAAATGAAGCTACCTCTTGATTAAACAGTATAAAATAACATCTTTTAATGTCATTCAGGATAGGAGTCTTGCAAATAACACGTTTTGTTATAAAGATTAAGCAGAATCAGGATAATGCTTGTGTGCTCAAATATGTAATGAAAGTCTCAGAAGACATGCAGAGGCTCCACCTCTACCACCACCCAGCTGACATTATCAGTGCTTCAAGTTGTTGAGGAAATTAAGAGAGATTTTATTGAACAGATACAGATGTGCTAAGGAGCATCCAGAACTCTCCAGACTAACACTCATGCCAATTAAGGGCTAGGAAGGTGACATAAATTGGGTGATACAGGTTAGTTTTTGGAGGTGGGAGTGTGGGCAGCAAAGCCAAGTTCTCGTTGTAGCCTAGGCTCCTGCAAACAACTGAGCTGCTGCAGGACAGGCTGAAAAAGTCACTTCATAGGTTCTTAACGGTGTACTCCATATAAACTGCTTATTTTTTTTTTTTCTCCAGACTTTGAGCCCATTATTCTCATATTATTGACATAACTTTCTCTTCAAATCATAGAAATTAAGACCTAGTGAACTCTCCCTAGTCATAAGTGTACAGCTGTTACTTCGAACACAGCACCAAATTTTGGGCAACTTCTTTCCTCTTTTTGCCTTAGAGAAGGAAAAAACTGCACAAGATGACATGCAGACAGGTAACAGACAATTTTTATGAGAGGAAAAGAGGATATACAAAAAAAAAAATAGAAGTATTTAAGAAGTGCTTTTTGTATGTGTCAGCCACTGTAACAGAGGAGAGCTGCAAAGAAAGTCAGAAATGCAATACTTCCTTTATTAGAAATTGTGGTAAATGAGTCTCAATGCCTGCAAAAGCATCCGTGTGAGAGACTAACCTCATTTGTTATGCCCTGAATCACAGTCACCCTGTGACATTAAAAAAAATCTGCACTAGTGTTTAGATTTCAACACAAACAGAACTGTGGACATTCGTCAGCAAAAAAGTTTGAAGATCAATTACAAACAAGTATTCTACCAAGAGCTATATTAAGAAGAAATAATCTGCTTCATTCTCTTCTCTGCAAGGGCAGGTCACATCCCCTAACTGGACAGAGAGAGAAACAAAAATCATTTGCTTCAAGCTTAACCTCCGAGAGCCCCAAGTCCATCCAATTTCAGATCTAGCAGGATGGTCAACAAAATATTTTTATTTCCTGTCTTTATTAATCTAGTTGGCAATTAACAACCAGATTATTGTACCTCCACTGCTGCTGTAGCCATGTCAGAAGAATTTACCAAAGCAGCAACGCTGTCTCAGCATTTCAGGTATACAAACAAGAACGAGCAATCTGACAGCGCTAAGAAATGGAGGAACATTTTCAGGTTCTCCAATTTGAATTTCTTACGCAAAGGGGTGGTGTAGTTGTCCTCCTAAGAGGATTTAAGTGCAGACACCTTCCATGAGTTTCCTGGTGATGAAATACAGCATCCCACACATCACTCTGACATAGGCTGCTATCTCCCCTGGTTGCACGTTGTCCCAGTTGCTGAAGTGCTGTATGCACACCGCAACAGCATCCTTCACCTGCCACTGCCCTGCTGAGCTCTTGCTCTACCTCAGCCTCATGCTATTTTTTTGCTTTTTCATTTTGCTACCGTGGGACTTTCATATTAATTCATCCAAATGAGTTCCAGTATAAAACTCATCTGGAGAAAAAAAGGTAATGTATGAAACAAATGTTAATATTTTTTCCAGTCCCCATTCCTGGAGGGCTAAAAGGGTTAGATTTCCCATTTTCAGCAATCACCTTTTTGGTCATCAATGATTGCAGATATGCTACTTTGCATTACTCCTATTTCTGTATTTGTTTTGTATGTAGAAACAGACATTTCTTAATGCTACATTTTAGCCAAAGTAAAAAAAAAAATGAAAAAATCTTTAATGTAAGTTGTTTATATTTTTCAGCCTTACCTTTTCATGCAATAACAATTAAGAATTTTCTTGTGGTCTGGAGTAATATGATCTCTAATCACAAATACTAAGTTCGTTCATCACTACCTAGCAGCTAGAATTAGTCTTGACCATGGAGAGTGATGTTTGCTTTAATACCTCCTTTTTATTGAGTAGCAAATAACACACTTTGTTCCTCAAAAAACTGAGGAACAAAGAGCACACTGCGGATGCTTGCAGCGAAATAAAGTATTTCTTATGAATTGCATGTTACTATACACAAAGCTCATCAGATCTTTGAAAGGTCAGCAAACAGATACAGATCTACAGTATCAGACACAGAATCTGCTCATATCAATGAAGCACAGGAGAATCACTCATAGCAGAAGTCAGAAGTGACAGAGAATGTCTTTCTTGAAGGTGCTTTTCAATAAATGTTTACATACCTTAGTAGAAGGAGCTAAAGAAAAAACTTTTTTTTAAACCAACACAATGTCTATACTTTTCTGATTGCTGACTCAGGAAAGAGAAAGATCCAAAAGGCTTTTGCTTCCAATAGAAAGAAATAGATATCCTGGATGCAGTCTGGTTGCCCATTCTTGGATGCAACACAACATTTATGGAAAGGTTGGCTTATGAAACAGCCTTGTAACACTTCTGAGACTTCTGCTGAGACCGCATCTAGATGATAACATGCAGATGATCCTTTGCGGGAAGCCTGAATTCTGATTTGGAACACTAAAACAGTAAGAAACCCCACTGACTGTCAGTTGCATGCTGTTCACTATTTATTAGAGCATTAAAAAATTGAAAGAAATACTTTGATTTTGAAATTCTTAACTTTTATTTAAAGTCATCATTTTTGAACCTTTTTTTTGTGGGACACTGCCTCTTTTAAATTGCTTTAAAATGGTTAAACAATCCATCCTGGCAGTTAAATATTTTTTGTTGTCCGAAAAGCTTTAGTTTACAGAATGTTTTGTAAAATACAACAGATCCAGTACCCCTGTAGTGCATCTTTGTAGATTTGCTCCCAATTATATCACCTTTCCATGATTCTGATTGCACAAAGTCATCCACAGGTAGTAACACCCATTCTTGTGGAGTTCCAATCTGCTTCAGTTATGCTATAGCAAACATTTAGCATGTAACCTATATGCTTATGCATCAGCTACATCCTTATCCTCCAAGGAAACTCTATGATAAGATCAATTTATTCAACTGTATGTACAGTATATTTGCATATTAATAAATAAATCAATATTAAAGTATCTTCCCCATATAAAAGTGACTACAGCCTAACCAGACAATCTGACTTCATTTTTTCTTCCAAGCACAGCTGTGTGACCAAGGCAATCAGTTTCCACTCAGTTTACTACAGTAACTGTAGGAGTAGAAACCTAACAGACCAGTGCTCAAGTTTAAATTCTATACAGCAGAGGAGAGGGGAAGGAAATAAAAGTACTAAAAAGTGCAAAAGCCAATGACTCGTAGAGCAAAGAACAAGTTCATAACGTGATCCTGGGGAAGAGAATCCAAAAGAGGACATGCTGCAGCAAACATCATAACCAAACTATGTTTTTGTCCTGACAGTCAGCTGCGTTATGCCAGTCTTGTCATGTAATGCTCCAAGAATTCCAACTTCAAGAGATGCCATCTCCACCTCTACATGTTTATCAACACCACATTCAGTGCAAAGTGACATTTCTGAAAATAACTGTTTACCTTGTCTCCATAACATTCATCTCATCCTTACTATGGAGAAAAGGCTTGCTTTCTTTATCTGTTTATTACTATGTACAGAAGAGCCTATATTTACACCTCTCTGTGGTAGTGAACTTTTTTCCTATATCTACATTCATTAGAAATTGAGAAGGCAAGTGGCCATATTTTGTGTTTATGGAATTCCTCCCATTAACCCAAGGACTATCTGTTCATCTTGATTTTATACTTAAAGTAGCTGCACTTTGTTCTTTTTTCCAGCCCACTTTCAATGGGATGTAAGTCACGGGAACTTGTGGGACCTGGAACATATTTCAAGTCTGATTGCTGGAGCTGGAAGAGTGATGAGCCATGTTTGAATTCAGACGTCTGTTTGCAGCACAGTGTGTGTGGACCATACCCCCATTCGGGTATCTTACAAATACAGGCTCGCAGAAAGGATTTTGGCACACTTGACAGACCTTTTTGTCCGAAAGGTGAATTGGGGTTCCTTTTTGTTTGACCTAAGGAAAAAAAAAAATCCAGACATGAATCTAGCAAGGAAGGAAAATTAAGATGCAGTAAAAAAATACCGGATCATTGGTAACATCAGCATATCATTACGAACACAGTCAATGACACAGGTGGCAAAAAAAGATTTAGTTTTTAAAATTATTTAACTTGACATTCAATTTCCACATTCATACTAGTTTATTTTCATGCTTCTTCCTAATCTTTTTCGTTGTTTTTCTGAGAAAGGCAATTACATTTAACGTAGCTAAAACCCTGCAACAGCGTCCTAAACAAGGACACATGACAACTTGACAGCAAACCAAGTATTGTCACATTCATATCGCAGACAGATTAAGCTGGGTAAACATTTATGAGACCAAAAAAAATTAAAAATCCACTGGAAACTTTAAGTATCTCTGTAGCTAGGAATAGAAGAATGCTTCACAAGTGAATTTATCTCCAATAAAAGATTAACAAACTTTAATTAACGCCAAGTGCTGTGCGTTAACACCAAGCTTTCTTGCAACTTCTGACAGGGCTCAATCCTAGCAAAAAAATGCTCCGTTAAAAAAAACACGGAAAGAGCTTCATTAATCTAGAAATCTCAGATTCATTTTAATTCAGTCCACAAGTTCAAAGTTGCTCCTATTTCAAGGCTCCACCTGCCCTTTTGTTTTATTGAGAAAGCATAAAATTGACTCTAGTAGCTATGGCAAAAAAGCTAATAAATGCACCAATTAAAATTGCGCCAAGGACCCGATCTCAACTTTTTCTTAACTCTTCAACTGTCTGATTATAATTAAGATACATAGTAAATATATAATAAAGCGTCAAAGTGTCTCTGTTAAAAACAAAAACCTACCTTCTCGTATTTGTAGATCAAGTTTTCAGCTTGTGCTAACCCAAGTGCAGCCTGTGTCATTCTTTTTGTGTGAATGCTTTGCCTCACTGCTCCAGCCAGGAAGGGGGAAAGGAGCTGCACTGACCAGCTGTCAGGCACCAGCTGCAAGACCAGAGCTGCGTCAAACTCTGCAGCATGGTTATTCAAGAGATCCACAGCAGCCATGACTAGCGCATAATCCGAAGCGCCTGGATTTAGATATACTGACAGCAGCATATGGAAAAGCCTCCGTCTGTACTGAAGATCTCTGTTCTCAGAGTTCCATATACAATATTCTTCAGCAGCACGGAAGTCCTTCAACTCATGGACAAGGATATGCAAAGCCTTCTCATGTTCTTCTAGTTTTCCATACAAAATTGCACTTTCCATATGAAGGTCCATGCCACGGACTTTGTCTGTTAGATGAGAAACAAGGCTCAGTGGAGGAGAGACTACTACTACTCCCAAATTCAGTGAGGACAAACCCACAGTGAGCACAATTCCCATTAATTTTGCAGAGGTTCTGGCAGCTGTATAGAGGACATATTTGTAAGTACAAGAATGCCCAGATGTCTGGAAACAGCTCTTAAAAGAGCACCACAAACTAAGAAAGAAGGAATTACTATGCAACAGGTGATAAAACCAATCTTTTAAAATTCCAGCATGTGAGTTTTGCATGTTTCTGCCCACACTGCTACCACGTACGATAAACTAAGATATAACTGCAGTATTTTTAAGCTCTGCCACTGCCAAATGTTATAGAAAAATACATACCATTTAAAGTCCGTATTTTCATAGTGGGAAATTTTCTTAATGGAAACACTACATTTTCTCAATGGTAATTTTTTTCAGGCATGATAAAAGGTATGGAAATACAATGTTTTTTCCCCAAAAACTCTTTTGTTTTTCAAGAAGGAACACACCAGCATGTATTGATCTCATCTTTATGTAGGACAAGAAATGTATGAAAATGTGCGTTCTGAAATACATGGATTTCAAGAGAATAATCCAAGTTGTAACTTTTACTTAAAGATAAAAAAGAGCAAGAGTTTTAATCAGTATGTTATATTTGTACATTACTTGTTATATTTTATTGACTGAGAAGTTAAGGGGGCAGTAAGTGTTAGTTCATTATTTTAGTTGTTACTCACCTGTTTCTATTTCAACAGCCAGTAGACTTTTCCCACTGACTTTCAGAAAGTATTTCACATCTTTCAGTACAACAAGCCATTTCCCTTTCACCCATTGGAAGGTACATTAAAAAGCAGGTAAAGCAGCACTGGCCAGAGGTATTTTAGCTCAACTGTTGCTTGCCTTATACTACAAATAACATATATACTGTCCTTTTCACTTATAAAGGATCCTTTTCTTCTTTTCCTGCACGGCATGAAACCCAGTTTTCAGGGCAAGAGGCAGTTATGTACAACAAGAGTCCTAGTAAATCAGACTCTTCAAAGCTTTCTGTAGTTCACACTAATGGCGAAACAATCTGCTTAACAAATAAGCTTATAACTTTTCCATTTTCAAAAGATTGTCACATGTTACATGCATATCATTAAAAATAAACTGAGTATAAATTAAGATACTGTATGAAGATAATTTTTCTATCTAGTTACATGCTCTGTGTTTGATGAAGTGGCAAACATACCATTCTGATTCATGAACTCAGATCAAAGGGAACAGTAACAGCTGTTGTATTTGCTGAATTACCTTGAGTTTGAAATAGGTATATTTGGTTGATACGCTTACCATCTAGAAACCTCAAATACTTTATTTTTTTATTTTTTTTACCTGTAAGAGAACTTTGTAACTTTGCTTCCTGCTGAAGCTAACGTACAGCATTTATAGAGAAGTGTCTTACCCAAAATAAAGTGAACTCTATAAAGATCAGATTTCTGAAGAAGACTGCGTAGTTTTGACAGAAGTTCAGTTGTTTCTGTACAATTATCCGTGGTCACAGATTTTAGCTGAAGTATTGCCTCCAAATACAATGCAGCTAGATGAGTATGATACTTTTCTTTCTACAAATGAAAAGAGCAATGTTAGCTCAGTTTAGAAATACAACTCCTTCTCCCCATAACACTTCAATGAATATTTACATAATTACATAGAAATGTTTAAGTTCATTCAGTTAATTCAGATCATCCAAGTCTTTTGTTCATACAAATAGACAACTTATTCACACCAGCTTCACGAGACAGGATATGCTATATGTACAGTACTGGGTTCTCTACATCAACAAGACATATGGGTATATTATTCCTAAACCCCTTTTCACATTAAGTAAAGAGATTAATAAATAGTTTTTCTTGTGCAAAAATTATTTCCTTTCAAAAGCTCCTCTAATGAAAGTCAATGCAGTAAAACAGATCTCTCTCCTTTGAGTACATGAATGTTTACTCTTCTCCTCATTTTCCCTACTTTAAAAAAAAAAAGTAACTTTGGCTTAATGCAGTTTTCACCATATTCAGATGTTCTTTGACCTTTTCTATTTCTGCAATAAAATCTGAGAAAGCCACCACCAGAGGCAGACAAGCACTCTGACAGCACAATGCTTTCTGCATTATTCATTACCTCATATTCGTCAAAAGCTGATGATTTGACTACTGTTTGAAACATTTTCACTGAAGCAGTCATAATAATCTAGTACTTTCCAGAGAGCAAGTAAGTTTATAACCCAGCCTTTACTAGCAGGTAGTAATAAAACTATTTAAAAGTTTATTTGGAAATATTCATAATATTAGAAATAGTACATTAATTGGTCAGTGTCATACATCAGGGATATCTGAAATTGCAACAGAAATCATCGATCTAGTATGTACATTTTAAGAATGTAAATTCATGAACTGGCCAGACTTACTGAGTTTCTTTGATGTTTATTTCTTTGTATTCATTATTTGCAGGCTAAAGTAATTTTTCCTATGCTTAAGATGTCTCATATCCAAGTATTATAAAGTTTTCTGCTTCTGTATTATACTTTAAAAAAACCACCACAGATAGAATACAGT
Source organism: Oxyura jamaicensis (assembly GCF_011077185.1). Lineage (NCBI taxonomy): Eukaryota > Metazoa > Chordata > Aves > Anseriformes > Anatidae > Oxyura > Oxyura jamaicensis. The sequence continues at coordinate 139,589,868 of NC_048893.1, forward strand.
CACAGCTAGTGAACACAACTTTTGGACATTCAACATAGAGATGCTTGCAATGCTACAGAGTGAGAGATGCATGTTTTAATTTTATTTTTAATTTAATTTTATTTCTTCAGATCTCTCCAGAAAGAGATAATAAGAGAATAAATACCTACTTTTACTACACAGAATTAACAATATTAATATATTACTGAGGCTGTGCAACAGGATTAGCAGTTGCTCAACTTTAGTTTAACCTTAGTTTAACTTTAGTTTAAACTAGTTTAACCTTGCAATACTCAGAAGGGTAAGTGACATAAAAAGCCTTCAAATTATGCTTATTTCTTCTAGACTTTGGCTATTTTCAGAGTTGCTCATCATAAACATGAGATTCAGAGTATAGACTATTTCTGGTATATTTGTAGGACTGACCTGTATTTTTCTTTCTAATACAAGATGTTCTAGATATTTAACACGTGCTTTAGGGTATTTGTTAAGGCAACTGATGATATCATCTGGATTGATGTTTTTCTCCTGTTCCTCCAAAGGCCTTTTAGTAAAAATCTGTACCCCAACCTAGAAGAGATAATTGTATTTAGGAACTTATTGACAACCATTTTTATTACAATTTCACTATCTACTTAATAGCACTATCAGATCAGTTAGTACATTATACAGAAAACAGACAATGTAAAACTCACTCACACCATTAAGATTACACTACTTTGTGTTTAAAGTGATCTTACCTGCTCCTATCTCCCTTACCTCATTTGGTGTTCTATATACACTGCATTGTTCTATACGTATACCTTAATAATCTATATGCACACCTGGCATAATCTATACTACCTACAAGAAGTATTACACAGATCTGGATAGCAACAGAACAAGATACTTCAGTCCTTTGTAGCAATAAAGCATAAGCTGGAGACCAGAATGTTTACAGCCTTCTCCCTCTGTGCATATCACCACCTTTAAGAGACTTCTACAGTGACCAAAACCAGAGTTGAGAAATCTGGTCATTACACGCAATAACTGAGCTTTTAACTAATTTAGATTAGGTAGCGACCAGTTCCAACAGCACAGACTAATACAGCGTAAAACATCCCATTTCACAGCACAGTACACCAACAGATGTTTCAAAACTATTTTTAATTTTCTTGGAGTAAGTTAATTTGTTTCGCAATAAGATGTTGACTTGAATGAAGACTATTTATTCTATAATTCCTGTAATGTAAACAGATAGTACCCTTCACTGATTTTTTTTTATATAAGAAAAAGAAACAGCAGCTAACATCTTAGGTGAAGTTTTTTTTTTTTTGGAGGTCTAAAAATTATCTTAGAAATGTGAAAAAAAGGTTAGATATCTTTCATTGTTCAGAACTGTTCAGAATGACTCAAGCTTTGTTTTCAGAAAAAGAAGAGGCAATTATCACTAGCATAGGGATTGCTAGCAGTGTGACTGAGAAGAATTGAGAAGAAAACTTTCAGGTTTCTATTAATTACTATTTACTAGTTACTAAATATTCAGCAAAAAAATCAGCAATCAGCTACTGAGATGATATGAACGTTATTCAACACCCAAACATTGCTGCAGCATTATATTTATGATGTTCTGGAAAAAGTACACCAATTACAAACCTCTTCATTTTTCTGTAAAACCCACTCAGAGTATTTCCACACTAGATCTTGGTCTGAGCAGAACGTCAGGAAGTCTACTATATATTCATAGAGATCCGAACGTGTAGAATCCTCAATATCTCCGTCAACTATCTGCACCCATAACTGCAAGAAAAAAAAGATTAAAGTAATTAAAACATGTACTGTCTTTTAACTCAAGACGTATGCAAGCTACTAAAACACTTAGTAGCTGCCGTTGGTATTTGTAATATTAGAAAAGGCTTCTAGGAACATCAATTGTAAGGGACCACACTGGTTGCTAAATTCATACCTCCTCTGCATCAGTCTTTTCTTGTACCTGCCATATTCAACTAGTTCCAACCCCATAACATGTGGATTCTCACTGTCTGAGAATGACTAGCAGAAGAACTGAGGTGGAGGTACACCAACCACAAAGAAAGTTTAAGAGTCCTTTTCTCTAGTACATAGTCTACTTTTCCATGTTTTCTGAGCGTGCAAAATAAAAGCAAATGATCAAACAGTTTGGAAAAAGACATTTTGTTCTTCTATTTTGACTGAAGAACTTTAATCACTGTGAGAGGATTTGCTTTTAGTTCCAATTTTAATTCGTGTAAAAATTGCCACATCTAGCAGACCAGTTTAGCAATACATTTTGCTCCTTGAAACCAACAAAAAATATCTTGTATGCAACAATGGAGCTTCCTGGTTTGTTTCCTTACTATCTTTCTGCCCAGGAAATTACTATTTACATCTAACTGACTTGAATACGTTTGACAGTAACTGCAATAAGCATACTCTAAAAGCCACGCAGCAAACTGCTTAGATACTAGATATGCCCTAAGTGTTATATTGATCAAGCACATCTGTCTAGATTAAGTTTTTCAGATGCTAATAACAAAGCTATTTAGTCTGCAGTCTGTAAGCTACCACTGATCTTAACAACATCAGAAGGGGATCCCTAAAGGAATGACTTGACCTAAAGGAATGACTTGAAGTTGAAACTCAGAGATATTGCAAACTACATCCTAACCTGGTGACGAGCAGTGAACAAATTCCCAGTTGCTATCAGTGCCTGTCATGAGATTACGGTACTGCTTTGCTCTGTGTATACAGACTGGTCAGCACAGGATATGTCCTGAAGTCCCTCAAACATCATTTAAAGTAGTATCTTAATGATTTTAGTGCTTCTGTACATCTTTTAAGAGAATAAACATTATAGTATGAACAGTTTTGATTAAGAACAGGATATAAGCTTGCAAAGCACTGTCGTCTTCAATAACTGAGGGTCTTTCAGATACAACGTTAGTTTACTCAAGGAAGCCTTAGCATAGGTTTTAGATATACAAGTCACTTTCCAAAACATGAAACTAGCACCTCAGATTTTTATCTCAGAGGTAAGATTTTAGAATGGTTTACAGATGACAGTAAAAGCTTTATTCTGACCTGAAGTGCTGCAGCATCTTGACCATTGTAGTGATAAAGGAGACCAAGGGCAAAATACCTGTATAAAAAAGAGAAAACGATAAAAAGAGAAAACAGTATTAAAACTGCTAGATCTTCCCTACCGATATCATAATCATTTGATTAACAAGGAACTTAACAGTTTCTTACAGTGGGATTTCTAGGTGACATGCACATAGCTGTGTCAACATTCAAAGGAGAGAAGTTCTGTCCTAGAAAAGTGTCCATTTCTCTCTCTAAAGATAGTTTCTAGTTACTAGCTCCAACTTGAACAGTGACAAACTACTTGTCAAATTAGAGATGATTCCCTTGCTGTTCTTTGAATTTTACATACACGCCTAACAACTCCAAATAAAAAGTATTCATCCAATAATCATGTCCTTAAAATCAAATTTGTATGATGCTTTTATTTAAAACTCTGTGTTACTATCACAAACATTTTCTTTAGAGCAGCACAAAATCAAGTCAGGCAAGGAAGAGCTTTGTACAGTACACCCACACAGAGGTGTTTTTGTGTAGTGTAATACAAATGAAGCTGAAGTTCTATAATGGCTGTTCCCACAAAATGTTGTTCCACACTTCACATTTGCAAAAGGTTGCCAAGCAAAGCATGCATACCAAGAGGATTCAACAAAACACCTAAAGGAAATGAAACCACTCTAAGTCTAATCACAATTAAAGACTCCTTGTCACCACTCTAGTTGCTAATACTGTACTACACATTTTACAGAAATGAAATCCAAGGCAGAGACACTACCTACGACTGGAATATTTTACACATTTACTATCTGGTGTTTCCTGTTTAATGACTAACACCCAATTCTCCACCCACTGGCATTTCTAAATTGAAGTCACTTGCAGCCATCTTAAGCAGTGTCCTTTTAGTGAATCAGTGGGAGTTCAAAATTCAAAAGCAAGCCTTCTTTCACTGAATAAGTGAGTACAATTTAAAGGTACTAGTTAATAGCTTCTACCTGAGGTACTGCATGTTTCTAGGCATCTTTTCTTTCTGTCCAAGACATCAACAGGAGTATTCCTACTGCATCTGTTCAACTCCCACATTATCATGAGGGCAAATAAATTGCTTTCCCTCCCACCCCCAAACCAAATCCATATCAAAACTTTTTTTTGTGTTGGACATAATTTCAGGGAGAAAACTGTATTTACCAGCACAGGAGAAAATGCATTTTTTTACCTCAGATTGTCAATTAATACCTTTCCCCCCACATTTGTAAACGCTCAAGCCAGGCCAAATTGTCTTTTGTACCTGAAGTTGGTGAAACTGTAGGGATTTGAACACATTGATCTAAAATTCAACAGCACTTAAGACAAACATGTTTCTTCCTGCTCTCAAAGGTACCTTACTCAAAAAATCCACTCACTTTTTGTGCTTTTCCAACCAGGCAGCACTATCTGTTAAAAGACAGAAGTTCTCCGAAACTAGCAGATCTAGCAGGCTTTCGTGATTCGCCTCTGCATATAACTTGAGTAAAGCTGTGTCGATGTCTTCCTTGTAACCATTTGCAACCTCGGTGCTGCGGACTTCATTCAAGTAACTCATGAGGAATCGTTTGCATTTTGTCATCTTCTCCTGGTCCCCTTGGGTCAGCTGGTTGAGGTCAGCATACTCATGCAGAGGGGGATGAGACCGTATAAATGAAGAGGAAGTAGGCAACAGGAAGGGGTAGAGAGAGATCAGCTCCCGGACGTCAAGCTGGCCGCTTCTGCAATTACAGTGTCAAACTAGATGAAGCAAAAAGAAAGAAAAAGTATACATAGGCACAAAAAAGACACCAACAACATTCTGGGAATGTGTACTTAGAGTCAGGACACTTACAGGTCATCAGTTTCTGAAAATTATTGCCTTCAACATTGGAAAATTATCTTTAGAACAGATTTGGATTTTTTTTTTTTTATATATTTATATCCAAATGTTATTTTTTGTACACCTCTAGAATACCAAGAATTCAGAGACTGGATAGGCTTTTGCTTTTGACATCCTACAGCTATTTGGTGGCATACACAAAAATCAGCTGATTAGGCCTAGTGCTGTTCCTAGCAGCGTCACAGATTTCATCAATACATTATGGTAGTTAGTGCACTGATTGAGGCAAAAAAAATATGGAGATGGTGAACCCTTTCAGGCAAGCCACGAAGACTGTGCAAGTGTAATTCTGCAGAAGACAGGCATCTCCCATAGAGAGCTTTCAGAACATGTTTGGATGATGAAAATGTTTTCCCCACCTTTGAAATGCATCAGATTCCTCCTTCAGCTTACTTCTTTAGGAGGCTCTGAAAATGAACTGTGGGTACTAATTATGCATCCCTCTAACCAGTAAGAGGAAGTCTGTTCTGCAGGCTTAGGTGTCAGGCATACATCAATGTCAGATACTAGAGAGAAGCCTTTCCCTTCACATGTGTAGGGTATCTATGCCCAATCTAGGAGCAGTCTTTAACATACATATGTTACCCAAAACATTTTTCTTTCTAAACCATTGAAGAAACTCCTCTAGCGTTGGTAGAATGAGTGTTGTGACAGAAGAATAAGACCAGAATTTTGTTCACATGTGGCAAACAACTTCCTGATTTTCACAGCTAGAATTATTCTTCCTCCTATGCTTTGCTATAGAAGAATAGCAAGAAACCAGGGGTTGTGATTCAGTGTCCTGTCAAATTCATTAACTCAGAATTCATCTTTAAAGATGAGTAGTCTTGAACTGCAGAAGATACTGTTGCTGAAAAAAAAAAACAAAAAAAAAAACTCAAAAGGAACTTTTGAAGTTCTTCAAAATAAATCCTGTTTAGTTATTATTTTCTTGCAAATAGAACTGAAACAGTTTTGATCTATCTAGTGATCAGCAACCTCAGAAAGACTTTTCCCTTCACAAACTTGACTGGAAAGTATCCCAAAAGCAAACAAGTCATAACTATGGAAGCAGATGAAGCAGGAAGATTTTTACCTTCTGCAGGCAATCAAGTGTGAAAGATCTGGGCAACTTGCTCTAGGTGGCCCTGCTTGAGTAGGGACCTTCGGAGGCCACTTCCAGCCTCAACCATTTTGTGATCCTACCAGGTTGGTTAATCCCTCCTTCACTGTTCTGAAGCAAGGAAAGCAATACGGCATGCCTCAAGTTGTTCACTTCTTGCCAGAGAAATTATTCCAAAACCGTCCAGGAAATATGAACTGGTAAGAAGCATCTCCGTGGCAACATTTTTTTTTTTTTTTTTAAGTTCTAAATAATCATTTAAGAGTGTCCTTTGGCTACTAAATCTGTACCAGGAGAATGAAATTCTGGGACATAGCAACAACAGCAAGAAATTTAAGAACAGTAAGTACCCTGTTCCAGAAACTAGTGACCGCAACACATGGAAACAGCAACATAGAAAGCAGAATCCCACAAGAGAGAAAACTCTGAACATTACAAACCTTCCTGTGAAAAGAGGTTTGAAAAGAAAATTTTTCCAGTTCATACACAGAACTCCTACTGCGTAAGAAAACAGCTCTACACCAGAAAGGCCAACTTCTAATAGGAAGCAGTGTTCATGTCTACTTTGCAGATTCCTGCAACTGAAGTTTCCTTTTAATTCCTCATTTCAGACTTCATATTTGGTTTTGAAAGTTTTGGATCCACATTACGTGGAACTCAGAGGTAGATGAGATTTATTTATTTTTAAAGAAGCAGAATAACCAAGAAAAAGCAAGTTCTGACAGTGGCATGATCTGACAGTTCAAAGAGCATTTGGGCTTACTTGCAGCTCTAGTTAGTTCAACTACTCCACATAAATGAAGACAACTTCAGGACCACTAGATAATATATAACATTAGATGCTTTACGGCAGTAAATTAATCCTATTTAAATAAAGAAGGGACATAGGGTCTTTTTTTTCCCTACAAGGTTCTTCACCGATTTATGTTAGGACACAACTTGAATAGCATCAACAGTCCAGTCCAAGTTTGTGCAGAAGGAAGGAGCCTTGTTAAATCCATGGAAATTAAAGTACAGACAGACAACGGTTTTGTTGTTGAACATATTCTCATGTACTTGGAGATGGCCTAAGCTTAGATGGATACTATGACCATGGAGAAGTTAAAAGTGCTGTATTTAACATGCCACATTTAACAAGTTTTAAAACATTTTCCAACTTCCACAGTTGCTGAGGTTCTACATCCTTTCATCTTAACATCCAGTGTTTCCTAAACGAGGAAGTAGTCAGTTACTTCACCTCTGAACTTGATGAATTCTGGCCTTAATGGACATCTGTTTCCAGAAGGAGAACCAAAACCAGCTTCCAATGTGAGCTAGGCCATGCCTTGGGCTGTGAATCACCAGTGGTTCTCTCAGCAGGTCTGATTTGAGCTCAGATTGTACAATTTTGTTCTCCCCACAGCAATGGTAACTGGCAACAGGCAACCTTAAAAGCTAAGCACCATTCAGAACAGACTTCTTCAGAGGCATAGCAAATATTAAACAATGGCCCCACATGCCTGACTAACGTTCACCTCAAGGCTCATGGCTCCTGGGAACTGCAGTTTTTGGCTTGGGCTTTTTCCACCGTCTTTGAAGGAAATGGTTTAAGAAGAGAGTTACAAATAGCACCTTCCCTTGGAATAGTTGAGTTTTCAGCTTCTAAGGTTTAGCCACATATAGCTACCTAGCCACTTACTAAAACATAGAAACTAGGTTCTTAGCACTGACAGTTTGATTTGTCTTTAAATACAACTTCCCTCTGAGAAATTCTTCATTAGGTCTTTTTTGGCTTTATGTTTACAAACTGCACAGTAGGCAAAATTTACAAGACCTGGGAAAATTCAGGTCCAAATTCAGACTCCTAAATTTACAGGTATCAGAGACATCAATGAAGCCTACGTAATTTGGCTGTTTTACCCAGATCTCACTAGCTGTAATGGAAGCTTACTTAAGATGCAAACCTCACAGTAAGTCCTACTTCTTATGTATCCGAGTATAGTTACCAGCATTTTTTTTATTCTTGTTTTAAACCTTCCTAGTGTAGCAAAGAACTTAGCTAGAAGTCCATCTATATCTCTTCCCATGTGAGACAATATTAGAAAAAGAAGAGTTTATACTTTGATTTGTTAGTTTAACAAATTTGTCAGATTTGTTAAACTGTCAGATGTAAGCAACACCTAACCAGTGAAAGGACATAAGCAAATACCAGAGAAAAATGGTTTCCCTGGGGCATCTATAACAACATCTCAGCAAAACAACTAGAATTCAGTAAACAGCCTGCTAAACACACTGTTTGGTCTAACTGCATGCAAACCCCTGATGACAGGGACATGAAATAGCATGATTTGTAAGTTATAATGGATTGTATGGTGCTAATAACAACTGAATATGTCAGATCAAAAAAAGTGTTATTGTTGACAGCACGCTCAATTTAAGGTTAACAAATTCTGCTAAAAAAATTAAATCTCTTCCCCTTGTTGAACTATTTCAGTTTCAATACAGCTAGCACTTCCTTCCTTCTTGTCAATGTTACCCAGTATTTTGAAGTATCAGCATAACCTAAAGGAACTCAGTAGGAAAACATTCCTCCTAAAGGTTTCAGTATCTAAGAACTATGACAGTAAGCATAAAGTAAAACTATCTTGACAAGGTTAACCAAGGCTTATTGGTGCAAGAAAATTACACCTGTAGTCCACTGCTACTATTTCCCCAGCTAATCTATGACAGTTTCTGAGGAATGAGATGATCTCACTTGAAATTTGGCCAGAAGCAGACCCACGCCACACCAGTTTGTTGGAGCTACGGATGACACTGTTTCACTGCTAAATCCATCTTTTCCTCAGTCAGACATCAAGTTGCCTTTTGGCATTTTAACACGAGTTATTTTTGACTAACACTAGCTTGAAATAGCTCCAGAGAAACACAGAGATTGGAGCGTTTGCGTGGATTGCCATTATTTTTCCCCTCAAACATCAATAAGCCTTAAATGAACAGGACTCTCTGAGTGTTCAGTCAATGCATAACCAGGTATTATTTGAACCAGGAGTAATGGCCTGGACTGAAAATCAGAGATCCTGCATTCTACAAGGAATTTTCAGAATCACACAAATACTTATGGCTTACACATGGCTGGTCAGAAGGGATGCTGGTCTGTGCTTTCTTCCCCCAGCAAAGACTTTTAGGAGCTTATGAACAGCTGTTCTGCTTTGGAACAGCAACTTTCAAAGGAAGGAAACACCCCAGGATGCTGACTCAGCTCCAAAATTCATGCTTGGACAGGATGTTCTCATTAAACACATTTATTCTGATAAAGAAGCTTGCTCAATATCATTCATTGAAGCTCATTTGTCAGATAGACCACAAGCTGGATGGGTGCTGAATAACTGATCTTGGCTATTCCATTTCCATTGGTCGTGGCCAGAACAAGTTGCCCATAGACAGTGTTCAGACCTTCCCTGTCTTTCTCCAATTTTCACCCTGCATACGCTGCCCATTCAAGCCCAGCATTTCCCATTATCCTGGAGAGCAGTAGGCAAAATGGAAAATTCCTCCTCCAGGAGTAACTTTGCCCAAAGCTTCAATTTCCTTGACACATTTCAATTAACCCAAGGACAACCTTTTTTTCCTCCCCTATAGCATACAAGTCTACCACCTACAGCAAGTTGTTTAACCATAACAATTCTATTTCATAGGCTGTCAACTGATTTGAAATGAATTTCAGCAGATAAAGATTCTCTTATGTAGTCAGCATGGATTACAATAACTCTGCACAGCTTCTCTGCACAGAATGAGGTGCTGCTAGCAGAAATGAAAATATCAGATAAAATAAAGATAACAAACAGCATTTGTGACTGCTTTTATGGAGTGAAAGAGGATTACCAAGGTCATTGTATATGCAAGGGACTGTTGAAACAGCTGAGTTGGGAAGGTTTGTACAGACTTCCAGAAGAAGTGTTAAAAACAATTTCAGTAGCATCATTCTCAATAAAAAGTACAGTTGTGTCAACTGTATATACATTGTAGCTTTACGTTAATTTTTTTTTTCTTAAGAAAAGACACGCCACAGTGCACACTCAGTAATAATGCCTTGAACTTCGTAGACATGGAGTCAAAAAGTCTCTACACAATCAAACTACAGGATTACAGCCTTAAGGCTGCTGTTAACATACAAAAAAAAAAAAACAGTTGCATTAACTCTTCAAATATTAAATTGTTTCAATCTTACTCTGCTTTTCCCCCAACCAAGCTATTTTATCACACCGATCTCCAATCTGCATTAAAAACATTCAAGTGACTAAGTGCTTTTAAAACCAAGAATACTAACTCCTTATGTAAAAAAAAAAAAAAAGGTAAATCAAGAAATTTCTTGTCACACAATTACCTGAATAGCTCTTTTGCTTCAAGGAACTGAAGCTGTGCAAACTGTATAAAACCTGCTTGCTGCAGGATTCGTTTGTACATTACCTATGAAAAAGAAGAGGAGAAAAAACATTATTTTATTTGTAAGGAGCTATTCACATGGTACTAGTCACAGCTGTAATAAGTACCTTATAAAATCACTGAACACATGATCTTCAATCAGGACCATCAAGTTAAATGCAAAATAAAGCCTCAATCTCGCACATTTTCTACTGTATGTATCTGAACATACACAGGATCTGCTACCCACACTAAGTTTCTTTAGACATGCGTAAACAACACTATGCACTAGTACTTACTAAAAGCAAAGTCAACAAGTAGAAAAGTTATTTATTTTTCAAAAAATGATTTATCTAACATCAGTATGGCCTGCCACAAGTTTTTGCTCCTACTATGTGCAAATATAAAGGCTGATGGTTATCTTTAAAGTTGTAATTCAGCAGACAAAGAAGAGACAAAATCAAGGGTCTCAGCTAACCATAAATATCCAACTTTATCCTCTTCTGACCCCACTTCTCTAGCAACCTTGCTGGTGAGTTTTATAGCCTCCTCTCCAGGTGATTATATTTGTGATTTTCTGCCTTTTTTCAAAAATACTTTTAAAGCAGTTCTACTTATAAAATATAGAAATCAAACACACAAAAATATTAGTAAGAAAAATAGAAGTAAAGCACAAGAACAGCAATGTGTTATGGAGTTTTATTATTAAGATCATGCCTTGACAGAAAAAAGTTTACAAAAAATCACTTGAAAAAGAACATGAGAGGTACTTTACACGTGCGGTTTTTTCCCTTCAATCTGAATTGTTAGTTACCACTAGATTAAATGTGCCTCAAATATTTCCAATGGCAAAAAGGGAATTACTGGAAGGAAGCTAAACAGTGTTTTGAAAGAATCCACAATTTGTGACAACACTGACATTTTGTGAATACAGCCAGCTAGCCACATCCATGTGCCCTTCATTTTCCCCTCCACCTTTTCCATGAATAAATATGCAGTTCTCTGATGTCTAACACAGTACCTGAATGCTGTTCATAATTATAGGCTCCTATTTACAACCAAAACACTCAGAGAAATAGCAATAGTTTCATGAACAAATTCCAGGCAGGAATTGCTGAGGCCCCAAGCTGGGTAGACCGATAGTCCCATTGCTGATTTTTCACCTTGATTAAAGACTGTGGATTGACCAAGAGAAAAGCTTAAGTCCATTTAATCTGTGCATATTTCACAAATGGATAATCCTAAGGAAACACTTGATCACTAGTAAAACATTAAAACCTATTGATCTGTATGGTTGTAGGATTCTTTGTGCCTCTCCAGTGTCAGGAAGAAGAGGGAAAATAGAGGGAAATGTTACCTGGTGCATTTCAGACAAAGGTACCAACGAAAACAAAAAACAGTAATTCACCACATCTTTATATTAAGTAATGTTACTATGCTTTATGTCTAACTGTACTAATTTAAAATACAGTTAAATAAAGCTAAAAGGGAAATTAAATACAGTAATAAAGTAAAAATGCCTCATAATGTATACATACACAAAATATATAAAATATTTTGCATTTACACCAATGAATCAGAACCTGTGAACTGATGAATGGTCACTGCCTAAGGATGAAGAGTGAAATCTTTTACCATCAACTACCTGCACCTTGCTCCACCAGGGAACTTCAAAATCTGACCTGAGGCTTGCTAGGGAGGGTTAAAATACACTTTTCATCATAATAAACAAACTTTTTTTTTTTTTTTTTTTGAAGTCTTTTCAGTTTTTCCAATGGAGGGACTGCTAACATTTACACGTTAGGCACTCGGATACTGGAATTGAGTTTGAATTGATCTAACACACTGAAGACACTGCCTTAATTGTATAGCTCAGTCTGTACAGCAATCTTTTCAAATAGAAGTTAAAACGAACTCATTGACAGTTTAAGTACAGGGCTAAGAAATCAGCTTTAAATTTAAACTGATTAAGTGGTGTTCACTTTCATTTAAGTGTTAATATATCTTCACTTGTCCCTTGAAGTCATGCACCAAAGGGCTGTAGGATATCTCCTGGCTGGCAGAGGCTTCCCCAACTTTTGAAAGATACAGTGACAAGTATCCAGGTTGATTTTCAGCCAAGATAAGCATTTGATATCAAAACATCTCATGATAAAGATTATGGAAGCAACAGATGTAGAAAATTCTACAATCTTTCTCAGAGTTTTAAAAACAAGCTACATCTATATGCCAACTACAGTTAATTTTTGTTTATGATAGAAGAGCCATCTTCCAGAATGAGTTCTTCCAGACTCATCTGCCGTAATATTGTAATTAGCATCTTTTAAAAAGGTACTAAGCTATAATCCATCAAAACTCAACACATTTATTCCCCTATCAGTTTTGAACAGCAGCTACAGGACTTGAAGTCCTTTAGGCAAATTCTGTATTGTTGACTGAATTCACATTAGAAAAACACTGAGAACAAAAGTGTAGCTACAAAAACATGAATTAAGCTTTGTGTTTGTATTATTCATACTTGAAAAAGCACTAACAAACAGAAAGATGACTGCTGAACCTGCAATGGCTGTAGTGAAGCCTTAATTCTCCCAGCAGCTGGAAAAGTCTTTCTACAATGATCGGAATTACCAACAAGAGTGCCAAAAGATATTTTGTAGAAAGTTACTTTAGCTTTTGGTCAGGTTTGTGTACAGTTAAACAAGGTTTTTGAAACTAGTGAAAAATGAGAGGCAAAAAAAGAGATACCTATGCAAGATGTGTGTCAATCTAACCAAGGTCTTCACTACCATCAACCATGATTTCTGCAAACTTCAGCTGTCCTGAAAAATTAATAAGTAGCATTCAGTCATTTCATGGTAGCATGGTAGAAAGGCCTCTGTATTCTTCTGACATGATATCCAGCAATGCCATCTCCTTGCTAAGCAGTTTTTACTTCACAATAATTCTTGATGTTCAAAGACAAAGAAATTTGCATGTAATATAGCAGAGAAATTTGCCGTCTGCAGGGACTATAGATTAACAGGTTAGAGCTACTAATTCTTGACCTCCTTCTTTCCAGTAACACTGGTTGCACAAACAATTCTGTGAATGCAGTACTTTACTGTTTCTAAACCACTATCGTTCTGCACTATTGGAATATATGCATATTTCTGCTAATACCAAGAGAGACAGCGTACACCTGGGTACATGCAACAACAACGCAGAACTGAACGAAAAAAAACCTATGTCCTCAAGAACTTTCTTGACTGAGTTAGTTACATGTAGACAGCAAAAGTCATTCCAAACTGGGGAAAAAAAAGCAGCTTGTGAAAAACAGGTTTTCCTTGTACTGACTACTTGTATAAAAAAATTACATTAGTTCTTTTGTAAGGATAAACTATAGCTCCTGGATCAAGTGTCTTAATTGAATACCTCTATCCTCCTACCCCTGCTAGTACAAAATGGCAAAATAAATCCTAGAATTTGTCAGCTACTCGAGAATCAGTAAAGCTTGCAAAACAGATACTTGAAGATCTCTATGAGACAGAAGTTGGAAAGGAGCAACTCTGTGATCAGTTAAAGTACGACAAAGAAATTATGCAAAAGATGCATGCAAGGCATGTAATTTGGTTGTACTCTGTCAGATTTATATTATGTGAGACTACAGTAAAGGAAAGACTGATGTGCTCGTAGCAAACCTATAATGACAGCATTAATTATCAGAGGCACATTAGAAAGCAAGCTCAACATGTTACATTTCCAACTACTGATGCACTCTGAAGAATTGGACTACCTTGTCAACAGCTAAGCCAAATTCAATCGTTTTAATATGAGTCAATGGGAGCCTATCAATTTAAGCTGGTTAACATCAGTCTGTAGGTACAACCCAGAGCCACAACAGGTTGTTTTGCGTACAAGCAAATAACTTTCTGTTTTTCAGCCATAGCATTAACCCAAAGTAACTGAAAACCCTTAAAAGCATAAAGTAAGAAAAAAATATAATATTCTTGGAAACAGTAAATTCAGGAAGTAAGACATTCAGTGCACATAATGTACATGTAAGCAGAAAATGACTTATCCTAAAGACAGAAAACCCCTAAAAGCAAGAAAACTTGCAAGGAATGAGGTTCCATATCATGAATTTCAGAAAATGAATTGCAGGTAAGTCTGTGGGGGGAAAAAAAAACAACCACACCAAGCAACAACAACAACAAAAAAACAGACGTCATCTTCATAAACTGGAAATAAATAATTAGAAAATTAATGCCTATGTGTGATGACCTTTAATCACCTATTCCGGTCTCACGGAAGAATTTTGGTTTGGTTCTTTAGATTGCAAAGGAAAACTTGGACATAAAGATGCAATGCAAAACTGAATTCTGAATTTGCTGAAATGCTTCTCAATACTTCAGTACTTTTTAAGTACTAAGGTAAAACTATCTAGAAATAAAAGGAGGGAAATGCTTTTCTGGGCCAAGCTTTTTTTTTTTTTTAAAAAAAAAAAAAAACTTGCAGAGGAACCCCCCAGCCAGTCATTCTACAGAGGAATTAAGGACTGAAATGAAAACCCCTAACGTTTTCCTTTAATGACTTGTTTCTTCCAAAGGCACTGAACAAAATTTAAATGTTGAAATATGATCAAAATTACAAACTTCTTAAAATTAAGATATATATATATCCTGACAGACTAATTCATTTTGGAATTACTTCAGTTGGAAGTAATGCAACAGATGCCATTTTCAGGGCACTGAAATGCTCTAAAGTAGCTGAAAATAGAAAAAGATTAATTTTAGCTCTGCATATAGGTTTCCTGCAGACTACAGATAGTTTCAAAAAAGAAAGAAACCATGAAAGATTCATTCACCTGCTTGGTGAATTACTTTCATGTTCTAAAACACTGCTCAGGAAAAAAAAATGATTATTCCTTTGTATTATAGAGATTTCATTAGACTTCATCCAAGTTTCAGTCTCTAAACCACAGATAGGAACAAATCCAGTAGCATATGTATTATAATATAAACCTGAGGTAGAAGGAAAGGAGCACAAATCTCAGTCACCAAAGATCTACTAAGATCACTTCCATTTTTGAAAAGGGTAAAAAGGAGGACCAAGGGAACTACAGACTGGTTAGCCTCACCTCTGTGCCTGGAGAGATCATGGAACACAGCCTCTTGGAAGCAATGTTAAGGCACATGCAAGATCAGGCAGTAATCTGAGGCAGCCAGTATGTTTTCACCAAGAGCAAATCACGCCTGACCAGTCTGGTGGCCTTCTGTGGTGATTACATTAGTTGACAAGGGAAGGTCGACCCATGTCATCTACCTGGACTGGTGTAAGGCCTTTGACATGGCCCCACATAACATTCTCATCTCCAAATTGGAGAGAGAGATTTGAAGAGCAGACCATTCCACCAATAAGGAATTGGCTTGCAGGTGACACCAAGCTGAGTGATGCAGTCAATACAAGAGAAGAGATGCCATCCAAAGGGACCTGGACAAGCTAGAGAAGTGGGCGCGTGGGAACCTAATGAGGATTCAAGTCCAAGAGCAAGGTGCTGCACCTGAGTTAGGGCAATCCTGGACACGATTAAAGACTGAGAGAAGAACTTGTTGAGAGCTTCCCTGCAGAGAAAGACTTGGGAGTTCTGGTGGGCAAAAGGTTTGACGTGAGACAGCATTGCATGCTTGCTGCCCAGAAGGCCAACTGAATCACGTGATTGTCCCCCTCTACTCTGCCCTTGTGAGACCCCACCTGGAGCACTGCATTCAAGTCTGAGGTCCTGAGCATAAGAAAGATATAGACCTGTTAGAGAGGGTCCACAGGAGGGCCATGAAGACGATCAAGGGGCTGGAGCACCTCTCCTATGAAGAAAGGAGAGCTGGGGACATTCAGCCTGAATACGAGAAGGCTCTGCGGAGGCCCCAGAGCAGCTTTTCAATACTTAAAGGGGGCTTATAAAAAAAGATGGAGAGAAACTCTTTGCTCAGGCAGATAATGACAGGACAAGGGGAATGGTTTTAAACTAAAAGAGGGGAGATTTAAATTAGAGGTTAGGATGAAGTTCTTCACTCAGAGGGTGGTGAGGCACTGGCACAGGTTGCCCAGAGAAGCTGTGAATGCTCCATCCCTGGAGGTGTTCAAGGCCAGGTTGGAAGGGGCCCTAAGCACCCTGGTCTAGTGGGTGGCATCCTTGTCCATGTGGGGAGCGAGAGGGCATTGGAACTAGATATCTTTAAGGTCCCTTCCAACCCAAACCATTCTACGATAAGATACTCTTTTGCTGCACGTAAATCTTAACTATTCAGTTACACATCAGTACACGTAGGATGTAGTTGGCTTAGATTTCCCATCACTTAACTTTTAAGTTGTAATACTGTGGAGTTTAAGATATAGTGAGAACTCCCAATAAAAAGTCAAACTTAAAAATTCTGACTTGAAGTACACTTTTTTTTTTAAAAACAAACAAACAAACAAAAAAAAAAACAACAACAAAAAACAGAAATAGCAACTAACCATTGAACCTAGAACAAGCACTGCAGTGTTTTTTCTATTGCTAGTTTTTTGGTTTTGTTTAGTTATACACAAGAGGAAAAAATACCAAAAACAGAAGAGCAGCATTCAACCTTGGAAATGTCATAGCCATTACAAACAAGTTCAGTAGCACATCTATTTCCTCAGGCTGAAACCATAAGAGGTATTTAGTTAGACTCCTTTTCAGTACAAATCCCTCAATATAAATCCACCTTCTAAAGTCGTTTGAACATCAGTATACATAGCCTCCACGTTTTCATGAAAATTAAAGGACAGACCTGAAATTTCTCTTTTGGAATATTTCTTCGAGCTCCTTTTGCTAGGACAAGGGCTTCTTCCACTCTGTGACTAGCTAGAAGATCCTGAATCTGTTTCTCCAAAGGCAGCGGCACCAAGATATACACACACTTACTGGTAGCAACAATCACCTTTCCTGGACAGAGCAAACAGACATATTCAGTTTACATTCTCTGCAGGAAAAAAGATTTTTAGAAATAAGCTTTAATATTTACTATTTAAGATACAAGAACCTAAACAGGGTTAAAGTTTTAAAACTTGTATTTCTTGTTACTACATTCACCAGGTAGTACAGTTTACCTGTAAACTGCCCCTCATATGAAGATAATGATAATTTACAGGAGATTTTTTTCCACTCTAAGTAAATGAAACAGCTCATCATAAGAGATGATAGCCAAAGTTGTACAGGTCACCACTGTAGAACTATTGCCCAGATTCAAGACAGAGGCTTGTAGCTACCAGTTTATTTCCTCAGGCTTACATTAGGAAATTGTAAGCTGTACATCAAAGGTAACTAGTAACAAAGAGTTCACAGTACTAGAGTTTGTAACTCTCCTAGAAAAAGGAAAAAAAAATGAGCGATGCAATGTATTCCACACTTAAAGAGTCATTAATTGAAAAATACATCATAATTTTCGTATTTCTGTTTACAAATTCTTTATAGAATACCTACTTCTGAACCTTTAACAGATATTTTAGATAGTACCCTAAAAGAACAATTTTGTCATGTTAAAACTGCCAGGAAAAGCAGCAGACAGATATTTGTAGCTCATAATTATGGACTCATAATGCCAAGCTAATACTGTTCCTTCACACAACATAAAGCTAGTACTGTAATACAGTAAAGAAAACAAATTATAAAGAAAAAGCTCTAGGCCCACACACTCCTATCTGACAATGGACTTGACAACTGGAGCACATTCAACAAGCATACATTTTGCTAGAAGTGTTCAATTTTGGATGACAATTTTTCCTACCATAGACTGCAGGAACCTAACCACAAAAGTATTTGCAAGGGGAAAGTTACAATGGTTAACACACTTGCTAAATATCTTGTTTAAACATGCTTGTTTAAAAGAACAAATGGAAGTGACTGTGCCCACACTTGTGACTGTTCCAGAATTACCCATACAAAAAAGCATCCTTTTGAATACCTTCAAAGTCCTGTAGAATGTGGCCTTCTTTAAAAGGTAAGGTTTGCTTTTGCTGCTGGTCAAGCATGCTGTGCACTGTAATGAACTCCTCATCTAGAGCAACAACGTAGGGAAAGCACAAAGCTGCTCCAATCACGTTCTCGGACCAGTGCACGGGGGCTCGCTGTGAAATGCCATCGACAGTTGCAAACATGCCTACAAAAAAGGAAAAAAAAGCTTGAGGGTTGCACTAATCAAAGACTATTCCCCCCTTCCCAGTATGAATACCAGGGTATAGAAATAAGAGGCCCAAAAGAATAGATGCAGTATCAGGTAACATCATGACAGTGCATCATACCTCCCTGGATCTTAAAAACCTGTTGGTTTGTTCAGTTCAACATTTTTCTTTATCCTTCACCCACAGAAATGAACACCATGAGGAATGAAAAGAGAGGAATACCGGAAAGGCCTAACAAGAACTATTCAAGCTATTTAAAAAAGCATCAGATTAAAGAATTACGCCATGTTCAAAATCATTCAAAACCACAAATATTTAGTGAGATATTTAGTGAGATCTAATATTCAAACAATACCAACAATATTGTCTTAAGAGCTGCAGGCCTGCACTGCCTGACCTATCCTGCAGTATAGGAATATTTATTTTTTGCCATGTCATATGTCTGAAGAAGTCTGATTTTAGCATATAGACAATTATTTACTTCATCACTTTTGCAATTGCAAAATTTTCATAGGATGAGAGTTGAGTTTCTTGGAAAGAGTCACTTCCTGTAAGGTGTAATCAATCATTTGAAAAAAAAAATATATCAGTGGTTATGCATCACAAAAGCCACGCATAGATTAGACTTAAATATCATAGAATCACAGAATCATTAAGGTTGGAAAAGCCCTCCAAGATCACCTGGTCCAACCATCCCCCTATCACCAGTGTCACCCATGTCCCCAAGCACCACATCCAACCACAAACATGTCCAAGCACCACATCCAACCTCTCCTTGAACACCCCCAGGGATAGTGACTCTACCACCTCCCTGGGCAACCCGTCCCAATGCCTGACTGCTCTTGCTGAGAAGAAATGTCTCCTCATTTCCAAACTGAACCTCCCCTGGCACAACTTGAGGCCATTCCCTCTAGTCCTATCACTGCTTACCTGTGAGAAGAGGCTGACCCCCAGCTCCCCACAAGTTCCAACAATGCCTTCAATGTAACAAGATTAAATTCAATATCTTCAGTTAATTTGTATTTGTCTCTGCCACTCCCTGTCTATTCTCTTCTAGTAAGTTTGACTTGCTTTTGAACAATATGCTTTTATATTTCTTGAACTTGGTATTCCCCGATTCTATTTCCTGAGACTTTTAGCATTAACTGAAGAAAAATCCCAGTCTGAATTTACATTGTTCAGTAATTTTGACAGTGAGCCATCCTGAAGCACAATGTAAATTTCAGTTTTAAACATGAACGAATACCACCTAAAATCAGTACTTTTTACACTAAAATATGTGACTATGGAAGTTGTTCTACAACAGGGATGAGCCACTTGACAGCTGGTAGAATAAGTCTGAGCTCTAAAGAACAGAGATTAAAAGATTACGTTATTCAATTTACAAAAGCTCTTCCAAACAGCGGATAATGAGGTAAGGGTAACTGGGTAGGAGGGCCATATTGAAGGGGAAAGAAAAAAAAGACGTGGTTGTAGATGGTTACAGAACTCTGGTATAAAATTAAGATTCCGGATCCTTCAGAACAGCTTTGAAATGACCAGACCCTTCCTTTGAGTAGGGGTGCTAGACAAAGACACCATTTCACACCTATTAGCAAATCATGTTATTTACTTTTACACTATAATGATTCAGCTTTTTTTATCAGAGCACCTTGCAGAAAATACCATAACATGCAATCCAAATTTGCTCTGGAGATCTTAATAGCCTTGTGGATCAGAAGTGAAGTATTACACAAGGCTGACTGTACTATCCATTTTTAATGCCTTCCAGTTACTCCAACGCTCACCTAAGGATAACAATAAACACAATAACTATAAAAAGGCTGGGGTTTCTGGATAAGTACAGGAATATAATTGATGAAAGATGAAGTCACCGATCAATTTATTATTAAAATGCACAAGCTATCCAAAGGTTACAAGAATTACTCAAAACACAGCTACGCTGTTTTTAGAACTAAGAGATCTAGAAATTTGTAGAATCACAGAACCAAAGAAAAATGCAAGTTCTTCTGGAGGACATCCAGTCCAACTCTTCACACTCCAAGCAGGATCAAATTCGATCGGGTTACTCAGGGCTTTGTACAATAGACTCTGTAAGTTTTGTTCTTCAAAGAAAAAGTTTATTAGTGAAAATATCCAGAAAAAGTGAAATATGGAAAGCAGCATTATTCTTAACTTGTTTAAACATCTAATATGAGAACTTTTGGTTATCAAAGTTGACAGTATGAGGAATACTACTAGTGGTTGCAAACAGAAAGGGGACATGCCTGTTACCATTCACCCCCTTGCTTTATGCAGTATCATCAACTGTGATAAGACCCCCCCCCATAACCTTTTATCAATCATTCTGCCTACCACACGTGCCTGCTGTAAGTTACCAGGCTCAGTCGTCCGTTTGTAGGCTGCTCAGGCACTACACAACTGCTCAAACCACACACCGCTGAGTTTATGCTGCAAAAGCAAAAGGAATAAACTAAAATTAAGTATTTAAAATTGGCATTTTTGCCTGTTAGAGTCATTAAATAGTTGAACTTGGAAGGGATCTCTGGAGATTGCCCAGTTTAATCTCCCAGTTAAAGCAAGTTCAACTAAGTTGCTCAAGACCTCATCCAGACAGATTTAAGTACCTTGGAGAACAGACTCCACATCCTGGCCTAGTTCCAGCTTGACCATAGTCAAAATGAGGATGATTTTCTCATGTTTCCATGGAATTTCCTGTATTTTAATTTGTACCCGTTACCCCTCTGAGCAGAGGCTGATTGGTGACTTTAACATCCCCTGCATAAACGCCCGTAAGATCTCTCCAAGCCTTCTCCTCTTCAGACTGAACAGTCCAAAGGCTTCGCAGCCTCTCCTCATACAAGATGCTGCAATCACCTCATCATCTTTGTATTAGCCACTCCTCCTGCTTTTTTATCACATGCAAACTTGCTGTGGGTGCAGGCTGCGCCACCACCCGTGTTATTTCCCTTAGCACTCTCCTCATGACACCGACCACCACCCTTCAAGCACTCATGGGTGCATCCCATCAGGTCCTGTGGATTTGTCTGCCCATTTTATTTAACTGTTCCATAACTTGATCCTTCTCTACTGGGATCTTTGTTGCCCCAGATTTTCCCACTGGACCCAGGAGACAAGGATTCCTGGTACAGTCTGCAGGGTCCTGGAAAAAGGATTCACTTTCCTTTTTATCATCTCTGATGCTGTAAAGTCTGTGGATCATATCCTACACCTTCTCTACTTGGCAATGCAATTTCCCAACCAAGCACGCATCTCCTGCGTGCAAGGACCATATTTCTAGCTGCCCCTCAGCTCTCTGCAGCCTCAGACCTCAGGAGATGCACCCTCCCCTTGGGAGCTCAGAGAATCAAGACCTCTGATGTTCCAGGTGTAGTTGCTCCAGCTGGTGCTAGGAATGTGCACCCTGTGCCAATATACAATAACTGCTAAAGCTTATCAAATAAATGAAGCTACAAGAAATCTGATCAGAAACATTGAACAAAACCATAATGAAATGAAAAACTAAGTTTTGGTAAGCATAGTTTCATACAGCTCAGAATTCAATCAGATCAGAATTCGATTCTGATTTTCAGTTCTGAACTAATTACTGGTCTGAAGGAAGACGCACCACAAATTAAGTTCCCACTCCCTTTGAAAGAATGAACTATACAGAAGTAGAATCAAAGTACTGAATGGCTAAATCTATGGATCAACTATGAACAGTTCTGATTTCTTTACCTTTGTTTCAAAGGAAATATGCTAGATGTCCAAGAAACTCAAAGATGCTTTACTTATGATTACCATTTCAAGCAGTTGCTTGCTAGCATTCTTAATTCTAATCTTAACTCAAAAGGAAATTAATCTAGTAGATGAAAGTCACTTCAAACACTATGAAGACAAATATACTAATGTAGAATATTTCCACCTCAGTAACTAGAGGTTGAATTTAATATAAGTGCTCTACCAAATGCCAAATTAATGTGTATTAATTTTTATGATGTAAAAAAGCAAACCGAAATTAGAAGTTAAGACTTACATCAAGCCTTTTCAAGTCCATCCACTTAACAGCAAGAGCCTGCCACAAATGCCAAGATGCCAATGATGTTTTATAAAGGTGCTCACCTACCTTTTCAACTGCAAAGAGACTATTGCTAAAGACACCAAGAATTTTACTGAAGAAAAAGCAAGGGGGGTGATACTAAAAACTACAGTGAGGGTAGAATGGAAAGCAGATGATTAAAAAATATCACAAGCCAAGTTTGGCAAGGAAGTACTATACAATCAGTAGCAAGCAGTCTTAGCAAGGTGTCTAAGATAGCACAAGTAAGGCTTTGCCTGCATTACAGGAAAAGAGGAAGTTTAGAGCACATCTAGAACTACAGAAGTGTATTTGCTTGAGGTATCAGGTAGCTGATATTTTAACCTTCAGACAATCTACTTACACAGGCATATTAGATTTTATAAACAAAGGTCTTTACTGTGTAGCTCTCTTCCAGGGCAACAGATTAAAAACAAAAGTAACTAAATACAACTCTGCTTTCTATTTTTTGAGAACTTATCTTCTAAAAAATGAAAACAAAGCAGTTGATTAGAATCTGATTTCACTCCTAAAAAAATGTAGATTAAAGTAAGAATAGGGTCTCCCAGGAGCACACCAAAAAGGAATACCTTCAGGCAATCCATTCATAAATTTTAACTTTCACAGCACTACTAAACTGGTTAACACACACAAATTTACATCCACATTCAAAACAACAAACAGTTCTAATATAAAGCATGTAACCAAGATGATTTAGAAAAGTCTTAAGTCTGAAAAAACAAGTTCATCTTGGAACATCTTTAATTTGCATAAGCTATTATTCTAATGCACTCCTACTTCTCTCAAGAAAAAACAGTGAGTTGATGTATATCTGGCCACAAGGTGGAAATTCAGTATAAGCACCGGATCACATTCTTGATTTCTTTTGGAATCTATTAAAAAGACATGCAGATCCCTGAATTATGGACCTACATATTTCAGATCTCTTTGCATCATGTTATTCCTACTGTATTAGGAAAGACAAATAAACTGCACCTCTTAAATGTAGAATAATACAGCAAACGGCATGAAAGCATTCTGCATTTGGTCAGCTCTGGGATATCGCAGCTTTCCCAAAAAAGCTCAGGATTACTGAACTTAGAGCATATTGTTGATTTAGACAGATGGCAGCAGCATTAGTCCTTACAACCATCCATTAGATGAGAGTATTACCTCTCATGATCTAACTTCATTTTTGCAATACTTAATCATTTTCTATAACGCAGAGCTGAAAACTACTAAAAAAATAAGCAGATGAGAGTATCAACACTGTCTATGGTCACAAGATCTACAGTTAAGACAGAGCTTACTTCTTCAGGAGTTGGGATGCAGCTTAGTTCCATAACTTTTCTTATTAGTGCTGCATAAAACATACCTATCTGTGAGTCTGTTACAGCCTCTAAAAGGCAGTTTGTACCAACTCTGAATAGCAACTGAGGAAAAAATAGCTTGCCTACACTAATGAAAAAAAATAATTCATAGCAACATAGAGCTCTTCAAAATCAGTCCAGCTAGTCACTGCAGACAGGCTATCAGCCTTTGAAATTTCACTTGGTACCAAGTTTTATTCACTCTGGTGTGCAGGATACTACTTACCTTGTTATCTGTCTATACAGGCATAAAGCTTTCTACAGGCATGATTAAAATACAAATAACCTGATTTGTGTGCATTACGAAGGCAGGAAAGCAGTAACATTTAGTATTAATAACATATCATCTACCTTTGTATCACAACATTCCAGCACAGATCTGTGAAGAAAAATATTGTGGTTCTGTACAGTACTATCAGTTACTTAAGCTTCC
Organism: Oxyura jamaicensis; assembly: GCF_011077185.1. Classification (NCBI taxonomy): domain Eukaryota; kingdom Metazoa; phylum Chordata; class Aves; order Anseriformes; family Anatidae; genus Oxyura; species Oxyura jamaicensis. The sequence continues at coordinate 139,614,390 of NC_048893.1, forward strand.
CTTCTGAAGTCCAGAAAAAAGAGAAAAATAACCTTAGTCTCACCTAGCCCTCCAGGACCAGCCAACAGAAACTCTTGCCTGCCAATCCTCTTCACAATCGGCCGTTTCTCATCACTGCTGAAAGGAAATAGATCCTGGGAGACGCCAGTATTATAATTCAAAATGATATACTGTGTAGTAAGTGCAAGACACAAGTAATAGCCATCTACAGCCACGGCACAGGGTTGCTCTGGAGTGAACACCTCCTTCACGATCTGGACTCTGTCTTCAAACACCATGAACATCTGAATGGTCCGTCGCTTGACGGAGATAATGCAGACTTCGACGCAGAAAGGGTCCCCACTCACAGGGTTTTCATTTAAGGTGAACGTCACAGCTCCTTTGATTCTAGCACCAGTGGGGACAGGTTCCAAGTTCATCATATTAACTAGTGTTATCGTGTTGTCACAGAGCACAAGAAGCCTGGTGAGTGCAGATGCCGCTTTCAACTCATTTACCGGCTTCTTGAAGCCCAGGTATTTATGCAGTTGCTTGGTGGCAGCAAAAGTTATTTTTCCAGCTGTCGATAGTTTTTCATCCAGCAGGAAGTGATAGATAAAGCAGTCGTTGGTTCCAATGTAGAGGTTCTTTCCACAACACTCGATGCATTCAATGTTGATGTGATTTTTGTCTCCCATTAACACCTCCCGCTCAACAGCAGAAACGAGCTTGAAAGCTTTAACACTCATTGTGTCTTCTGGGTGATCTGAGTAAAGAAGAAAAAAGTTATTTACCTCCATGCACACCATCGAGTATTAGAGGTAGCCATTTAACATTAACCAGTACAAAAACAGATGCTTTTTCTTTTAATGGGCTATATTCTTGTTTCCAACCAGATTACACAAACCAGAACAAGCACATTAATAACCACAGAAGTGACTCAAACTGACTTTTCGCTTCAAGTCTATTCTGAAGTAGATTCACAGTAGCACCCAGCTATTTTGAAAGCAATGCTTCTTCCACAAGGAAGAAGCCCATTGTTGGCTCTCCAATACTTTGGCACTGCATGCATTTCTTCCTAGTACTACTTAGAGGCTTACAAACATCTTCTCTACATGAAAAGATACAAAATTTGGCTCTCAGACTTCTAGAGTAGCTACAAGGCTTTGAGTGCTACAAGTTAACTTCTCATGTTGCTTTACATTTTATTTGACAAAATTTACTCCTATTAGTACCTCTTCTAGTGAAATATCATAGGCAGATTCCATCTAACACATTTAAAATTCCTTATTTTAATAAGAAGTACATTCCTTACATCAATAAGAAGCGTAATTAACTTTCAAGCCACTTAAAAATAATTCACGAATCACCATAACTGTTTTTATTTTTATTTTTCTGGTACTATCATCAGAGCATCAGTTTTAGAGACGTGTGAGTAGCACGCCTATAAGCACTGGCAAGTATTAGGCATGGTCACACAGCTGATTTGGAAGTATGACCCATACATACAGTGCTCATTAAGCTCAAGAAGCAGTAGCACTGAAATTAGAAGAGTTTTTGTTGTATCACAACCATTGTGATAGTAGTGAACAAAAAAGATTGTTTTTAAGTGCTAAGCAGCACTTACAATATTCACATTCTGCAAACTATTCCTTCCCTTTTACAATCAAGCACTGCCAAGGGACAGATCTAATTCACGAAGCGATTAACAGTGTTTTGAAATCAGTCGCTGTAATTTTGCTGTACTCCAGACTTGTCTTACTTCTATATGGAACCAGCAGACACCCGTGCTGAGTGCTTGGAAGAACAGATGAAGAACTGCTGACCTAAATTAGTCACCCTTCACTATGCCATGACTGCTCTGTAACAACCACTTATCCATTCAAGACATTCAGTGTTGGCTTTGAGAAACAACACACACAATTACTCCTACTCCACATATACTGTGGAGATATAAGATGTCAAATGAGGCTTCTGTGGACCAAAATGCCCTTGTAATCACTCTGAAATTAAATGCAAATAGCAAAAATGAGCTCTGTTTCAAATTACTACACCTACCTAAAAACAAAGTTTTGCTTTTACAAGCTAATATTGAAAGCCAAGGCAAAAATTTCCAAAGATTAATTAAAAAAAAAGGTAAGCTACAATTCATGAGATACCCGTAACTGAAATTAGACCAAACTAAGAATATGGCCAGAAAAGAAGTAAGTTACAATGAGAGAAGAGCAGCCTTATAAGCCAAGAATTTCCAGAAGATTTTGGATTTGGTTTCCCTGACCATTTCAAACTGCAGCCTCACCTAGGGTTTAAGCTTGTCTCCTGACCTTCAACTAAGAAAACAGGAAAACACTAGAGAAATACCCTAAGGTAAGATGATAATGAAGCTCTCTGAGCAGCACAGCCACGCTATCCTCCAAAACATAAGATACTGAGTTAAAGAGAGCAGCCTGAAGGTTGACTGCCAAAATAACTGTTGGTTGTTGCTATGTTTTAGTAGGGTGTGTGCAGCATGAAGCGCCGGGCTATCTCCTGGAGAGGACGCGTGCCTTTCCTACCTGAGAGTCCAAGTCTGTGTGGGTCAGGGCAGGCACATCCTCTCCTAACGCCTGCCGCCAGGAGAACCACACAGCCCTGCTCTTGGCCAAGAAGCCTTCAAAAGCTTACAGAATAAGATCAAATGAAGAATATAGAGAATTATTTAGTACCTGTTTTGATATATTTAAGGTAACGAGGGATAAACCCAACTCCCCAGATACGAAGCCCGAACACACCGGCGGTCTGACGGCACCACCCAGCCCGGCACCCAGTAAACCAACCCCCCCGGTTACCACACGGCGAGAAAAACTCTCCCAGGACCCCCGGGGCCAGCCGGGCCGGCCGCTGTTGGCGCAGCCCCCCGGTCCACCGGGCGTTATTCCCACACACGCAGCTACACCGGGCCCCAGGCGACTCCCCCCAAGGCCTGCCTCCCCCTCACCTGCGAGCGCCGGGCGCCGCCGCTCCGGGATCCGCGGCCGGGCCGGGCCGGGCCTCGCTGGGGCTCCGCCGCCGCCGGCCGCGGGGAGGGGAGGGGCGGGCGCGAGGCTTCCGGTACCGCGCCCCGCCCCGCCCGGCCCCGGCGCCTTCCCGTCACGTGGGGCGGGAGAGCCCCGCCCAGCGGGGAGGGCTGCGTCACGTGAGGGGGCGGGAGGGCGGCCGTTGGGCGGGGCGGGGCGGCCGTTGGGCGCTGACGGGGCGGGAGGGTCTCGGTCAGGGGCCGGTGCGCTCGTTGTGCGCGGGTGCTGGGCTTCCGTACGAGGGTTGAGCGAATAAAGACCGGCAGCGGGGTGTGTGGGGTGTGGGAGCCGGGGAAGGGGCGCGCACGGGGAAATGGGCGGCGTGAGCCGGCGGAAAACAGAGCGGGGGGCGCTGTGGGGGGTGATGGGGGCGGTGAGGCCCTGGAACAGGCTGCCCAGAGAGGCTGTGGCTGCCCCATCCCTGGGGGTGTTCAGGGCCAGGCTGCACGGGGCCTTGGGCAGCCTGGGCTGTGGGAGGTGTCCCTGCCCATGGCAGGGGGGTGGAAGTGGGTGGGCTTTAAGGTCCCTTCCAACCCCAAATGCTATGTGGTTCTATGAACATAAATAAACATTACATTGCTTGCTTGTGCAATCAAATTATTTGTAATATTCCAAATTCGAATTCATAATAATAGATCTATCTTAAGAGCTCTATGTGTTTATAGCATGTATATGCTAAGTAGTTACATGTACGGCTTGTTCCACGTGCAGGTGTCTGCGTCACGTAACGCTGCCTCCTAGTTCTGTAAAACGCGTTAAATACTTGAAGTCACGTTTTAACATCACAAGGGCAGCACGGTTAACTTACACCGTTACTTGCAATTCCCCGCTCTGCTTCTAAACGGATAAGCAGCTTGCTAACTCAAAGCAGCAGGCAGTTACTTCACTCTCTCCTTCTGTATACCGAGAAAAATCAAAATAAATCGGGTTTTCTCGCCTTGCTGACCGGGACCACACCGCAGCGACCCTTCCCCTCCTTTACGCCTCCCTCCTGCCCAGGCGCCCCGCTCTGACGTCACTTCCGCCGCCAGGCCCCGCCCCCTCGCCCGGCGGCCCCTCAGCGGCCGGAAGCGGTGCCGGCGGCACAAGATGGCGGCGCAGCGGAGGGGCCGGGCGGGCGGTGTCGCCGCAGAGCGGCCGCAGGGGCGCTCGGACTCGGAGCTGCTGCTGCACCCGGAGCTGCTCTCGGAGGAGTTCCTGCTGCTCACCCTCGAGCAGGTGCGACCGCGCCTCGGCCGGCACCGGGGCGGCCCCGCAGGGGGGCACGGCCCTGCCCGGGCCCGGGGGGGGAGGCCGGCCTCGGGGCCCCAACGGTTGCCGCGCCCCGGCCTCCGCGGGGGCCCGGCCCCCTCGGCCGCTCCGCTCGGCTCTTGGGTTGTCAAACGTACGGGAGGTTTTCTCCCAGCCTCTCTCTGCTTGCCGGTCTTTGTGCAGCCCTGCGCGGGTGTACAAGAAGCAGTCAGGGAAGAAATAGTTAAAAATAATAATAAATAAAGGGATGCTGTGCTGTGGATGCTCGCTTAAAGGAGACATGCAGAATGAGAGCTGCCCCTGTGTTTTCATAGGGGCTGTGTCTGAACCCTGCTCCTGTGGTTTCCAAAGAATAATTTATCTAACTTTGCATGTCTCCGAGGCAGCATTTACATACAGTAAGGGTACCCGTGGAAAGTCGATCCCTTTTCTGTTAAGGCTGGTGCATGTGTACTCAGTGAGCTAAAGGCAACACAGCCTACACAATCAGCAGAGATAATGATAATAGTTTGACTATGTGTTACTGGAAAATCTGAGTTTGAAAGTGGTTTATAGCCGATTTTGAAGCTTCAGTTGATGGGGAGTACTTGCTGCTGCCTTATCTGCAAAATGAGGTGAATGAAACAATCATCTAAGACTTTTATGTGAGCTTGTTCAACTTTATGCCCTTGTTCACATAGTTTATGTGCACAACAGTACAGAAGTGATAAAGCATTGTCAAAACCAGTAGCAGCAGAGACTTTACCTGTTTTCAGTGACCTGTGTCTGCATGACATTGCTGTTTTTTTCTCTTAATAAATTTGGTCAAAGGTACCAAAGCTTGTTTTCACAACCTTGTGTATGATTGGAAAGAGAACTTGTGTGCTCTTACAACTGACAGTGACCAGAAGTCTCTCTTAGCAACTTACACGTTGGGAACTGGTGCAGAAGCAGAGCTCCACGTCTGGGAATTTGAACTGCTTTATGTTCTAGTTGCCTGGTTTTTGGAAGTACAAAAGAGAGCTCTGACTTTGTAGTTGGATTTAGGGAAACCTCTTTAAGAGTGTGTGAAAACCTTGGTTAACAACAGTAGTTCTAGCATAACGTATTTTTTTGTTACATATCTATTGGGGAAAAAAATGCAGGGTTTGTATAGCAATGGACTGTGGGGTTTATCTGTGTGGGCAAAGGTGAGGAGCTGCCCTATGCTGGTCACAGCTAGGTTCAGCTGTCTGACGGTGATGAAAACAACCCATCATACACGAAAACTTCAGTCAGAAGAACACGTAATACTGCTCAAATCTGCTTTACAAATAGTGGCAGCAGCGAGAGGCAGGAGGCACAGAGAGGCCATGCAGGAGTAGACAGATGAGCAGATGTGAGGAGAATGGAGAAATGGGACTCATGAAAAATTGATGGTTTTGGGGATGTGGCCGGTGATGGGCTCTGAAAAGCAGACGTGCCTCTGAGTAGGCTCCAGCCTGTGGAGGGCTCTTGCTGAAGCAGGGAAAGCATCATGGAGACTGTGGTCCGTGGAGAAACCCATGATGGAGCAGAAGAAAATGAGTAAGAATCAAGGAACAGAGGAAGAAAATGCATAAGAAGTAAGAAATGTCAGAAAGACACCATTAAATGCATAGGGAAATACCTCTTCTCCTCCCTTCCTGGTTTCAATTTCTCTTGTTTCCAGTGTGGATTGCTGTCAGTCTCTCTCAGTTCCTTGCTTGAGGAAGGAGAGCATCTCTTCACAGAGCTCCTCACGTGCCTTCTTCTCTGTGTCCTTTTATGTCTTCTGCCCCTAGTGGCTTCTGCCCTTTGTTAAAGGTATTTCAGCAGCGGCGCCATGTCCTTCTCCACTTGCTTGAAGCTTTGGTGTGCAGTGGGTTGTTTTCAGAGCTATCAGCCAGAAAAGGCTGGCACTGGCACAGGGCATTTCCTTGCCTCCAACAGGGGTCACCCCTGCAGCCCCCTCACCACTGACACCCTGGCATTTATGCCCAATTCACTACTTCAAAATGGCTTTTGAAAAATGAAATTTTGCCATTCTTTGTGCTATGAATTTGTCCCAATAACAACTTTTTTTTTTTTTTCTGTTCCCCACAGAAGAACATCCTAGTCACGAATGATGTAAAGATGGACAAAGACGGCCTCACTGATCTCTACATTCAACATGCCATTCCATTGCCTCAACGTGACTTACCAAAAAGTCGATGGGGGAAAATGATGGAAAAGAAAAGACAGCAAAATGAACTGAAAAGTGAAAATAAAAGGTAATTTGGCTTTCAGCGGGTTAGATCTGGAGAACTTAGGAAAATGCAGTTAGTTTGGTCTTCATCTGTCTGATGTCTAAAACTTGTACAAGTTTTGAACGCTGTTACAATTTGTCATCTGTGTCAGAAGTGTTGGATTCTCATGCTCCAATAATAGGGAAAAAAAGGATGATCTTTTTTGTCATCTACATTTTATTAATGGCATCTAGCTTATAGTACTTGCTTTTTATTGCTATGTTTCTAAATACTTTTTTCAAGAAAAGAATCATTATTGGTTTCACCTTATAATTGTTAAATAATAATAATCATGTTTACAGCGTTAAGACAAATACCAGCAGCATGTTGAACTATGCTTGCTCACTGAACAGGGTTGGTCTGCTGAGTCAGGAATGTATGCTGCAGCAGTTTTGTGTGTCCAGTTCAAAACCAACGCCTCCTTTCTGAAAGTGTTGTGCCTTGTGTTTAAAACCTTTATGTTTGGATTTGATAAGAAAGCAAAACCTTCTTCAGAAGTTTATTTAACAGAATGTTTTCTTCCCCAAGCCTCCTCCCTGCCCAAGACTTTAACTTTGACATGTGACATGCATGGGTGGCAAGTATGATTTAGCTTCATCAGTAAACACTAAAGGAAAGGTGGACAGAAATTCTCATTAGGTTTTTTGCACTGTTACAGCTTGTTAATTTCATAAGTCTGTTTTAGCCTTACTGAGGATTCTAACAAGGAAGAGAGAAACAAATTCTGGCAAGAGATTTTTTTTAACTATTTTTTAGGTTATTTATTTTTTTTTTTTTTTTTTTTTTTTTTTTTCCCATGTGCTTAAAAGGTCTGTTTGTAGATTGGTCTGTTTGTGACTTGAAGATGAAAGCATGAGGTTAGTGTTCAAATAATCAGACACTGGTGTGCTGAAATAGGCACAAAATAATTTTTTATCGGAGAACTAAAGATAGTGGGGAGGATGTTTTTGAGAGAAGGCAGCCGTGTTAACTTTTAGGTGGGAGTAGGGCTTCATCCTTACATCAGTTGTAGAATAAGTTCAGGAGCTGTTATTTTGGTACACTAAGACTCGGTAAGGGTCAAACCTATTTTTACTAGGGAAATGGTCAGTAAATCTACTAGGGAAATGGTCTAGTTTAATCTACCAGTCTGCTTTTCTTTGCCAGTTGCTCTTAGAATTTCAGCACATTCAGTAAGTAAAAGTTGCACAGGGAAAACTTCAGTTACAGTATGGTCATGGGAAGAATCATGGAAGTTTGGTCATCTTTTTGGATGTTAAAACAGTATGTTTTTCCTCATAGCTGTGTTGTCAGCCTAAGGAGAATTGGTGTCATGCCACTGAAGAGAAGGAAGTAGACCTTGGCATTACTGTTTTTAAAAACAAAATCCCTGGCTATTATGAGGCTGTAAGTTATGTGCAAGTCAGAGATAAACTGAACTAAAAGTAAATTACTTACTCCAAGTCAGATAAGCTGATTCATCATTTGAGTAACAGGAGCTGTCTGCTGCATTCCACTGTGGCAAGGCACTGCTTTCCGAAGTGTGCTCGGATTACTGTGGGGCTTGGAGACGATCTGCAGAGCTCGGTGTGTAGTTGCATACCTCTAATAGCTGCAGATAAGAGGTAAAAACACATTAATAACTTCAATTGAAATTTAAAACTCAGTGTTGAGTACTGTGTTTAGTCTTACTGCTGGTGATTGCTGGCATGTCCTAAAAGATTTGGTGTGTATCAGCTGAGTTGCAGTGTCGTGTTACACCTCAGTACAATGGAGTATCAGAGGCGATAGTTGAAACATCTTATTTCTGAATTTTCAGTGTGCAGACAATCCTAAGAACAAATGCACTGTATCCAACTTCAAGCATTCTAATTAACAGTTGATTTTGTAGAAACATCTGTAAGATCATCTTGACTGCTGGAAGGAGGAGGACGGTTTGAATCTCAAAATGTATGTGTAGCTTCCGAAGTGCTGTGGAGTTTGAAGAATCTCCCAAACTCTCCTTCTCTGTGAGCTCTGTGGCTGTGCATGCTCTGAGCTGTGGCCTTGGTAGAGCTGATAATTTTTTCTTTGTCACTTGACAGGCCACTTCAGCCTCCTCTGAGAGCTGCTAATGAACTGAAAACACTGAGTTCAGCATATAATGTGGCACTCATGACCAGTTTCAAAAACATTAGCAGAAGAGGTAATCACCTGCCTGTTTTGGTAGCAGGGTGGATATTTAGGGTAATCAGGAGCCAGGACCTTAAACCTACACTTCTCACTGTTTTTAGGGTGTTACATTAAGTACTAGGCTCGGCTAGACAAGAATAGGAGTATTTTTTGTCCAGTTGTCCTCATGGTCAGGAGCTGTTCCAGAGCTGACTGCATGAGTGATCTGAATAATCATGTGAAAAAGCATAAACCCTGCTTGCTTATGTGGAGAAGTTTTTGCTTCCTCTAGCAAGTCTTGAGTTCTTTACCATGCACTACATAATAAACATCAGGATTAGAACATGTCCACCATTCGGCCTGGCTTATAGTGTGGTTTGAGCACTTCCCTGGATTTTAGGGGATGTGCATTAAAAATTAGGTTTCACAGAGTGTCTTGTGGGAAGGGCCGCAATCTCAAAACATTTATTTTCAGCTGTTAACTGGCTTCAGTATCCTCCCTCAGAAGAGTGCTGGCTAATGTGAGTCCTGCTCTGAGGCTTTTAAGCTTTCTCTACTTGATGTAAAGAAAATGAGTGTCACGCCCCAGGTTCTGTGTTTGTGTGCCACGTATCTAAAAATTAGATGTGACAATTCTTGATGGTGCAGTGTCCAATTTTATTTTGGAACTTGTCCAAAGTGCTTCTCTGGGAGTGTTATCTGTATTTTAGCATGTGGTCACCTGTATAAGTGCTACAACTCTTAAAATTCAGTTTAGCATAGGTAACAATCCAGGTAGAATCATAGTTAGTTCTTGAATTACTAGTCTTAAAGCTTAAATTTAAAAAACAAACAAACAAAAATACTCTAGAAAAAAATACATTTTGTAAGTTAAGGAAGGTGACTAAAAAAAGGTATAAAATCCCCTCTTTCGCATACTTTGTAAACTAGCTTTCCAGAAAGGCTGCTGTAGATTTTTTTTTTTTTGTCCAGAATATTAAATAATTCTTAGACAAAGCCAAAGTGAGCACAGTATCATGCTTTATTTTTGAGGCAAGTGTCAGCTTTTTAGGCTTTTCAAGTGAAATTGTACTCCTTAATATAATGGATATGTTAAATACTGCTGTTGTTTCAGTGAAACCTTATCTACTGTCTGGTTGAACACTCCTTGGAAGCTAGTCATGTTTTGTAGAAGCTCTTCTCGAAACCACAGCTACTGTAGATATAACCCAAAGAGCTGTCTGATCTCTTGACAGATGTACTAAATGAAAATAAGGTCTCTGTGTCTATCAGTTCTGGGAACCTGATGAATAGAAAAAGGAGGAGGCTTGTGTGACGTATATTGTTGTGAAGAGACAGTAATGTAGAAGCAAATATGAAGAAGAGCTGAATTTTCTCTTGCTCTGTGAGCCCCTAAACTACTCCTTTCATTCCAGAAATCCCTGGTCTTGACAGAAATTGTACATGAGATGTATCATTTCCTGTTTTGGTGTGGGGGATATTCTTTTTTTTCCATAAATTAGTTGTTACTAAATTGGCCAGCTCTGACTAGACACAAAGGCACAAACTATTCAAAAGGCATTAAATTTGCTTAGGGTTCCTATTCAACAGCTTATTTCAAAAACAAGAATGTGTTGTTTTTTGCTAAAGATTTTCATTCCTCACCTCCTGGTTCTTTAGGCTATCTTAACACTACGATTTTGAATAAGTATGGAATCAGGGAGGTTTAGAAGTATCAGAATATTAGATCCTGTTCTTGTAAGGTGTCTCACACTTTCTCAGCTACTTCTGAAATACTTAATGACTATTATGTATTTTGCTATTCAGGAAGAGCTACAGTGGTGTAAGTGTACAATCTTAGGATGTACAACTGTGCCTGTCTAGAAGGTTCCTCACAACCCCCTGTGTTGACCTCCTTTGTGCCCATATACTCTTCCACCCCCCTATCCCACCCCCCCTTCCTATTTTGGAAGCAATTCCTATTGCTTGTAGGAGCAGCTATCAGCATAAGGTCAGTATTTTGGGATCTATTTTTACTTTAGGCAAGATTAAATTCATTTTTGCTACTCATGTCTTGGATATGCTATTTTTGAGTCATCTGGCTTGTGTTTCTGATCGTTTTACAATTTGTATTTTCAGTGCTACAGTGGTGGAAGGATTGAGGAAACGGCCATTAATTGTATTTGATGGCAGTTCAACAAGCACAAGCATAAAAGTGAAGAAGACAGAGAACGGAGCTACTGATCGCCTAAAACCTCCCCCAGCTGGAAGCACCACCAATACTGTTAGGAGATTATCAGCTTCTTCAAATGCCTCAACATACATTTCAGCCTCCAGTTTATCAGAGGACGCTAAGCTGGAAGGGAGGAATAGTGAGGCTAAGCAGAACAATATTTCAAAGACTAATAGCAATGTATTGGCTAGTCTGAAGGCGTACCCTTTGACTCCAGTAGCAGGAACTACTGTTGTGAAGTTAAAGAGATCTGTTCCAAAAGAAGACTCTGATTTGCCGGTATGTATGTCCATGTATGTTTGTTGTTATTGAAATTTGAAGGAACCAAAGGTAGACCCTGGTAAGAATTCCCAGGATTATTTTATGTTGGAGTAATAATATTTAGAAACAAGGAAAGGAGTAGCTGGTTTGGGAGAGACCAGGAGGAAAAAAATTAAGTATTTTATACTTGTTTGTGGGAAGCTTCTGTGTTAGAGGCAGCTCTGTAGAAAACATGCATGTCATTGTAAAATGAGTAAGTAGGTAATATGTAAGGTGGTGCTGGTGGTGCAAAATCAACCAAAGCAAACAAAAGTAACCCTACTTGTAGGTCCAAGAGAGAGGGCAGGTATTACGGAACAAGAGCAGCCTGGTCTGTTTTGTAGTAGGGAAGAAAAAAAATGATAACATTTGTAACAATCACACTTGAATGATTAAGACAAGCTTTCATTTGTCAAAGTGAAGGAGGAGATGTTGAAGGAACTGAAGTGAGATGCTGCAAGCTGTAGTATGTGTCCTTAAAGGAAGAAGGCCATCTGTTTGAAATCTCACATAGGAATTGGCAAGCTAGAGGTAGGAATTGGATGAGAAAATCTGGAGAGATGCCTAGATTGTGGGTCTGAATGAGAACAACAAACCATTCTAGTTGGAGTGAGAGGACAAAGGTCGAGTGCTCATTTTGAGCCATGCTGATCTTGCTCAGGTACCTGGGTTTCTATAAGATGATGAGAAAGATGTGCTGAGATCTTGAACAGAAGGGTGCTGTTCTCAAGTAGAAAGCTGATCACTGAGTTGTTAATCATAACACTAAATAGCGACCTCTTTTCTGTAAGTTAGATTCAGCTGCAAACGAATTCTAGGTAGAGAAGAGATCTATGTTATGGATAGGGTAGAAAGAGACTGATAAGCTGCAAAGATAAGAGGAGAACTAAGGCAGGATATGTGACTTCAGAAGCGTGAACCTTTGAAAGTGGAAGTAATGGTGCTGAACAGAGCTGCAAGCTGAGAAGAAAGATGCAGTAGTAGTTTTGAATTTTGGTGAAAGCGTGAATAGTCTTAAGTGCTTGCCATTGAGCAAGGAGCAGAGCCCAGTAATGGGGCAGCTTCTCTTTTAAGACGTGCCTCAGGGTAGGGATAAGTCTTACATTTGTGTTGTATTCCTTCATAATACAAATGTATTAAATAAATGCAAGGGTTCTTTTACGTTTCCACTGAAAGACCGGAATGCGTGGAACAAGTCCAGGCTTCAGAGGAAATAGAGGTATATGATCTTGGCTGAACTGCAGGGGGAGCTTTAGAAATGCAGCATGCAGTTACACTGTTACATTGACTGAAATTTTCTCAGGACTCCACACCTTATTTATGTTTCCTCAGGCTTGCCTCATGTAACTTTTTTCTTCATCCTTTTTTCTTCCTTTCATTTTTTCCTTCCTTTGCTGTTTTTCTTTCTTTGCTTTTCCCTTCCCTTCTTTCTTTTTTTTCTCTTTATTTCTTACATGAAGGATTGCAGGTAATATCCTTACTGCATAATTTGGTAGGTTCCATATAAATTCTGTTAAACACAAGCATCTAAACGTATCTCTGGTCTGAAAGACAGCTTTAACAACTTTTACAAGCAATATAGCTGTGGCACTGAATCAATTTTATGCTGGAGAGGTGTTTCCTACTACCAATATAACTAACTTATTTTAGTATTTAGAACTTCTCAGTTGGTTAGATCTGAACCTACAGAGCTTGTGAAACTTGTTTGGTATACACCTCACATCTTTCTTACGTTTTACTTGAATGTTTCATGGACATAATGACGAACACTTAAGTGGCACTATATCACTGACACTTGGAAGCCATGGCTTGTGATACTTGACTTTCTATCTTAGCCACAGTTTGTTGTCCAGTTTAGTACAGGTAAGTTCAGTCATATGCCTTGGTTAATGTGGGTCAAAAAAGTTTGAAGTTAGGCAAGTGTGTGTGTCTGAAATTATAGAATGTGGTCTTGAATAGTAATACCAGCAGGATGAAGCAGTACACTTAGCTGATGGCTAAATTACAGAATCATTAAGGCTGGAAAAGCCCTCCAAGACCATCTGGTCCAACCATCCCCTACCACCAATGTCACCCACTAAACCATGTCCCTAAGCACCACGTCCAACCTTTCCTTGAACACCCCCAGGGCAGTGACTCCACCACATCCTTGGGCAACTCATCCCAATGTCTGTAGCCTATGAAGCCTGGTGTATTTTTGGTATAATGATTGTAATGACAGTTGCCTTTTCAAGAAAGTGATTGGGTTTTCACTTCTAAGAAAAACTGCAGTTCTCATGCAGAATTGCACAGAATTATACTTCTGATTAATTTTCTACAACCTCTCAGTGGTTGAGACCCACAGGATTGCTGTTAACTACCTCTTTGGCTCTGAAGGAGAAGAGAGATCTCTAGATCATGCCAAAACTAGCATGTTCAAAATGTTCTGGAAGAGGCACACTTTACTCTGTGTGAACTGTTAAAGCCCTAATTTCTCAGATTTTTTCCTTATTTTAGTTGTAGAAACGTATTAATTTTACCACTTAAGTCTCCCATTGTTTTTCTGTAGGCTTGCTTAATGTTTTCTGGCTTCTTCGAGGGGAGGAGTGGGGATTGACAGATGAGTTTATCTGAGGCTTCAGCAATTATTTTACGTTTTTATATAGATAATTACAAAGGAAGACCTACTTTTCCTTTTTTTTTCTGACATTTACTATTTGACAACACTGAATTGATTTTCTATTGCCGTTGATTATTTTCCTTATACAATCCTGTTTTAGAAAGTATTTTAAGAAGACGATCTGAAATAACTTGAAAAGCGTGCTTTGAAGCTCTAGTGTATACTGCGTAACTTTTGTGTAACTCATTTAGGGATTAATGAAAAGCAAAAGATGTACATGATTTGCATGCAGTTAAACTCATTGGCATTTTTTCCTTCTTCTCTTTCTCTGTGATATTCAACTTTCTCCACAAGATGGCAATAGAAAGCTGCATAGTAGCTGAGTACAGCAATAGTTAGTACTCGGTTTGAACATTTCAAGTTAATTGCTAATATCAGCTTGGTGCAATATATCTAAAAATTCTTGTATATTTTCTTCTGTTGCAGAATGACCTAAAGCCTACGGAAGCAAAAAAGAAAATCCAGCATGTTACATGGCCATGAAGTAGCTAGTGGTGCTCAAAACATAAATGTTACTTCCATGTTTTCAAACAGATAAGTCATATTTGAACTGTTTAGGTACTCTTCTTTTTCAACCTTACAGGGATTCAGATTGCTGTGAAGTTTTAACAAGTTTAAGGGTTCCCTGTTGTAAATCCGGAGTCGTTATCACCAGTCACCTTAAGAGTGTCTACTATTCTACACCAAGCAGTTTACTCCCTCTTTAAAAGGTGGTAATATTACATTACACTAAACCCTCCACTTTTAGTTTTCAAGATTATTATAGTTCATCTCCTGTGTGTCCTTACAAATCACATGCATAAGTATTCTTGATTTGTTTTCAGTAAGATTCAGTTCTGTTCCACTTCTGGTTAAATAGTTAAAAAATTTAATTGATATTCAGAGTGATCCCAGGAGCCTTCTTTGCTTCAAAAAGATAACTAATTTAGATGAGAAAACTGACGGTTCTGCTGATAAGCTATTCTGACACACTTTTTTTTCCTTTTTGTTGCACAGAACGTGAGTGTAGAATTTACAGGGCAGGTTAAGTTGGTAATAAGAGATGAACTATTTAACAGCATTACTTCAAATTGAAGTTTCTCTTATTGACTTATGAAATAAGAAATGCACAGACGGAAGTATGTTATTAGGCTGTCTGATACGAATCTTTGAGAGGAAGTAGTGAATGGATTAGTGCCATGTTCTCTAATACACGCAGACATTTTATACACATGTAAGTGTAAAAATGTGCTGATACAGCAAATTTGCTTGTTTTCCTGGTTATAATCATGCTAGTAAAATATGGGGAAAACCTGTGGAATGCAGGCCAGTGCTTTCTCAACTTACAGTTGGAGAGGGAAAGGGTCAGGAAGACAAAATACCACCTTGAGAGCATTAGTGTATGTAGTTGCACTCTTAAAAAATACATATTTTATTCTCTTCCCTTATGATCATTTAAGGTGGATGTTGGTTTTCTGTGAAACTTGACGTTTCATTTGGTTTATTGGTAGTGCCTTATAAGGCAGGCATCCAGTTAAGTTGATGGCAACTTTTTTATTAAATCTCAGTGGCTCAGGATGAAGCCTGACCCATTTTTAGATATGGATGGTATCAACAATAATAATTCCAGACTTAGTAAAACAAAAACAAAAAAATCTACTTCTGAATCCACTTAGTTAACTGACTAAAAGAAGCTGTCAGTAGTGATCTGAAGGCTTGTTTACATTTTTTTAAATTGGTTAGTATTGAAACCAAAAAATGTAGCTTAATTCATTACTGACAGTTGTCCATTTACTGTTGTGACATAAAAGGCACTTCTTGAATGCTGTAAAATGGTAAGAATGTGTGTTTTGAAATATTGTGTGCTATTTCCCTTTTACTAAACACTTGTGCAGGTTTTTGTACTTGAGTACAGCAAACTTTAACGTAATGTACATTTTGTATGTAAAGAGTTGTCTTTTAAGTAGCCTTATCCTATTTAAATAAATTCAATTAAAAGCAAACCAAGTAGTTCCGCCTTGTTTTTATGATGTAATTAGACCAGTCCATTTTATGCAGTTATATTTCAGTGGAATTCAAGTGATTAGAACTTAAAAAATACTTACAGGGTAGAAGGCTCTGTGGCTACTTCGGAGTTTTAGCAGCAGTTGGTACCATGTGAAGTGCTGCTCCTTGCACTAGTGTAACTGGTAGGAGTTCTGTTCTGTGGGTGGCTTCTTGACAGTGGTTTAGAGCCCAGGTTTTATTTTGATGTAGTTCCAGTTGCTGGAAGAGTGTGTGTGTGTCGGTATTGTTAAGGAGTGCTTTGCAGAGTTGTGCTGGAATGATAGCCTGATGCTGCTATTGCATGGTAAGTCTTGTTTTAAGGCTGATACGCTTTCCAGCTTTGCCATATTTCACCTACCTTTCCCCCAAACTAAGACCATTCTGCTTTCTAGAGTAATCATTTTTGCAGGGTGCAAGCCATGCTCTTCTTACTACCCTATGCTTCTCCTTTAGATAGCAGCAGTACTCCTCTCAGCAAAGTACACGAGCAGAGCTGCAGTGTGCTGGGAGATTGGCAGGTCCCCAGAGGAGGCAAAATGAGGTGGGCGCTCTCCAGCTTTGGGAGGTGTGGATGTAAGGGGGATTTTTATGGTTGTTCTTGACTGCAGCCTTCATCACAGAATGAAGTCACTACAGGACAGATTTTAATTATCTGGTGAGATGAGATTAGCAGGGTGTGCACTTCAAAAAACACCAGACAGCCAAGTTCTTAAAACTATACAATAAACCAGGTGTGATCCAATGCAACTATGTAGTTTGTTGAAGTCATGAGAGAGGAACGACCTGTGACTACTGTGCCCTTGGTACTAAAAAAGGACAAATTTGAGAATGGTGGCAGGAACTAGGAGCAAACTTATCTTCCCCAGTTACACACAGAACAAGTACACTCCTAATTCTGCTTTGCACATTTTAAGATCACTGAATCACAGAAAGGTTTAGGTTGGAAGGGACCTTAAAGCCCATGCATTTCCACCCCCCTGCCATGGGCTGGGACACCTCCTACCAGACCAGGCTGTGCAAAGCCCCATCCAGCCTGGCCTTGAATACCTCCAGGGATGGGGCATCCACAGCTTCTCTGGGCAACCTGTGCCAGGGCCTCAGCGCCCCCAGTAAAGAAAGATTCCTGTTGGAAAAGTGATGTTACTTTCCTCCTCTTCCATGATGCAAGTAAATTCCATGGGGAAGGTTTACTGAGTTTGTGCATTGCATAACATGGCCACATTGTGTTTTGGGAAGATGGTTATCATGCTGTGGATTGTGTGTCTTAGTTTTATTGCCTTTGTAGCAAACATGTAGCAGAAGTGCTGCTAGAGAAAAGGGTATTACAAATTGCGGTACATGATAAAATTAAAGCATGCCCCAGTCAGAAGATAAACTTCTGACTTTTGCAAAGATAAATGTTGCTTGAATGTTTTAAGTGTGGTTGCTGGAAAGAATACTTTGGTTTTGAGTTCAGAGCCAATGAACACACTTTTATCAGCTGCAATCAAATCAGTATTTTCACATAGTTTGGTTTTGCTGATAACTTTCCCTGTGACTGTAGTTAGTAGAAGACTGCTGTATCAGCAGGGCTTGTACGGGGATTGTTTAAACTCCATGATTTCATGGTGACTTGCGCATGCAAAAACAGATCATGTCTGTGTGGCTCTTACACTGTGTTTCTTAAGACTGTGAAAGCATTTTATTTGTAAATATCTAGTGTGTAAATGCAGTTAAACCACGGCAACAATTTTGTTTTAAATGACTTTATTTTGAAAAATACAATGTGCAGTGTAATGTTGACTAAATGTAATACTGACACTGTCAATCAGAGCTTGTACTTCACACGATGATCAGCTAGACATGCAATAAAATATGTATGTTATGAAGCACTCCCACTTCAACTGTTTTATCGTTATCTCTTTACGACATTGCACAAATCCTTGTACATTAAAACACCCTCTACGCCCGTAGTCTTCCTACATACTTGACAGCACACACTAGTCACATAGCTCAAGAACACTGAGGTGAGACCACAGCCTTATTGAAATTGAGTTGTGTTTGCCATTAATTTCAGCAGGCTGGGGGCTTCACCCTGAATACCCATCTATGAATTTATTGTGTGTGGCCATTGTAATCATTGAACTGTATCACTTGCTCATAACTTAACTCAGATGCTTAAACTGGAATATTTAATAGGGAAAAAAAAAAGTGTATTATGTCAGTAACACCCAAATGGTTTTATATCTCAGGTTTTGCATTAGTTTTAGTTAGCTACAGAAATCTTAAACACCATCACTGCTACTAGAGATTCTGAAGTTGTTTTCCCTCTGTACTTGGATAGTTTGAGTAAGAAGGTTAAGTGATGTTAATAGTATAGCGAAATACAGAAGGGCAAAGCTAGTTCCAAACATCTGTGTGTTTCAGGCTACAAGTTGCAAGCGCGGCTTTCTGCCTCTCTTCACTGCCTCTTATCTTGAGCTTTAAATATCCTTTCCACATTCAGGGCAAAGGATGTCATCCCTTTCTGTTAGGAAGCCGCGGCCCACTAACGAGAGAGAACACTTCTTACAGTTAAAGCAATCGTTATGCCACTGCCGCTCCTCAAACGAGATGTACTTGGTTCCTCCGAGACCTGTTTGGAAACCAAAAGCATTCTGTTACAGGGGAAGAATAGCACATTAGCCATTAAGTGATGCTATTTCAGACTCCACTTCTGGTAGCTATGGACATCTGACATACAGTAGTGAAAAATGCCATTATGCTGAACCTATTTCTGTTTGTTGCTGTGCAAATTTTGTCACCCTTGCTCTGGAACAAGTAGGATTTTCATCCTTAAGCAGTTCTGTTGCTTTCAGCTGAGTTAGTGAGCTAGACTGTTGGTGTGCTTATGGGTGGTGGCAGAAATGAACTTTCAAGGGATGCCTCAGCCCTTAGCTGACAGCAGGATGGCACTACAATGCACAGCAGAAGAAAAGAAAAGCAACTGCATCTGAACTACAGAAGTCTGGTGGTTATTTGCACAACATTTGTGATGTCTGGGTAAGTTAATCTCGTTTTGTGAAAATGCATTAAGTTCTTTAGAAAAGGAGTCTTGGTAGGCTACTTAATGACTTGATTCATGGATTTCAGGGAGGGTGCCTCAAGAAAAGCAGGTTAGCAGGTTAACATTCAAAAGTGTGAGGCTGTGGATGTTATCATAGTATGGAAGATGTACAGAGAAAAAAGATAAAATGGGTGAATGTCTCTTGTAATAGTAATTATTGTTTAACCTTAAAAATGATAAGCATTTGGAATATTATTCAGAGGGATTGACTAGCTGAAAGTCGATGAGAGGACTTATTTGGGCATATCTCTTACTTGAGAGGGTTTTTTTTGTTTTGTTTTGCTATTAGTAATAACATTGGAAAAAAACAGCATATGAAAGAAAGGACTGCGATATTCAGAAGAGAAATGCCTCTGATGTGAATGGGTAATGCTAAGCAAGGTGCTATGCACTGACTTTTCTAGGAGATATGCATACCAGCATCTGTGTGTGTGGGGCAGAGCAATATTACCATGAGAAAAAGATTCAGATATAACTCAGATATGCAATCTTGGTGTTAAATGCTGATTACTTCATGTAGGAGATTACAATTTTATGCTCTGTGTTTCAAAGGTAAAGCTGTAAGCAGTTGATCTTTTGAGTACCATTGTACTGGAAAGCAGTATGTAAAAGCCTTGTAATTTTCCAGTTGCTGTGTTGAGAAGAAATACTTTGCTACAACGTGGGGTATAAGCCATTTAGACACTGCTGGTGGAAAGCCTGTTTTTACTGAGGTCAGTGATCCCTCTCATGAGCACAAGTGAAAAGCCATGGATATCCCACTACCTGCATAACTCTGTTACTGTGCATCCACCATGTGTCATCAAAGTCAGGTGGAAAGGAGAAAACTTCAATTTAAGGACCTCTTTCACTTTTTTTTAGGCACTTGGAAGGCATGGTAAGTTCACGAATCCTAAATTATCTAGTGTCTTGATTCTCTCAAGCTACTTTGAACATTAAAAGCAGTTCATCAGAAAAAATACAATATTTTTCAGTGGCTCGCCGTGAGAGACCTACCACTGATCGGGTTTGTGCATCCAGCACACTTTTTGGCGTAAAGGTTGCAGAAGCAGCTCAGGCAATACGCAAACTCATCCCTGGAGGTAAAGCGTTGTCCAGACAACTGCTTCTTGCATCCAGTGCAAACAAAACACTCCTTATGCCAGGGCTGCTCCCGGTAAGTAACGCCTCCTGAAGTGATAGCCTGTTTATGGGAAGTAAGACAAAGTGTTTTCTTGAGGGTGGCAGCTTTGAATCTTTGGTAGAGAGGAAGGGTGATGAGGTTTTTGTGGGTGGGAGGGAGGAAAAAAAGGCTTAACAGAAGTAAAGCATAATTTTGGCTGAATTTAACTTTGAGAAGAACGTACAAGTGATTCATTATAATTGCCCCATTTATACAAAGAAGCCCTGTGTGTCACTCTGAATTGTGCTCTTTGTTTTTAAAGCCGGTCTTTGTAGGTCTTTTTTTTTTTTTTTTTTTTAATTCATGTGTTAGGATTTGTCTCATTTCTGTTCTTTCACCTGTGCCATTCTTCATAGTGAAAGAACTACCTTGTGTGTTTTAATTTTCCTCTTATTTCCCTTGGCAGAGATTGCTATATTTCAATTTTTACCTGAAATTTTTGCTTTCTGCTTCCCCATGATTCGTGTGGGCTTTTTCCTCTTATAACTAGTCATTGCCTACAAAAACAGCTCCCCTGACGTTAGACAAACCAAACTTTTGACTCCTAAAAAGCTGTAAAACTGGTCAGTTTAATTTCATTTGCTGTCTTCACAAAGGGGAGATTCCCTGGTAAATCCACCTTCTGTGTGATCATGCGATTTAATATGTGCATTCATCTGTCTTTGCCTCTTTCCAAAGTACTTAGGAGCTTGTTCTCAAACAGAGTTAAAATTAGACTCTAGGAGAGAGATTTTAAGGTATGAAACTCCTATCCATCCACCTTTTTTTTGAAGCTTCTAGGAAGTAGTAAAGGTAATTAGGTCTATTTTCAGACAGACAAAGACAAAACACAAGTAAATGTTGTGCCTGGTGCAGGATGGGAGCTGAAATTATATCGTCTCTTGAAATCAGTTGATTTTGAATCTTTTAACACCCACCCACTCACACGCACAGAAAAATATGATGTTCTACCTAATTGGACCTAACTGGAGCTCAATCCCTTGTGCTTTAGGTGAATAAAATAAGAGCACTACCTTCTTGCACTGGACGCACTGCATAGCAAACTGCTTTTCATAGCAGGGTACGCAGAAGTTTTGATTGTCTTTTGGGATGAAACTCTTTGTCCCAATTGGCTGTTGACAGCGGTAGCAGATAAAGCAAGTCTCGTGCCAGCTGTTGCCTTTATATTCCATCTTCCGAGTACCTGTAACGAGACCAGAACATAAACTGAATTTCTGTCCAAGCCTGATGCAATTTGTAACTCAAGTTTGGTGGCTGGCTGTCAGGGAATATGCAGTGCAGCTATGAGACAGAGGCTAGTTCGCAAGGGATGGGGGTACCAGTTGAAGTTTTTGGAGAGTAAGAGGTTCTCCTTAAAAGAAGAGAGACATTTACTGCTAATCCTGAAGGCTTAGGCCACTTCTCTGTATGTTGACACTATATCAAGTGCTTAGAAGACTAACGAGCTGTTTGTGTGTTGGCTACTGATGAAGAACCACACTAATTCCTTTGCCAGCTCTTCTCACCCCTGTTACCACAGGGTGAAGTTTTACTATCTTCCCTTTCTCAAATATTAATTTCTCTTTGTTTACTAGTATCATCATTTTATTTATTTATTTATTTGTTGTTTTTTATTTTTTTTTTGGTCTCGTTAAATTCTGCCCATACTTCAGCAATTTTGTTTTTTAAAGAAAGAACTCGCAGCAATGTAGCAAGTGCACTGTTACTCATCTTTCTGCCGGATGCGTGAGTATTTCTGATCCTTTTTGTTAACGGATGCTTTTTAAGAAAGATGTGCTCCCTGTGCTGGTAACTCTTTATACCATACCAAAAGGAATTCTTGGAGGAGTGGCATCCTGGGAAAAGATACGGATACATGTTTTTGGAATAGTTGAGAATTATATTTACAGAAGGCCTGAAAGATCAAGCTTGTAATTATTTAGTATTTAATGGGCTTGTCATTATAATGCTTTATTAAATCTAACTTGTACATTTACTGGAGCAAAACAAAGGACAAGTGTAGCATCAACAATCTCCATAAAGGGTATCCAGCCACTTGCTGGTTCTTTCAAAATGAATTACATGCTAGTTGGTGATCAGAGGGCTCTCCTGTACTAACATGGAGTGCTGTATGAACAAATTTTAAAAACAGTAAAAAAATATATATATATTCCAGTTTAGAACTAGCATTGGCTGCTCTCAGACATGTCAATTTTTAGTACTGTATCTGGAAAAACAGGTGTGCATGCAATAACAGATAGAGATGCTTATACTGATAAATGGATGTCTATCTGCTTTTATATATCTTTGCTGTTTCTTATTTATATGTCCTACGCTGTCATCAAGCCCTTATCAAAACACCTTAGGTGTGCAAAGGAAGTTGTGTTTTTGAGCTTTTGTCTAGGATGACTGATGCGAGAATCAGCCAAGGAAAAAATTAACTGGGAAAAGTAACTGGTAATCTTTATGGAACATGAATAAGGATTGTTCAAATTGCCTTTTAGTGTTTTATTGCTGGACCAGTATTCCTTCTACTTTAAGCCCTCAAATCATCAATCAAATCAATTAAAAATCAAGTGCTGTCCTATTGTCATGTGCAAGTGAGTCTTTTTCTGTTTTCCTGTTTCTTTCTACCTTTGTGCTCAAGAAAGATCATATGGATATCTTGATCAAGTATTCGTTTTTATTGCAGAATCTAAATTTAGAGTATTTACCTAAAAAGCTAAACTGAGAATTAAGTAAACTGTGTGAGCGTCCTCTGATCTTCAAGCATGGAAAGCCAACTGAGACAGAGTACAAAGGGGGGATTGGACAGAAGAGTTGTCCAGCCATCAAAAGCCTTTAAATGAATGCTTCTAAAGAATATTGTAGATTCCATTAATAAAAATACTAAAAGAAATCAATACTAGTTTTCAAGAGTAATCCACCTGTATAAAAATTCTCTCAAGATCCGTTATGAAAACTATGGGTTCTGGTCATGGAAATAACATAGCATCCTAACCTGGCATAATAGTCTTCTTGCACTCGTTACATTTGGAAGAGTATTCATTGGAGTAGCAGTCAGTGCAAAGTAGGTGTTCCTCTTTTGCGGCAAAAGGCTTGTCCACCAACGAATTCTTGCACTGGAAGCAGTGAAAGCAGGTTTCATGCCAGTGGCGGTCCTTGTAAGACAGGTCCTATAGAAATCCAAAACCACAGAGTAAACAGAAGGAGCAATTTGCACAATTGGAAGCTCAGAGAATATAAACATATTCGGATCTGAATCACAGCCAGGAGCTGAGGCTTATTCCCACAGCTCAGGAAAACAGCGTGTTCTGATGAAGGTGAACTTATTTTGCCATGATTACCAAAAGCAGCTGATGACAACTGTCAACCTTCTCTCAATTGAAGGTCAATTGAATTAAATTTCAGTTCAGTTAGGTATTTCCTCTGAGAATAAAGTCCTGGTTTTGAGTCAGGTTAGAACTTGTTAACTTTAGCAATATAATAACTTCCCCTATTTGTCGAAGTTATTTCCAATTTCTTGGTTGTTTTGTAGCTGTTCCTTTCTGGAGTGAAATCCCTTTCCCTTTTTGATAGTTCAACAAATTTACACCAAGGGTAGAACTGGCCTGATACCTGTTCCTTTTGTTTGTGTGTGTGTGCACATCTATGTGCTGTGACTGATTTTTTCCAAGTCTTATGTTTCTGTTTCAAATATAAATCAGGTGCATTGCTGGTGACTGAACACTCAGGAGGATGTGACCACACCGTGCCTGCAGCCCCTGATCCAGAACACTCTTGACCAAGGGATTAGCATCTTGGAGCACCTAAATATTTAAACTATCTCCCCAGTGATACTTTTTAAATTTAAAACAAAACAAACCAACACATAAAAAAAGTTATTCTAAGAACTATGTCTTAAAGGGGTACATGGTGTCTTCTAAAATTCAAAGTAGTCTAACCAAGTAACATTTAAACAGTGACTTTGAGAATTCAGACAAAATGGAGCTCAGGTCATTACAAGAAAGGTTATCTACCCCTAAATATGTAGGCTTCAGTTTGAGAGGGCAGAGAGGTGTGTTAGTGTTGTCATGAACGGGAAGTATAAAAATTCAGCAGAAAGAATTTCTCAGGTTCAAGCTCAAGATCTGCTATATGTTAATTATCAGCACTCAATTGTTTAATATATTTTATTTATTTATTTATTTATTGTATAGAGTAGAATGGAAACAATAGCTTCTGTCAGACCTACTCTGGCCTAAGTGACTCCGTGTGAGCCTAGTCACAGGTGACTCCAAACACGCAATCTTAACCCAGAGCAAACAAATACTGTGGATTTAGGTTAGCCTAAAATAGCAACGTGTTATGTCAGCAGGATCCTTGTTCTCAAAAATAGCTAACAGGAAACACTGAAATAGTTTTTGCATAGCTCAGCGGATGCATAGTAATGTGCTAAACTATAGTAACTTCAGAAGAATTTGCAAAATGAATAATCTCTCTTTGGACAACTGAGCTACTCACCTAAATTTCTTAGGTTGCTGTGAGTAACAAGAAGTGTCCAATATGTCTTTTGTCTCTGAGAATGCAGCCCGAGAGAGAATATCTAAGCTTCCTATCGTACAGCTTTCTGACAATTGTTTGCTCAGATTGCCTATTCATTTCAGTGAAATCTTTTTGAAACAACCCAGATTTGTGACCAGAAAATCTTAAGACTTTTCTAAAAGCAAAATCAAAAAAAAATAATAAATAAATAAAACCAACCAACCAAAACAAACAAACAAAACTTGTTTAGCAGTTATTTAGCTTTTTTTTTCTTCTTTTTTTTTTCTTCTTTAAATGAAGTTGATTAGTCTAAATCTGATCTCAAAGGGGAAAAATATTTTCACCAGAAAAATATACAGCCAAGATGGTTTTCCAAAATATGAAATTTTCCTGCAAGCAAATCTGTCTTTCTTTCTCTTGTAGCAGCACATATTCCATTTTTTTTTTCACTTTCTGCATCTCTCCTTATTTTGCAATATTCTGCTAGCTAATTTTTATATCCCAAACTCACACACTGATGTCCTTTCATTTTGCCATGTTTAATCAATAAAATTACAACATGCAGAAGGTCTGTTTCCTGTTGAAGGGGAATAATGAAGAAAAAGGTTAGTTTTTGCTGATGCAATGTTTAATATTTGAATCGATTACGATGGCAGACTGTATGGACGCTAGTGGAGCAGGTCACAGTAGCAGACACTGCATAGTGTCAAAGTGATGAATTACAGCTACAACCCAAAGCAAGCAAGATTCAGACTGGTGTGAATAATCTTTAGCTAATAATCTAGCTTGGATGATTGCAACAGCTAGTTTCATTGAATGTGGGGGATGTTTAGGATGTCTGGGTTGGACGTGCCTGCAGCAGAGCATTGGACAGGTGAAATGCTTATTGCTTTCTTTCTCTGAATCTGCCATCCAAAGCAAGGAAATTCAAGGTACTGATGAAATGGTTTGCGAATTGCTTCACGGTTGTTCTTAGGTCAGTGTTATGAAGTCGGTGGATATCAGGTTTTGTCTATGTCAGTACCTTGCATATCCAACTGGAGCTGTTGGCTTGCACGTAAGTTACAGATTTATTGATCTAGATCAGATTCTACACTGGAGAAGCTGCATCTGCAAAGATGACTTCAAGCTTGTCTGACTATTAGGCTGGTGCTCAGTTAAGCTGAAAGAGCATTAGATTTACTCGAGGTTAGGCTAGCTGACAGGAACATAAACAAATCTGTTCCAGCAGAAGACACAAGTGATTTACAACTAATTACTGTTTATTGCATGGATTTCCAGGAAGAGCTAATAAAGACATTTGCTATTGTGGACTCACAACTAGAGTGCATCCTTAAAATACTGATGAGTGTGACTTCTCAGCTGCTTTATGCAGCTTGAAAGAAATGAGTCCCTGATGCTATGTATTTTAACTGTAGTTCTTAATGAATCGTCTTATGTTTCCTAAAAGAAATCTGGAGAATGACTTTTTACCATCAATCTGTGCATCTGGCTGTGAAAACTGACAGCCACGTGCTCTCGTCAGATAAAGCACACACAAGCACAGATAACAGCCTAAATAATTACCATAGATTGATATTTCAGAAGTGGAACTTTGTTTACGTATAGAGAGATGCCTACACACAGATGCTTGTGGACTTGGTCTGTCCTGGGCAAGTGTTTTGCAGCTGAAGAGCAGAGAGCTGCAAACTAGTTCCAGATGTGCTCCCAGTGAAAACAGAGGGGGAGGAGGGCAATGCCTGCCTCTGAAGAGCTACAATAAATCCTGCAGCTGAATTTGCAGGAAGAAACATTTAGCACTTCATTCAGTTATATTTCTTCTGAATGTGAAAAATAATAATTCCCTTATCTGCATTTACTTGAGTATAAACATAACTAGATTAAGGAGACCTGAAGCTACTCAGATTTGAAAGGGTACAACTCTCAGCTTGATCTGAGAATCTGCCTCTGTTGAAAATTTCAGCTCCTTGGGGGGACCAAATGAGCAGCAAATTCTGGGGTGTTCCTCCAAGAGACATCAGAGTGAGCCAAGAGGAGGTCAGTTGTACACACGCAGATGACTGACGGTAGGAACATGACGTAAGGAAAAATTTATGCGGACCCTATTTGTATCCAAAGCTTTTTAGTCATCCCTTGCAAAATAGGTTTGAAACTACTGTTTTGAAAAGTCCTCAGGTGCTTTTCAAACAATTTTACTTTCCTTGACTTTTATCATGTCATCTCCAAAGAAAACTTTGTCAGGATAGCTGTTTTCAGCCCCTCATATCCTGCAAATACATTGTGTCTTAGACCTTTATAGGTCTAATCCATCTTAAGCCATTATGAATTACCTTTTCTCCTGAACTGGCTCTCAACAGGGACCCACCAAGAAGCAGCAGACTAGAGGCACCATTACCAGAAGAGTAACTGTATATGTTTGTTCATAAATGGAAAACACATCAGACTTTCTTTTTTTTCTTGCTAGTAACAATGCTATTTTCAGAAGGACAAGCAGGGAAAATGAGATACTACAACAAATCTCTGTACAAATTATGGCCACACACACTCTGTAACAGAACACTTTAGTATACTAGACTGTTAATCCCCTATCAAAATCATATTTAGAAAAGGTAAAATTAAGCAGCACTCTACTGAAGCCAGCACCGTACTAAGAAGAAGAGATGAATGTTCTCTGTCACCATTCCTCTTCATGAGAGCTAGTCTGATACTCAGTAATGCACAGAGGAAGTGTTGCAACTTGGAAGAAAGTTTAAAAACTAGGACATCTTTTCATCCTTTCCTGATCCACATCATTAGATGCTTTATTTTTTGTTTAGTTTATATGTAGGACTGACCCTTTTGACTCATTTTTGGCCTATGTGCTGCCAAAGTAGTTTTATCTCATGCTCCACTTTTAATTTCATTCTCACATGTTGTAGAGGAAATTTTCACCCTCTCCTGCTTGCCAAGGCCAGCTTGTGGTCTGCATTAAGCACTTGATTACTGGAGGTATTTCCTGTATTTGTGATGGTTTCTGTGCCAGGGGGCCTGCAAAGAAACTATTAAAAAAAGGCAAAAATCAACCAAAAGTCACATTTAAGCAGTTAAGCAAATGAGAACGTTATGGATGGATTTCCAGAAAGAAGCAAGAAGTAGTGGGCGTAGGGAGCATTCACTGGGGACATGGGCATCAAAATGCCAACCTCTTATGCCTAAAAGGAGCAAATTTCTGCTAGGACCTGTTGGCATGTGGAGGATGTGTAATAGCTGTGAGAGACGGCACCGTGTTTTCCAACTGTCTGTCTGCCAGTGCCTCCCACCACTCGGTACATGAAGCTTCAGTGTAACCCAGGGGAGATGGTGCTATGCACCGGTGCTGAAACACAGCAAGAAAGATACTGCAGTAGTGTCAGAGCTGGTGAGCAGGCTGTCTCCTTGTCATCACCTGTTTTGCTTTGGTGTGGCCCCTTCAGCTGTAGGAGGGTTGCTCCTGAGTGGGAGGGCTGGTTAGGGGATTGCTCCTGTCTGCTAAGAGGAGAGAGATTCTGTTCACTGTTTTTCTGCAATCTTTTGTACAGTAATTTTCACACAGATGAGTAAGCATTTACTATCTTATCAAAGCTAATTCTTTCTTTGCACCTAATTTTGCAGATAAGAGTTCATTCTTTGGGTACTGGGAGCTCTTTAGTCTCAAATTTTGCAAGTCCTAAGAAACAGCCATAGACTCACCAAGCCACCCACAAGAAGGAAATTCTTTGCAGGGTGAAATGAGGAGCATCTTCACTGGAGCTGAGTTCTAATTTCAGCTCTTCTCAGTGCAGAGGAGCAGCGGTGGCCAAGAAGGGACTTGCAAAGGAGAATCTGAGGTGAGAGCTAGTTGGGGCTTTTCAGTCTGTCCTGTCGAGGAATGTAAGGGTGGGTGCCCCTGGAGGACACGGAGGCTTGGATGCTGCCCTTCTGGATAACACTTTCACTTCATAAAGCTTTAGTTCTAAATTTTACACCTGAATAAAGGCTATGTCAGGACAACTAATATGTATGGAGTCTACTTTGCACTTGTAGTAAACATACTGGTTTTATTTCAAAGCATGACATGTTTTGACTGTACTGCAAATGCAATGTGTGAAAAGGTATATATAAATATGTATATATGTGTATAATGTGTATATATCTATTATGTGTTTAGATGCTTGTGTGTATATATATAGTTTAATAAGGAGAAGCAGCATGATTTTTGTGACTTTGTGTTTCCCGGTTAAATTATGCTCAATCATGGACAAGCTTTGACTGAACTTGTGGCTGAAGCACTTAGAAGGGCTTTCTCTTAAATGTATTCTCTAGAGCCTGTTACTGCACTTCAAAAACTATTCCAGTTTTCCTCTCAATGGGAATATTATTCAGATCTCTTTTTTTTACTACTCACAACGTATTTTATTTACAGAAGACTCGAAGAGCTTAGGAAAGTTTTTCCATTTGTCAAAATTTGCTTAAAATTGGTCAACAGGTTGAAAGGCTAGAGCATGGAGGATTATTTTCAGGCACAAACAGCAGTCACAGAAACGAACAAAAACAAAGGATGCATTTTTTTTTTCTGGTACGCAGTTAATCTCTTTAAGAAATCTTTATTTACTGTCTTTTAGTTTTGGTTCTCCACATGTAGTTTTGGTTCTTTACATATAAAAATATTCTTGTATTGCAGAAAATTAATTAATTGTTTTTGTTGTTGTTGTTTTTTATATGCTATTAGAGTGTGTTTTGCTTAAAAATACAGAAATGAAGTATATTGGATAATACCCACACTCCCTAAATCCGTAAATTTGGGTTGAAAAGTTCAGCCTGATTAATTCCTGAATGCTTTGTTCGAGATTTGTTGAAGACAGTCCAAGTTTTGAAATTCTTGAATATCAACACATGGAAATATCTTCTCAGGGGATTAGAAGGAGACCTTAAAACAAAAGCACATTCTAGAGTGGGGCAGAAATATTTTGCTTTTCCAGGTCAGGCCAGCTGTATTTTTTCTCTAATCTGCATATTTATGAGCTGTATTAAAACTGGCAGTTTTATAGCCTCTTATGGGTTATTGCCAGTTCTCTGTCACAATGTCAAACATTCTCACCTTTTTAAGGCTTCTGAAAGGGGCTTTCCTACCCATTTTCCAGTAGGATAGGATGGATCAGTTTGGAAGAAAGGAAATCAGTTTTCCTGATCTGCATAAGCATATACTTTCATATCTCTGAGTCTTTGAAATAATGATAGCCTGGTAGTACCAGCAATATGAATTAATTCATGTTCCTAGGGGGATGGATCAGCAATGAAGGAAATCAGATGAAGGAAATCAAAGAATCCCATGGCCATGCAACATAATGAGAGGTTGGACTAGGTGATCTTGGAGGTCTCTTCCAACCTAGATGATTCTGTGATTCTGTAAATTGCTGTTTTAATTCAAAACCATGCTGCCAGTGAAACTCTTGGCCAACTTTGAACAGGTCAGTTTTGTGCAGGGAGGGTGTATGTGGGATGAAATCCATCCATAGCAATCCAACCATCACTTCACTGGATGCCTCAAATATCATCTGTCTTCATTCAGTCAGAGTAAAACTGGTGTAAAACTCCATTTTTTGGGGGGTAATTTAAAAGGAAAGCAGACAGTCACACCTCATTTAGAGCAGGTAGATGTTGCCATGTGGTGCAGCAATGCATAGCTCAAGCAGATGAGGCCTCTGCTCTTTCCTATGTAATCTTTAGTCAGCTCCACTATCATTATTCTCCATTTAAAAGTCTAATTGTGTTCTGACTGACTTATTACTTTGGTCAGTGTTAGCCAGATTTTTGTGGTCCATGAGTTGGCATCTTTTTCTGAGTGTGTCTTGTCTCTTGATGACAATTAATTGTGGTCACTGCAGAGCCAGCAGCAGCTTAGCTCCCTCCCACCCAAAGGCAGGAAAAATGGGTTTCTGCCACCTTTCCAGATCCTAGCTGGCCCCAAGGCCAGTTGGGCTCTCCTGATGAGTTAAGAAGACTTTCTACCATCAGATCATCCTGTGGCTTACAGGAAGAGGGGTGCTTTTCAATTTCTATTAACATGTTTTATAATAGAGTCTTGCCATTGGAAGTGATGAAAAACAGGTATAAGGGTCCAGAAAAAAACACTTTCTTACCAAAAGAAAACCCTACATAACCATGAAGATAAACTTATGGATCCTTCCACCAAATGACACCATGATTCAGACACCTCTGAAGGCTCCCACATACAGACAGTGTTCTCTGTCTTAAATGATAAAGTAAAATGTCTGCAGTTTATTACTTTTGGAAAAAGGTCACTAAATTTAACCCGTTAACTTTGGGGAATACCGAAGGATTGCAAGCATTTTTAATATCAAATATTTTCACCTGAAAACCCTCCTGGTACTTTAAATTGGGTCTGTTGCTGCTGCAGAGCTCCAACTCCTCTCAACCTATGCATCATGCCCTCCAGTTATATAAGGCCCTGGACGTTCATGTCACCCTTCCAAACTAAATTAACAAATACTTGAATGTTTGTTGCTCAACTGTGTTTTAAGAGGTGCGAAGCACCCTTCATTCCTGCTGGTTCCAAAGAAGTGTCTAGCACTTTGAAGACCAAATCATTCATTCATTACATTAGTGAATTAGGTCCTCATTTCTGTGTAGAGGCCTTGCTCTTTGGGCCCTAGAGTGAGGGATGTGCTCACAGCTATGGGATAGTATACTACTCTGCCAAGATTTCCGTAATGAGACATAACTCTGCCATACCTTGCAGTCAGCGCCAATAGGTTTTTTGCATTCCTCACAGGTGTTGGAATAAAGGTTTTCGTAGCATTTCACACAGTAGGGGCTGTCCTCCCTCAGGATGTACTTCTTGCCAAACAGGGACTCTTTGCAGTAGTGGCAGTCAAAGCGTTCAGTCATGTTGGTGTCTGGAGACCAGCTATTCTACCACAAAGACAGAAAAAGCAGGCATTTATTAGACTAAGCATGTTGACCCAATCCCCCAAGAAGGCTTTATTATCAATTCCAGTTTATAAAATTCAAATTTAAATCAGGTAAATCAACACAAAAGAATTAAACTATAAATGCTGTGGCCCTGATCAAAGACTGTAGCCCATCTATTTTAACCACCATTGACATGTCTTTGACCAGAGCTAGCATTAGAGACCAGAAAAAGGAAAATGGGTAAATCCTGACTGTGAAGAATTCACATGGGATACTTAAGGAATATTGAGTTAGTTTGACCTACAGGCCCAATGCAAGATGTTGTCTCTGTAGGGGATGAAGGAAACCAAGTATCTTAATAAGAGGACGAACCAGCTGGTCTCCAGAAGGACCTTTAGTCATTTATATATATATATATAATATTAATTTTTATATATCCATAAAAATAAAGTAATTTAGACTTTAGTCATGCACAGGCTATCTAACACCACTGCCCTGTGCTTCTGCTCTTTCCTTCTCTGCATTCTCAATAAGCCCATGGCTGACAATCATTGGTCTGCAGAGAGCCAGTACCCCTCCATCTCTGCTCACGCACGGGACTGTGGGCGCTGTTAGCAGCAGGAGCTGGGGGGGCAGCAATTGTGTGAGTGAGTCTTCTCTGCTGCCACTGAATGAGTTATCCAGCTGCTGTGGTAACTGACACAAACAAGAGCTATCTACCCTGGTTAAACCAAATGTCAGGTAATGTTTATGGAAGGAAAAAAGCCACTATAAGAAAATGCAAAAGAACATCTTGTCTGAATCAGGGTCACTTGCTATTTTCTCCTCTGGTCTTGTTATGTCTCCAGTATATTTTGGATGCACACACAAGGAACAATGACACAAATGACTTTGATTACTTGCATGGATGTTCATTACTGCCTGGGACAATTTATTTTGGGTCTGGGTTTAATTGGAATCACCAGCTTCTTTCTTAGCCTGAGGCTTGCAGTGTGTGTTACACCTGAAATCTGCTCAGAGGTTACAGCTGGAGCAGGACATAGCTGTCTGTTTAGGAAGGGGAATTTCCCAGGCAGAAAGCACATTCCACCTGTACTGCATGACCTTCACTGCCTGCCAGGTCTGGGCTCCCCTTGAAGCCAGATTTGGTCTATAAAGCCTTAAATGCTTTGGGTACTAATGGCTTAAGTGACTGTCTCTGTCTTTCACACACAAGTGATGTTCACAGCAGCTGCAGTGCTTTTGCCAACTTTAGCTCTCACTTTTAAACAAAAAGTTGTTACTTGCTTAGTGTTCTTGGCATGGGTTCCTAGATCCTGGAGTTTTTTCTCTTCTTTTGGCTGGAGGAGCCACCCTTAGGGCATTCTGAAATTCTAGTTCTCCTCCAGGATTTCAGTTCTTATTATCCTGTATTCCCCGTAGCTGGGGTTTGATTAAGGTTGTAGGGTGGTCTGAATGGGCAAAGTTGGATTTGGTGGCTAGAAGGCTTTCTATTTTTGATGATCTGTCAGCTGCTGAATTGTGTAGTTACTCACAAAGCCTAAGAAGTGAGAGCTTTTGTATGTGTGATGCATTCATGATGGCTCAGCTGCTGGGAAGCCTTATGAGCTCCAGGTGACTGCTAAAGAAAAAGGAGAGGCAAACTACTGAACTCCCCAGAGTGCTTAGAAGACAAATCCTGACAGTCAGTCATCCGTGCTATGACCAACTCAAAAGGAGCAGCAGTGCAGCTGTTTTCACCCTACAGAAGCTGTGGGGAAGAACTAGTTAATTTCCTTATCCAAAAGGAGAGCTAGGAGTACGCTAGGTGCTCTTGGTCCTTGGAGATTGAAGAGGATCATAGGGACTGATAACAAAACGATGGAAAAATCAGAATTACACTGGAGAAAGAAGTGCAGAGACTACCCAAAGTTCACCTGTAGCCCATCTCCATCAGTAGTGGTTAGCAAAGACAGTAGAAGGAAAGAGAGCAAGAAACAGGGCAGGCACAGGGCTGTATTTCCTTCATAACCTGCTTCCTGCAGGTTAGTCTCTCTCTTCAAGTGGAGGTGAAGTCTTTGCCACAACTTTCAGTCAGTGTTGGTGGATTTATATTCCCTCCATTTTGAGCCCATTATACATTCCCAACCTACATAACACATTTCTATTTCCCATGAAAGAAGTAGAAAGGACTTGATTTGCTTCAAGCAAGTTCCTTCAAGGAGTAATTTCAGCTAAAAGAATGGAGTCAGACTATTATAAAGTTGTGTGTTTGTATGACTGAATCTGAGAGGAGTGATAGCTTTGTCTAAAAGGTAGATATTTAGGACAGAAATCTGTAGCTTTTTACCAGACCCTATAATCTTTTTAAATGATAAGATTTGGTTGCACAGTCAATTTGCATTACTGTAAAGATGAAATCTGAACAAGAAATGTGTGTGGACTTGCATTTTTTCGCATTTCTTCAGAATTACTTTTTTTTTTTCCTTTTTCTAGCCTTGAATTAGGTGTGCAATACCACAGAGCCAAAACTTGGTGTGGTGAAGATGTTTAAGAGTGAAAAATATAGAATGTGATTCCCTTACAGGTTTATACCATTTCTATTCTTCATCCAAAGCTGCCAAATGTAAAATAGATGTGTTTCGTGACTGGAAGCAAGGACTATTCCATCTGAACTGGATGTTCCGATGTCACGGGGGTGTTCTTCTCCATTATTTTCTGGGTGTTTTTCACAGGAACACAGGCAAGCATTACTGCTTGCTTGTTCTAAGAGTCACTGCCACTATTTTGGAAAATACCTAGACAAATCCTGAATGGAATGTGATTTTTTTAACTGTGCTCTGAGATTGTCAAAGTGGTTTGGGCCCCTCCCAGAGCAGGGAGAGGCAGACCTAATTTCTATGTCCCAGTAGATTTGGGGTGAACTCCACTCTGAGAAGACCCTGAAGGGGTATTTCTGGTTAGGGTTAGAGGCACAGCTCCAGCGGTCTGGGAAATTAAATGACAAGAGAGGAAAATTTCCAAGATCTGCATTTTGGTTTTAGTTACGTGACTTCTTCGCTGGATCTGGCACCAATTTCAGACCCAATATCTCTTAAAGTTAGGCATTCAGGTTCATATGGTTTCCTTCAGAAAGCTGGAATTCAGAGTGAAGCATCCCAAGCTCCAGGCTGTTTAGATTCAAGTCTTGGACTGAATCTCACAACTCAGTATGTGATATTTTGAGGATATTTTGGCAGTTTTATTCTTCTCTGGAGAGAAGAAATTAAATCTAAAATAATCAGAGGGCCTATCTGCTGAATATTAGTAGGAATGTCAAATGAATCCTTTCACTGTTGCCTTACAAACAAATGTGAAATCACACTGAGCAATGCTTTTGCCTGTCAAAAAAAAAAAAAAAAAGACTTTTCACAGTTGTGGACAGGCACAAATTGCAATTCAGCCTCCTTGCCATTGATTACTGCCTTCCTATTGTGCTGATACTTGTTGTCTGTAGAGCTCTGTGGGCTAGAAACTCATCTTTATTACGCCTCTCTGTAGTACCACAAGGTCTTTAGATTTTATTGCAGTAGTCATTTTATACTGATGCAATTTCAGATTGCTCTCAACATTAGCATAAGGGAGAAATTGATTTTTCTGCCATAGTCTCCCTCCTACAGCATTAGACATAACGAGTACATCTTCAAAAGGAAAACAGCTTTCCCCTGCATGCGCAGAAGGGAAGTTCCAACTTATGCTAAATGTTAGCACTACCCAGATAATGTCTTCCAGGATGTAAGAATTGGCATGAAAATTACCAAAATATAAGTAGTAGGCTGAAATAAAAGCTGTGTTTCTTTCCTCTTCTTCCCCTCTCAGCTTAAACAGGCTCATTTTACTAGAAGCAATTGTTGAAGATATCATACTACCTCATAAAAATTAGGGTTTATTAAGGAATTATGTGGCATTCCCCCATCAATCGACATGATCTGCTACTGGAAGAAGGGACTAGCTACCCCAGACCATATATGCTTTTTCCAGCAATGTTTGCAGGCCTAAGAAGAGATGTTCTTGTCTAAATTGTCTAAACAATATAGGAGTTTAGTTTATTTAGAGAAGTGAAACTCTGATCTCTTGCTGTACTGGTATTTGGAGATACTGAACTAACCCCTCTGTAGATGCCTAAAGGGGATATGCTATTGACCTTAGTCAGGTCTATAGGGCTAGGACTTTACCTGTGCCCTGTCAGCCACCTGCACATGAAATAAAAGGTCATTGGAGACACCCATCTTCTTCCAACATGTACACACATTTCTCCCACCTCTTTTTTTTTTTTTTAAATTATTTATTATTTTCGTGTTTTTTTTTTTTTTTTTTTTTTTTCCCCAGAAGAACTGTGCACATGGAGTATTTTTGATCTGTTTATTTTCCTTCCCCTGAGAAAGGAAGATTTGTGTCTGGCAACTCCAGTGACATAAGCCATGCAGGTCCAGAGCATTTGGAAACAATTTATGTTAATGTTCCAAAGGCTAAATTGCAAAGATTTATGATATCCTTTGCAACTATGAACTAGCAGTTCAAACTGTGCTGGTCTTTCTGGCAAGAGGTGATTATTTTCCTGTAACTTAGCAGCTATTGCCACATTCATTATCTACCATCTTACTGCAGCAACTGCAAGCCACTCTTCTAAGTGCTAATCATTTTTCCACACCAAGCAATAACGTTATGCAGAGGGGCAGGAGAGAAAGGGAACAATATATATATATATAATATATATATATCTTTTTTAATTTGTTTCAGGAGATGTAAAGAAATGATTATTTGCCAGTAGCACTGACAAGTGGAAAAAAGATGTAACATGCAGTCAGAATCCACCTGAACTTCAGTGTGGTGGAAGTTGGCTGGAACAGATGCATACCACAAACATCCAAAACAGTCCTGCATGTTTAGGTTTACTGGGATGCATTTAGGGGCGGTAGCCCTCTTTGGCTGGCCAGGCAAAACTTGAGTTCTGCTTTATGGGACGAGTGCCCACAGACACTCTGATGGCAGATCCTGTAGGGAAACCTGTGTGCTTGGAGCTCCAGCTGGCCACAGGACAGGTGCTGCCTCTCTGTGTTGCTTGCATCCCTGACCCTCCAGCAGCAGGCTCCTGGCCATGGGGAACCAAGCCAGCTGATGCAGAACAGGTAAACGTCTCTCCATGGATCACAGAGGGACATTTGCTTCCTTAGCTTCTGAAAGCTAAACCAGATGCTGAGATGCAAGTGGTACAGAGCTCATTGTACAGAAATCTCAGCCATCTGCTATTCTCCTGCCATAGACCCTCTGTCCCTGACAGTGGCTGTTGGGCTACCACTCTGTAAAGATGAATTTCTTCATTAAAGAGAGGAAAAGAGTTATATTTTGGCAAGGTTATTGAGACACTGAAGCTTATTACTATGGCAGCTGTTCATAACGTCATTTTTGTGCAGGTCCCTGAAAAGAGGAGGCATGATTACTGTAGAGAATGAGTTGCTGGGTGTCCCTGCATCCCATGATCTGGTGCTTATGCTAAGCTTGTAAATGAGACAAGGATGCTCAAACAGATCTGGCTTCAGTCTTTCTTTCTCTTGACATTTTTAAGCTGGGGAAAAAGTGGAAGCTTCTTTCTCTTGCTGCTGTGGAAGAGCAGTCCTGTAGTAAACCCATCAAAAGATTTGGCACCTTGTCTTCAAGAAATCAAGGCCTCGTAACACAACATGTCATTGTTCTCCCACAACAGCCCTGTTAACAATGTCCAGATTGCTTTACCAGTGTCCAGGTCAAGGTTAGGATGTCAGAAATATCTGATTACAGAGGTGTCCCTTGCTGCTTCTGAAGGCTTTAAGCTCAGAGAAGATACCTATAGATCTCCTATCAGTTACCTTGCAAAAGCAAGGAAAACTTGATTTGATATTTGAACATTTGAACATAATAATAAAATAAATAAAAATTGTACTCAGATCTTAAATATCCCACCCAGGCTTTTCTATACACATACTAAATATTAAAAAAAAAAAATAAAAAAAAAAAGAAGAAAAAAAAAGTTAAAGTTACCTGAAAGTATTCTTCAAAATCACAGTTAGTTTTTTCCAGCAACTCATCTTACATGGGTGACTTATTTTGTTATGGTATAACATTCCAGTGTGTCTTTTTAAGTACTTTGGAGCAATTTTCTGAGCAGACAGACTGCATTAACATGTGCAGATAACCAAAGCATACCTGGTTCCTGTCTGGAAAGCACAGTCAGCCTATCATGAATTAGAAAGTGGAAAGTCTGCTATTTAAGATTGCTTTCATTAAAGCAATAATAATAATAAAGAACAGAAAATGTTTCTTGTGGGGGAAGGCTTTCAATGCGGCTGCCTGAGTGCAGTCACAACGGTGCAGAAGGAACTCTTCAGTTGTGGTTTCTGCGTGGTTTGTTGTGTTTGGCATTCAGTAAGGATCTGCTCCAGTTTAGAGCCATTCCTGCAGCCATGGAGTAAGCACCAGTGGTAGTAAGTACAGATCCCACAGAAGAAATGAGCATTGATACTTTGACAGTGCACCCCACACAATTTATGCTATGATTAACTGAGGTTGATATTGAAGTGACTAGAGGATGTATGGTTTTACAAACATTCCTGCATATATTTCATTTACAAAAGGAGCCTATTTAAATAACACAGAGCATGACTCTTACATCTACCACAGCAAGGAAGAGCACAGCTCAAGCGGAAAGGCTTGCTCTTATGTTCTATTTCAAAGCCTTTTGAAACTGCTGTCTGCCTTCTTTCTCTTGTGGAATAAGGTAAGGCATACTCAAAAGAGAGAGACCAAATACTTGACATTACTTAAGCAAAGAAATTCATATTTCTAGTAAGAACATTTAAGCAGATAACAGAAAATGAGAAAGGAGAAAAATACTATAAGATTAATAAAACCTGCAGTTATCTCTGTCTCTACCCTATGGAAAAAAAATATTTAAGCTAAATGACTGCAGCTATTAGGCTCCAATAGAGGTATATTTTTCCAGAAAAGTATCATTTTCTCTTATTGACAGGAACACTGCTAATGTCAAGGAAATCAGACCCTAAGATAAAAATATCCAGGAAAAAAACAAACAAACAAACAAAAAAAGTTCAACTATACAATGAAATTTCTGAGTTCTTCCATATTTTTGAAATCCTGTATAATACAATCCAGGACGCAAAAATAGAACAGCGTCCCAAATATCTAATGTTTGCTTCTTTCTAGAAAGTATAGAAACAAAACTAGGAGGATCCTATGCAGGAAGAATGCTTTGTTATTTGTCCTGGACTTTAGCAAAACAACTCCATCTCTTTCTCTCTGTTTCTGTTTACAGAGTCAAGACCACAAAAGCCCTTTCTGCCTAAGATAACTGGCACACATGGTGATGTGGAGGACAGTTAATGCATGTCTTTCATCTGCTGTGTGAAACTACTGTAGCAAGAAATGCCTTGATGCTGTGAGGCATCCATACTTCTCTGCTAAGCTCCTGGGCCATTGGCATTCCAAAATGTGGAAAAAAAAAAAAAAAAAAAAGGCTGCATAAGTCTTAGTGGTGCTCATTTAGATGGGCATATCTTAGATAAATAGGTGGAAACCAGTCTGGTCCAGTTTGTTGGCTGGGGTTTGGGGATGGGGACTGGACATAGTGAGCAAAGACATCAGCTATTAATGTAGACTCAAAGTGTCTGTGGTGCATGAGAGACTTAAGAGCAAGCACTAAAAGAAAAAGGGAGCCTGGGGACAAGGAGACAATCAATTTTTTAGTAGGTGAGATCTTTCGTAACTGAAGAAGGAAGATGTTGGATGGACCGTGGAGAGATGCACTACATAACATGGAGAAGAAATTCATCAGTGGTGGGACCTAGTCTCTGAAGATACTTCTGGTCTAAATCCCAAGGG
Organism: Oxyura jamaicensis; assembly: GCF_011077185.1. Lineage (NCBI taxonomy): Eukaryota > Metazoa > Chordata > Aves > Anseriformes > Anatidae > Oxyura > Oxyura jamaicensis. The sequence goes on from NC_048893.1 coordinate 139,653,839, forward strand.
TTCCTTAGAGCAATGACAAAACAGGACTAGGGAAATGCTTACTAGTCTTTTACTCTTTATGCAACTTAGTACTTTTATTATGCAAGATGAAGTAAAGAATAGTGAGTTTTGAACCCTTGTGCCTATGTTTGCCAAGGATCTAGAACTGGTTCCTGCCAAACTAAAGTGCAGCCGAAGAGCTTGCTCTTCTGCATTTGATATATTTCCAGTTTCAAAGTTGAATATTTTCTGTGAAAAGGGAGAGATGAATATTCTTATGTCAGTGTTACATTCACCTACATCCCTCTTACAGTGCTTTACGATATATACACTAAACATTATCATCCTAGTTAGCTAATATAATGTAGAAGGGTATGTAAAAAGGAAAAAAAATGAAGACTGTAATTTTTTGAGTTGTTGGGAACATTATGGTATTCAGCTTTAAAATAAGCCTCTAGCATTTTCTAATCAAACTATATATTTGCCTCATCCCTGGAAGTGTCCACGGCCAGGTAGGATGGGGCTTTTAGGTGTCCCTGCCTATGGCAGAGGATTAGAACTGGATGGTCTTTAAGGTCCCTTCCAACCCAAACCCTTCTATGATTACATATATACATATATCTAATTAGTATTGTTTTAATGTTAGTGCTTCTTTGGCAGTCAGTTTATCCAAGATTTATTTCCATGAAAACTTTCATTACCCTGCCATTTCACACCCTCACTTGGGAAGAGTCTGCATCACAAATAACTGTGCATATGTAAATGAACCATAAAAATGCACAATTAAAATTAATCAATATAAAAATGCAAATTATGAGATCTGCAATCTCTGCAGCAGTACCCAAACGTGGTAAGATGATTGTCTACAACACTACACCATATGCGGTATCCTTGGTGATTCTCAGGATCAATTTACCCACCATGAATTTGCCTCAGACCTGCTCGTAACTCGCCTTTAGGGTCCTAGAAAGAGCGGTGGTGTACTGGCCAGCAGCAACAGGCATTCATTCAGTTTTCAGCCCAGTTTTCATAGAGCAGAAGCCATGTCCTCTGGCTAATGGTGTTAACATTTATGCAGTTCCCCCCCACCCAGTTCCTAATGTCCTGCACATTACAAGGCAAGGAAATGAGGATAACAGCAGGTAAGATGTTGCTTGGTTCTCAGACCTAGGACTCAATGTCCTGTGGAACAGAGTCAGGATTCACTCGTGAGTATAGGTCTTTACAGCCCACTCTCCCCATTTTCTTTTGGGGTGAAAGCTTGAATTTTCAGAGAAATGCAGCAGAAACCATGACATCAGCTCTTACAATTGCATGACCTGTACCTTTTTTACAATTTATTTATTTATTTATTTTTAATCTGATCTGTAAAGCATGATAGAAACTTGCAGAACTATGTTGTGTGTGACTGAAGGAGTTGTCTAAACCCTTTTTAGTGCAAAGTGTGATCTCTGGGAGTGCTGATGTCTGTCTGTATGGATAGGAAGGATGTGATTTCAGGGAAAGAGACTTCCTTAAGAAACTGTATTATCTTATGTAGGAAAGAGAGCATTATCTGTATCTGAGTACTTTGATCAGTTATAGATAAAGACTAAATTGCCATTGAATGATCTTCATGGTGGAAGGTTTACATAAATAATGTCCAACAATGCAGCTGCTGCTATATGATAACAGTGATCTCACAGAAAGTAATGAGAATGTGCTATAAAATAAACAACCACCTGGAAGTGATTATTTGGTGTTTGCATTTGTAGCACTGCTGATTCCCTTGGGAGCACATTCAGCACAATGGTAAGATATAAAGAATAAGTATATTCTACCCCAACTCTTCTGCCATCTCGGGATCTTCTAGGCATTCTGAAAAAAACTCAGGCACTGGTACATCTCCCAGCCTCAGGCCCACTAGTCAGGTGGAGGTGTCAGGTGGGAATCTCAGGTAGCTTCCACAAACATGATTTCTCAGCAACAGCAGTTTTTTTGACCTTCCAGCTGGCACCTCATCCCAACTGTTGGTTCTGAAGCCAAAAGGACAGCCCAAAACCATCAATATCTCTGTTATGACTAGTGCAAAAGGTAGTTTTATTAGAGCTCTGGCCAGCTTTTGGATATGAGAGTGTCACTAGGTAGTATTTGAAGCTGAGTTTTTAATAGATATAGCACCTCTTTACCTCTTATATATATATATATATATATATATATATATATATTTTAGTTTTCCCAAAATGTGATGTAGAATATACATGGGCTCTATGGATAGAGCCGTCTTTCAGGTGCATCCTTTCCCAGTTTTATGTACAGATACAGAAAACAACCACATTTTTTAATAAGTTTAAAAACAATAATAATACAAAAAAGGACTATTTTTCTGTTTTTCAAATCCAAATGCCCAAAGCTATCAATTTCAAAGTTTACCATCTGGCTGATAAAAGACACAGAAGACTTTAGCCAGAAAGCAGGGAGTTCTGTGAGTGTTTGAACAGATGAAAATAAGGTTCATAACAGAAATGGCAACCTTAGCTACAGAATTCCTTCACACTGTGATCTGTGTGAGTGTCTGGTAATACATGCCCTTCTGTTGGCACTTCTAGGACAACTCCTGTTTAAGACAGTGTACAAATATGTATAGCCAACAATATACATTACAGCTATCGACCTTGGACCTAATGATCAATCAGCAAGCTCAGTGAATATAACCCTAGATAGGCATCAGGGGAGTAACAACAGCAGCTGCTGTATAGATTTTACAAGGTTTGCTTTCCAGTGTGCCTCTGTACAGAGCAAAGCTGAAATACACCAGTATTGAGTGAACTAAACAAAAGCCATGTCTCTTTAGGGAAGTAGGAAGTTTAGAGCAGCCACTAATACAGACAATGAAAGTTAGTATTTCCTTTATTATGCACACAGATAAATCCATGTTTGGTGGCATATAGTAAGCACCTACATGATCGTGGCTGCACACACATACACAAAGGGAGAAGCATGGAAAGGAAGGATTCAGAGCTATTAATTGGGATTTGCATTCTAATTTATTCTCTCCACGTAAAAAGAAGAAATATGGTACTGATGGCTCCCTGTTTTTCCTGTGCACAATCCGTCCACAGTGTTTGCCTGCGATCAGGATAGGCTACCTTTGTTTCATGTGCATCTGCTCTTGCTAGAGTGCAAAAACCATCCTTTGTTGCGCTAGGAAGCAGGAAGTGTGCACAGAGGTGTACGAAACCCAAGAGCCCGGCTCTGACTTGCTTTGACCTCCCCAGCGGATTACACCCAGAGCACAATGCAGTCATTAAAAACAGGTACACACGAAATGACCCGGTGCCTCATCAGCTCGGACACGCAGCAGTAACTGCTTTGATGAGGAATTTGTCTTTTTTTTCTCCTCTTCACAACCCTGTCCGTGCGCTCAGGAGAAAGGGGGACCAAAGATCCCTCTCCTCGCCTCCTTACCCAACAACCCACTGGGTACCACATCACGCATCCCTCTCCATCTCTCTGCACCCTTTGTTTCCAGCGGCGCCTTCAAAGGCACAGTCGGTGGGTAGAGGGGAGGGAGGGGGGGGGGAAAGGGATATTTACTTACAGAGCAGCAGCGGGCAGCTAGTGTCACCTCCCGGACCAGGGGCAGGGGGTCACATCCATTAACAAACGGGTGATGAGCACACCGGCCTGCCTGCAGAGGAGAGCGGTACAGCCAGCCGGGGCTTCCTAGTGCCTGCCCAGAGCAGCTCTTCTCATTTCAGCTCTGCAGGCAGCGTGGTGTGGAAGCAGGCTGCTGCCTTCCCCAGCCCAGCAAAACCCCTCGCTATCATTTTACCATATAAGGAGACAAAAGGATCGGAGACACCCGTTCTTGTAGGCTCTCTGCAGCTGGCACCCGGCACTTGCTCTCTTCTAAGGGTGTAGATGCTTCCCCCTCCTAAACATCTCGGCTTTGTTGGCCCCCTTCCTAAAATAAGGCTCCCCCCCCCCACCAACTCCTCCAGCCTTTGTTTCTTTAAACCCCTGATGCTTATTTAATAATGGGGCTTCGCCAAAGCCGAGGGATCCTGTTTTACAGCAAGTCGAAGCCAAGCATTTGTAAGTCTCTTCACCTGGCCGAGAAAGTGAAGCATTGGGTTAAAATCAGTAGTTTTTATTCACTTTGGCTATTTTGCATGCTGTGACAGTGCCTCGCCCAGAGGAGTGAAACAAGCTGTCTCTCCCCTTCGTGGAGAAGTGCACATTTTTACAAGGAGCAAGTGTGCAGGCTTTTCCTTATGAGCACTCGAAGCCTGTTCTTGTTTCTCCCCACCCTTCTTTCTTTGTGAGTTCCCCCCATAGTGAGGAGGAAAAAGGAAGAAAAGAGGGGAAATTAGTGAAACCACAAGCCCCTTCTGTAAGAGAGAGCCAAGGGAACAGATTGTCTCGGTACATGCTCGGGACCCAGCAGAGAGCCCTACCAGTGGGCACACACTGAAGAGAGGGCAGCCATTAATCCTTCTATAACCAGGAACTAATTTTTCTGCTACAAAATCCAATTTCATATATCAACCATTGTAGCAGAAACACATTCTGTTAATCGAAACAGCGAGGGTCCTGGGAAACCTCCTGGAGGGAAGAATTTGGATCAGAAGCACCTGGGGAATGTCTGCTCTCTGCCACGTGAGGGGCAGAAAGGGGAGGCAATCCAGAGTGATACCCCAGTTGTTACTGGTGCATGCCAAGAGGAGGTGCTTTAAATTCAGTGCTTTCAACCCTAAGAGAAACTAATAGGATGAAAACCTAAAGCCCATTAGCCTGGGATATTGTTGCTGTTGTTTTGCATCCAGACGATGCAAGATAATCCAGTGTCCTTTTATGTTGGACACTGGGTCCTGGCACATGCTTGGGCGGTGGTGCAGCTATGCAGATCACTAAACCACAGGATGGTCGAGGCCACCAGGCCCAAGCCCTGCTCCAGCAGGGCCACCCAGCACAGGCTGCCCAGGATCATCTTCTGGTGGCTTTTGGAGATCTCCAAGGAGGAGACCCCACGGCCTCTCTGGGCAGCCTGAGCCACCTGCACAGTAAAAAAGTGCTTCCTGAGATGGGTTTGCTAAGGGTCTTTCCTGAAAACAAACAAACAAACAAAACACAAACTGACAAAACAAACAAATAAAAGCAAAACAAACAAACAAACAAACAAAAACAACTCCCTTGTGCCAGAACCCTGACCTGTACTCACTTTCATCTTGAGTACCCAAAAGGGAGTCAGATTTTGAATGGGGAGGAATGTATTAGTATGTCCCAGCTCTGCTTGCAATCTACCAAAAGCACAGACAGAATAAAATGGTAAGAAAGGGCCATTCCTAGTTCTCCTCCACAAATGTGAGTTGTTTTGATGTCCATCAATGCCCATGGGTCTGTCTGTCTGTTGCTGCAGCCCTTACAGTTGCATTTTCAAAGCACAGGCATTGTGCCCTGGAGGAGTAGCCACAGCTGTATGGGACTATGGAGTTTGATTCCACGGCAATTATAGCTCATTTAAATCAAAGCTGCTGCTCTCCCCAGCCATGTGTCACTGGCTGTTCCCTTGCATTGGCACTGGCACTGGCAGATGAGTTAAACCAGACAGGGAGTAATTTTCAGTGAGCCCTTGAGCAACCATGGGGTTGTAACCATTTATTGGGAGAGCTGCTGGATGGGTTTCCAGTCCTATCACTTGCCTGATGCCCTCGGACAAGACATTGAATCTTTCTAGTCTTTAGTTTCACTATCTGTAAATACAGATCCCATGACAGATGCACTCTTGTGTGAGTTGTTAGGAAATTTACAAAGCCTTGGTTAATGCATAATAATAATAATCCTCGTCTTTCTTTATTTTAGCTTAAATTATTGCACTGTGGCAACAAAAACTGCTAATTTCCATCTTAATTGTAGTTCGTAGCTCACTTCTGTTTTAGAAGTGCATGTAAAGAAGAAAAATGAGCCTTGAAGGTGATTAGATTTGGGCTATTTGAGTCAGTTTATTTCCAGACCTTTCTAAATCAAATTAAATATTCAACAAATTAAATATTCAAACAAATTAAATACATATTTTTTCTATTTCCATTATATTTTCACTTCCCTATCTGTCCACTGACAGTCAAGGCAGCAACTCTGCCAGAGATATTTTGATGTGACCTGCTGTTATGCACTATAGTGTTTTCTATAATTACAAGTTAAAAATACATAATGTTTCTACCTGAAATTGTCTAGCTTAACTGTTGCAGGCCATGAGTTGACTTTGGGAAGATAAGATCATTTTTGTCTGATTTAATCAAACATCTCTGAGTCCCTGAAGGCAGAAGAGCATCTGCTGATTTATAACCTGATGATTTGTGGGGTTGTGGGCTCACAATTGGACCTGATGCTTATCAGGTCAAGCCTGCATGGAGCTGGAAAGGGATGAAGGAGAGTTACCCGACAGCACAGTTTGGTGCACTCCACCAAACACTAGCAGAGATGGCAAGAGGAACATCTGACCTCTTATTCACTGGCAAAGGCAAAACCCCACATACCCTCTCTCCCACTAATATTAAATCCGCTGGGGGAAAAGAAAATTCTTTAATTGTCAGGCAAACGGTGAGGAAAGGGATTGGAAGGGGGATGGGAAGTTTGTTTGTTTGTTTGTTTGTTTATTCCCCCATTGGCAAATGTAATGGTTTAGTGACTTTTTTTAAAAAACAAACAAACAAAAAAAACCAAGCAAACAAAAAAAACTTCATTGGTTCTCTGATTAGCTCAGCCATCTTCAAGGCCTCGGTGGAAACAATTTAATGAATACATCAGGCAATATCTCCAAAAGGAAGCCTGCATTTAGGGTTAAAAACACAAACACGTTTCAGTGCCATCTTACTATTCAGAAGCATACCCTATGGCTTATGAATTCATCATAGAGGTAGCATTTATGTAGCGTTTATTGTTTGTTCTTCAGTTGACTGTGTGCCTTAACAGGTTTAAATCTGATATGGAGAAGGCCATACCTCATATATGGGAAATGAGATGGAAAATGTATCCTTCTCATACTGGGACTTCTCAATGATTTTACTAATCCCTCAGAAATCTTACTTCAGCTACTAGGTTGATGCCTCAGTAACCACCATTTCAACACTTATCTCCTTTTCTGGATGAAATGAAAGAACCAAGAAAAATAGTGGAAAAAGGTGGCCGGAAGTGTAATATTCCTATTTCTGCAAAGCTGAGTCACAGAGAAATTTAATGTCTCTGAGGGGACAGGGGAGGTGGAAAACTATGCTTTAAATTTTGAAAATGGCTAAGCTACTGACTGATTTCTCCCATCAGAATCTTATCCTGTCAACTGTTATGTTACTTTATCAAAATTCAGCAAATCATTTTCTGATGCTGGAACCCATGTAATACAAGCTTCCATTGAACATGAGGGTGCATTCAGGAGAACTGCTGTTTTCGGCATTGGTGTTTAGGAAGTAGTATAGACTCATGCAGACATTGCATTTTAGTTCATTAAACCTGAAATAACAACCAGGCAATATTAAATCTTTCTGAAATTTGATTCTTATAGGATATTCTCAGATATGTAATTATTCTCAAGCACGTGGAATATACAAAGGGTAAATGGCTTGGCTTTAGTCTATATTTTATTTCTCTATTCAGTCTCCCAGTCATATGTCTTTTTTGCAATATTCTGATCTTTTTTTTTTCTTTCCCTGGGTGATGAAAGAGTCAAACAGAAATACTCAGCAAGTAAGAAGCATCAGAGTTTCACAGACTGAAGAAATTACAGACACTTTTAGACAATCCATTAAATCCAGTGCAACCAAAGGAGACAAAGGCCTTTACATGAGCTGGAAATCTGTCTAATTTAGATGGATGCAAAACTTTTATTTTTATGTGGGTGTTTATTCTAAAACAATGTGAAAAGCCTAATGCTTTAGAAATTCCAAACTAATTTGGAAAATAATCATGTTTTAGTTTTTAATTGTTTTCATAGACAGTTTTAACAATTTTCTGCAGTGAATTCAGACGAAGATGCCATGGCTCAGTAGAGCTGAGAAACTTCTGCTTTTCTATAGGAAATATTACCTTCAGAAGGATGACTTATTGTTATGTGCTAAGATAGGTGATACTGACTCAAGTTCAAGGCTAACCCTGTGATAAAATAGTCTGTGATGGTGCTGAGAGCAGTTTAGACTGCTTATGCTTAGATCTTTATGGTCAGTTTGGACAAAGACTTTTTTTCCATTTTTAAAGTTGATCATACTCTTCTTTTCTACCTAGTTAGCTGCTGTTTCACTCAGAGAAATCTATCTCCTGAAAAAGTTGCCTCAAAGCAAATGTGGCCATGTGATACTGACCAACATGTGCTCTGCCTCCATCTCTGCATGCCCCTTTCTCCATGGACTGTTGAGATGTAGGGGTGTTTGCAGGTGACACAGGAAGAAGGGCAGCTATGCCCCTGCTGCTGGCACTCCCTCTGTCTCAGCTGTGGTGACAAACATCTCTTGACATTGATGAGCGGCTGTGCATAAGTTGAGGGGATCAGAGGAGAGAAGAGTACTAGTGCGCAAGGAGGGGATGGAGCACACCAGAGGAAGCTTCAATGAGTAGGTTAGGGTTTAAAGAATCTGACAGTTGTTGAGAAAAACCCTGGTGTATGATGATTGAGTTTTGGAAGCGCCACAGGATCAAGACTAGAGCTTCTGACAAGAGCTGGGTGGTCTTTAGAAACGCTAACTCTTCTGTCACTCCTAGACACTGAATCTTATTAAAAAAGACCATCTTAAAAATTAAGATGAGAAAGCATTTGTTCTCTGCTTTGTTGCTCAAAGTATTCTCTCTGTATATTTTAAAGGAGACCCAGGTAGTAGCACAGAGCCCTGTGTGGAGGCGATGTTGCTTTTTGCCTTTCCCCTGGATTCAGCTTGATTGCCATGCAGGGCCCTGTGTATGACAGATGGGAAGAGGATTTTGGGTTCCTACCCCTGCGGATGGAACCTGAGCTGACAAATTGCTACAGAGCTTGCAGTAATTGCTGGTCTCCTGAACTGGCAAATGCTACCCCTTAATTTAGGATTTATTCATTTTGGTATAATCATGATTTATAGTTCCTTGTTTCAGACACACAAAACATGAACAGTGTGATTGTTCCAAATAACTAATCGCTCAGTGTTTTTGATCACACAAGAGACAGGGAATACTATAGGAAATACCTCACATATCTGGGTACTCCCCTCAGTGCACCCACCATGCTCCCGTGCTTTTAGGAAAAGTCCCCTTTCTAGAATCCTCCCCCCTCTCACTGTTCCACTGCTCACGGTTTCTCCTCCAAAATGTTGCTTCTGAGTGAATAATTTCTTCCTGCTCCCCGAATGTCTTTTCTGCCTGCGTCCCTGACATCTTTTACAATCTCTTAGGAAGAGCCAACAGCAACGTTTGTAGCTGCCACTTCCCATTATCAGCGAGTCAGAGTCCAGGGGAGCTTCTGAGAAAACTGAGGTTCATAAAACTGAGCAGTTAGCAGGCACCTCGAGAACTCATCTAACCCATTGCCAAGACAGGATCAACAACACCTAACTTGTTCCTGGCAGATCTTCAACTAGTCCGACCTTAACAGTTAAGGATGGGGCTCCATAACCTCCTTAACCTCCAAAGTCAAAAGCAAATAATTTTTAACAATCCAACATTGATGTAAAAATGCAGAGAGAAAGGAAGCAGCATTCTAACCAGAGTTTGCCGTCTAACATGAGTGCCTGATGACTAACACTAGGCAGAACCTGTAAGTTGCATTTATTAAGATGATGCTATAGCAATATGAGAATCACTGTATAGAAGGGCTCCTCTAACTCATTGTCCTATCCTTCAGGTCTAAGAAATATTTTAGGAAGAAAGCGAGAATAGCTTGTAGCCATATCGGCAATTAATACTACCCCAATATTTCTAACAATGTTTGGCTCAGGGATTTCTCAATTTGTATCCATACAGAATATCACTTCTATGAACTTGTGCAGTTACCTCCTGATCCCATGAAACCTTCAGTATTTACAATTTCCTGCAACAGATAGCTAGTTCTTCCCTATGTTATTGAAGAACCAGTTCCATGTTTGTTTTGAACATAGTAACCACTAGCATCATTTGATGCATCCTAGGTCTTACATTTGCAGAAATAATCACCATCTGATCTTTATTCACATTCTTCAAGCTGCTCATGTCTTTATTCATCTTTATCATATCTCCCTTCACCTATCTCTCTCCCAGGTTGGTGAGTCCCACTCTATGAAACCAACTCCCTATGTTTTATCTTCCTTCCCCAAACTTTTTCCAATATGACAATATACTTTCTCAGATGATGTGACCAGAACTTTAACGTTCAATTTGCTTTTTGGCTGTTTTTGAGCAGGTGGTCAGCTCAGAACATTACTTTATAGCTAAAGTTGTATTTTTCCTCATGTGCACTGCTTTGTGCTCATCAACATTCAGTTTAAGATGCTACTGCAGTATCGGATCACCCCGTTTCCTAAGATCCTTCTGCTTCTCAGTCTTTGAAGAATTGCACTATTGATCTCCTTTTACTGCAAGAGCTGCCTCTTTACCTTTCAACCAAATTTATATAATCTGTGAGAGATCTTCCCTCTTATTCTGTGGCTGCTTACAGGTTTTTAAGGGTGTTTGGTGAGAGGTCTTATTGCATATGTGGAAAAGCACAAGTAAGGAAGGTACTGCCAACCAAAAAACTCCTGCATATGCATGTTTCTTACTGTCTTATGGGAACCTGATGGATTTGTAGAGCTTGATTTCCCTTTACAGGGTTGTACTGAATTTATCCCAATGTATCATATTTATCCTTCTTCTCTATCCTGCATATTAATTTCTGCTAAATTTATCAGATTTACCAGGATCTAATTCCCCCAGTTTCTCTTGGAATCATTTTTAAGAGCTGGCACTGTTTTCGCTACTTTCAGGTGCTCATTTCTAAGTCTGTTTTATTTTGAGTAAGAGGCCATGCATTATACTTATTTCAGCTGTTTCATCACTGAGTCCCTTCAGATGTCTTGCATGAACATCATGTTGTTCTAACATTTCCTTCCTATTTATTTTGTTTATTTGTTCCATACCTCTTTTACAGACACTTCATCTTGAAATAGATTCTGTGCTGATCCCCACAGGGATCATATGGTAGCAAATCTCTTCCTAGATTACTTCAGAATCCTAATATAGTGATGTAAGTAGAAGCAGCCACCCTTTTTTGATTTGAATATGACTGGGAACATACTGTTTTGAAAAAAGATCTTTCTGTATGGCAACAGATATTTTTCTGCTCAAGTATATAGTACACATATTCTGAAAGGGTCAAAGATGCAGGCTCAGACATTTATTATGATTCAAAATATGAGCTTAGATAGTGCACTTTGAAGTAGAGTCCTTGCTATTGATCCTCTTAGGCCTGTTCTTACTTTGAACCCTGTAAGTGTTCAGGCCCTTTAAATAACAGGATTAAAGCAATCATTTTGTTGCTGATGTGAATTTCATGTCTAACATTTCACACAGAGCTCAAAAAATACATTATCCATTGTCAGCCTGGTAGACATATGGATTGTGTTTGTCTCTGGCAAGTTTGTATTCACATGGCTTTCTGGTGGAGTTGCTGTCTTAATGTGAATGAAATTCAAATGCTGTGAGTAAAATGAAATAAATCCATATAACAATGGCTTGTCTTGAGGACAATGTGTTGCACACTGCAAGACAAGTAATTTTTTGAACTATCAGAGAGGAGTCAGAAATCACATTATGGAGGAGTGCTAGTCCTTTCATTTATCCCCAATGTCTAACATTAAAACCCAATGAGTCCTTGCTGGGCTGCTCTCGTAGAGATGCCTTACATGACTGAGCACTGCCTGCCTGGCTGGCTGCTTCCTGGAGAGCCTGTCCAAAATGGTGCTCGCTCTTCCATATATCCAGAAGGATTTTCATGAATCCAAACTTCTCATTTACAAGGAAGAGTTCTTAATGTATTGTCCAAGAAAAAAAAAAAAAAAAAAAAAAGGAAAAAAAAAAGAGGGGAAGGGGATTAACCATCAACAAACACAGAACCAATAGGCACCAAAAAATTATCTCATGGGAGAGGGCAGAGAAAAACCTGCTAGGAAGGCAGACTGCTCTGCTTTGGTGCCCACTGATCGTCTACAGCCATGCCCATGCTGCTTCTCCTGATGGCTTTGTATTTGAGCATGCCTTGGACCCAGAGCTGTTTTTTTTTTTTTTTTTTTTTTTTTTTTTTTTTTTTTTTTTTTTTTTTAAAAGCTGCATATCCACCCTACATTTGCATTTGCAATTAAAGGAGGAAAAGGCAGAAAGAAGGTATGGCTGCTAGGTCTCTGCTACTCCTGCTGCTCTGATTCAACAAACGAAACCATTACCAAAGCAGGCAACTGGGAGGAGTGGCAGACTCCAGTAGGAAGCAATGATAACAGTGGGAGGAACAGTTGGGATGAAGGGTGGACTGTGCATCCCAAGACATCCTTAGCATGCTCTTTGGGCACTCCCGCTTGTGGTGAGGGGAGAGGGTACCTCTGTGTGTGTATTTTGCTACTGGAAGCAAAGCAAAGGCTGCTAAGAAGAAAAGGATGTATGAACAAACTGTCCTTGCATTCTGCAACCTTCTGCCTGTGCCAATGACAGGGAGATCTCAGGGTGACCACATACTATGTGATCACATCAGATACTATGCTCATATAATGAAGTCCATATAATCATACCCTCTGCTTACCTACCAGTATTCCACAGCAACAAATAATTGTGCCAGGAGACACCAACTGCACTAATAAATCTAGATCATCTTGAGGTTATGAATCTGCAAGTTATTGAACTGTGAGAGTTAAACAAGATGACGTTAGAAATAAAGATATAGTTTTGTTTAAAGTTGTGGTCTACAAAGAAACATGAACATTACTGCCATGAAACTCAGGAATGCTTCTGCAGCCAGTCTTGGAGGTCTCACTCAGAGTAAAACTCTTACTGAAGGTCATGAAATTTTTGGGTGAGGGTGGAACAGTTTAAAAATAAATGGCTTTGGTATTAGTGCTAATAAGAAATGACAAATGTCTTTATAATAGGTTAGTTATAATGTTTGAATATTTTCCTGTTAACTCTCTCACCAACAAACTTATATATGCAGTTTTCATGAGTAAGGCAAGTTCTATTCTTTTTCTTATTTTAAATGGTCAGTCTAAATGAGAGACTCCAGTATCTTAGCTGACTGGTTGTCATTGGTACCAAAGTCACATTGTTTTGAAAAGATCAATAAAATTAATTAGGAATGCAAATCTAACACATAACATCAGTCAAGAAAACACAAACCATCATGCAAAACACCTTATCACCATTCAAGATTTCTATAAAGGACTGTTAATGTTTCCACCATGATTTTGAATTTTTCTGAGAATTTTGACTTTGAACAAAGAGATGCATTGGACTAAAGAAAATCAAGACGTTGGCTGAAAAGACTATTGCCATTAAAAAATTTTGAATAGATTTGTGTCATTTTCTCCCTGCACATAATGGGGCTAGTGGATGAATGATCTAGAAAATCATCACCATTCAGTCCCTGCTTCTAGGTCTCTCTGCTGTTTCATAACCCTTTGTTCCTGAATAAACTCTTTTACACACTCTTGTTTTGAGAAGCAAAGTCATTACTGCAGAATATTGCACTCTGTTACACTCCCACCAAGCTAGGAAAAATTCCTAACAAAATATTTCCGCTTTCTGCTCCGGTGGAGCTCTTGACTCCACTAGAAGCACTTTCCATTCATCTGACATGCTCCTTCCTGTGCTCAGGGTCTCAGTTTGCAGTCTGGAATCAGATTTTCAAGAGTTTCAACAGCACCAAGATAGCCTTGATTCACCTCATGAATCTCCAGAAAGTGTCCCAGAACTCATCAGTATACAGGGAAATACAGAAAGTAAACATGTCAAAGGAGAAAGACGAAAAGTAACCCTAACACAATTCTTATTACAGACAGTCTATATTACTACACCACCCTGGTTTTTAAAAGTAGAAAGGGAGAGAGGGTTTGTAGGTACTAGTCAGGGACTTGTGATAACACTGACCATTCCTTGATCAACAAAATGCTCTGTGTAACCTGTACAAATCGTGTACGGTGGCATCCATTTTGCCCAATTTTAACTGACCAAACTAGCAATCTAAACTGTCTGTCTGTGATCCCACTATAGTGGATAGGGAAAGAGAGGCACTTCCAATGGCTGATTCATTAGACACCTATTGAGGATGAAATGAACTGCCCTATAGAAGCACTTTTCTTTCCTCATTGAATCTAGAGGGAACCTAGAAGTCTAGTTCCACCAGACACCTCACCTAGGGTAGCCAAAGTTAAGCAGGCATGTCCAGGCGTGCAATTCACACACCTGAATTCATCTGCTGTATTTTCCCTTACTGAACTGTGCAAAGCTGGACACATCACTCATGCTGTCTTTTATTCAGATGAGAGGAAGAGAAGGGATAGTCTCTCACCAAGACTTCTTTCTTGGAGCCCTGGATCACTGCAGCCTTGACTTGGGTCTCACAGCCTGCCAATCCTCACTGCACTTTGACACTTGAGTCTACTTTTGGACCTGGCTCTTACTTCTTATCTCTAAATTAGGAAAAAAGTGCTACTTTTCTCCCCTAAAAGGATATTGTGAGATGAAATAAAACAAAGGCTGTGAAGCAACTCGACATTATTAAAAGTGAGCCATATGATTACCCAACACAGAACGTGTTTACCCTGTGCTCATTCAAAGTCCTGACCTGGGGGCTTAAACTCAGAATTTGAAACCTTCTGCAAATAGGGATTTTTCTGATAGCTTCCCGTCTTTTATTGTTCTGTACCAGGAGTGCCATGTTACCACATCTTTCTCGTTGTATTATAAGCGGTGTCCTAGCCCCTGGAGTGACATGCTGCTTTCTGTGCCTGCATTTCCAAACACGCCCAAAACCAGTGACATGGGGAGTGTTGCACTGAGACACTCAGTGGAATGCATAGGAAATCAGGATACTCAGAATTTAAAAAATGGGGTAGATGACAGAATAATGGGCTTCTGTGTGGTGGTGGGAGGGCTTCTGAGGATTGTAGATATTCCTGTTTTCGTATGGTAATCTCTAGGCAAGCAGGGCTTTGCTTCCCTAGCTGCAGACTACCAAAAAGGGTCACTGTTACCTATTTCCCTCCAAAAGAAAATATGCAAATTTCTAGTATGACTGGTGAAAATCCCTTAAGCTTCACAGTAGAATATGCTGATTTGAAAGCTCACTGGCTTTGTTTGCTATTTGTTTGAAAAAAATTTATGTTCCTATGTCTTTGCCCATTCTGCTCCCATGACAATGGGGTTTGAAAATGTACTTGTTTTCCTTTTTTAAAGAGTGTTTTCTGCTCATTCTTTGTGATATGAAAGTTTCACTGAGACAGCAGGAAATAATGACTACAAAAGAAAACCTGTACAACTGGCTTCACACAAAATGTTACTCAAAATATAAAGCAGAATAGATGGAAAATATCTTTTCTTCTTGCTCTTTCAGTTTCACTACTTCTCAGTGACATTTGTAATAGTAGCCAGTAAATCAACCTCCAGCAGAAACATTTTGTGAAGCTGATGAACCCCTTTAAAATGTGTATTGTTAGAGTTCCTTCCATGTTTGTGTCAGAATGAGTTGAGTGAAAACAGGCAGGATTGCTCAAACTACTTTCAGAAAAACTGGGACTCTGTGTAATATGACCTATGCTTCTCTGAGCTAATCAGTATTATATGATGAACATTGTTGAAGCTGCCTGAGATTTATCAGTATGACACTGTACTCACTGAGATATAAAGTCAGAGATAAAATATTGCAGCCAGCGGTAATTCATCTAACTGAAAAACATCAGTGTCTGAAACATTCAGATTGCCTATGCTCTGCTTAAACATTACACAGATAAAAAAAGAAAAAGAAAATAAAAATAAAAACTGGCATGGAAAAATGTGAAAACCCTTTGCTGATGCAAATCTACACAACTTTGGCACTATACAAATAAGAAGAAGAAAAAAAAAAGAGAGAAAATCATAGGTTTATTAAAAGCAGTGGAGGTTTCTGAGAAAATCCCATTGATTTCAGTGGGGTGAGGACTTCACCCCCAAGTAAATATTCACATTCCATTCTTTCTCTGGTTTTCTTCCTTGTAAAAATGGCCTTTTACATTTTCTGTATTAAAGAAGTGTTTGAATGAGTCTGCCCCCTCCCAGCCTCTTGCCAGCTGCAATCAAAGGTCTGCCTTGTTCTGATGGTTTGCTGTTTGGAAGGGAAAAAGTAAAGATATTCATGCATTAATCATATTTTCAATTGCTAGGTAAGAACAAAGTATTATTGTTGGAAAGACTGCCTTTAAAATGGGTTCACTTTTGGAACAGGCTTTTGGTCTTTTTGTTTTATTTCACTTTTAAATTCAAATCCAGTGAAAAATCACTGCACTAGCATGCATGTTCATGGATTTTTTCAAGCTAAATATCTTTGGCCAACATATAAAAAAATGTTTTGCTGCACATGATTGGAATGCTACTTTACTTCTTGTTTTTTAAAGGGGAATACCATCAATGCACCAGTGATGGTACTTTAACATTGAGTGCCCAATCAGAATAATTGTTTTATTCCTATTTTTTTAGCCTGAGGCTTGAATGATAGACAAAAAATTTGAGGACAGAAGAAAATTTCTAACATGGAAGAAGTGAGTGGGAGGGAACAGAACCAGGACACCACTCTATTAAAAATTGATAATTTTGTGCAGGATTTCCTTATTGTGCAATTTACTGCAGAAACCTATTAGTCGAGCACAATTGCAGGATCTTAGGAAAAAAATCAGACCAAGGGGAGCTGCAGGTCTGGATAGGGCAGATCCCACCACCTCCTGGTGGCCCACTCAGAGTCAACGCTGTGCTCTTCAGTGGTCTTTTGGTCTCCAATTTGCAAAACTCATTTCACCAGTGCTGGGGACGAGAAGATCAGAGATCTGTACAAATCTGAACTGAACAGACCACAGTCTGGTGGTGAGACCATAACTGTGAGAGATCAGAGGAACATGCAGAGGCAACAACAGTGGTGTTTGAAGAAGTTAAGCCTTCCAAGGCATCCTTGAGGGCTCAGTAAGCCTCTAGATAAGATAGATGTGTGTTCAGACTGTTTGGTATTTACCACTCCTTCTTTCCTTCTGTTTAAGTTATGTGCTGTTCTTCACATAAAAGATGGAGCAAGCTTGTTCCTAAGCTTGCTGTCTCGACACTGTCTACACCGACAGTCATGCCAGAGTAAGTCTAGACAGCTCAGCCAGACCAGACATGACAGCTGGGGATGTCCACCCTGGAAGTGGGTCTCCAGCACAGTTGGGTTTGGACATGTGGGGGCATCCCCAGAGGCTGCATCTATGGTCATAAATCAGAGAGGACCTCAGGACAGTCACAAAGACTCAGCTGACAACACTGGCCAGCTGTCCAAACACCAGCTAGGGCTCTCCTTGCTGGGCATGGCTTGGGAGTGAGCCCCGTCCGTTGGACTTGTTTTGGATGTGGCCACTTTGTTTTAGAAGCAAGGGTCATGTAATGGTATGGACGTGGACTAAGAGCATTGCAGGGTGCATTGTATGTACTTATGTGGTGGGGCCAGAGACAGCCCAGGTACTGGGGCCAACTTCACATCGATGGCCCAGTCAACACTTGAGGTGAATACCTAAATCTCAGCTAAAGTCAGTGGATCCCAGCAGTTTGGACATCTAAGGGCCTGTGCTTTTTCTTTCAAATCTTAATTTGAGAATTGAGCCCAATCCTAAATACTTTGAAGTGAGGTGACCATTTGTACAAGACTTGGGTTTGGGTCAGGTCTAAGGACTCCTGCTCTCCAGGGCTGACAGCAACCTGCAGTCATATCAAAGCCTACTGAGCAATTAGCTCAGCATTTTGAAAGAAAATCCTCCTTTCACTCAATTGCCTAGCAGAGTAATAAACTTGTGTAAAATGGGGTAGCTTTAGTCCTTGTGCTACAAGTAAATTAGTATTTCTTACCTTTGTATCATACTTTAAGGTCCGTGGGTGGAAGAGCCTTTCATTATAGGGATGTTTATATTAAAATTGTGTGTGTAGATGCATCCAAACACATGAACACATATGCACAAACAATCTTATTTTTTCAAGAAGTCTTCTTTTATCAGCTTCATTTGAAAATGAATGCTCTCATGAGATGAGGTTAAAAGTAATTTAATATAACAATGATCTGATAATTAGCATTTGGTTGTTATTGCTAATGTTATTTTACTGTTTGATACTGAAGAATGCCTGCTTTGACACCCAGATATGTTTCAGTGCTTTTCTTTCTTTTCCTTTTTCACACAGCTGCTGTAATCCATATCAAGCAATTGTTTAAACATGAAATCAGCAAACATCACTCATAATTTGGCTTTTTTTTTTTTAATTTTTATTTCAAGGCCATTAGGAAATGGTCTCAAAGAAGGAAAAAAATGTTCCCTCTGCCCTCTTTTTTCCTCACTCTCTATTCATTTTCCAAATATTCATCATAAAGAAGAAAATGCTGATAAAGGGGGAAGAAAACACTCAAAAACAGAAAATAACTAGTCAGAATTTTTCTGCCTGAAGTCACCCAGTTTCCTATGCAAACCAGGAAAGTGTCTATAGTTAGTCATGGTTGTATTCCTTCAGAACGTGGAAACATGACAGCATATTATTAGTGCAGAAACTAAAGAGCAGCTGCTATTTAGCACCTGATTCCTAACAGCAGTCTGGAAATACAAAGTGAGACACTCTGTATGTGTCCTGCCAGCAATAAATGAACAAACATCCTAAAATCCCCTCTTTCCATAAGAAAGAAGCCCTCCCCTCATGGTGTCTAAGCAGAGCCCTGAGAAACTTCCAGTCCCTGTTGCAAAGGGAAGGTGAAAAGGAGAACAGGGGCCAAACGACGCTGAAAAGCCGGACAAGCCACTGCCTTACCTTGCTGCAGGCTGGTGGTGCCTCTGCTCGTGAGCCCGCGAATGAGACAGGACGGGGACAAAAGTGGAGACTCACGGCTTTATTGGGTTACCCACACTATGTATATAGCAATTAGGCAGTTAGGCATCCGTGCTCCAGATGAGCTATAAATATAATATCTCCAGAGCCCCGGCCACCCAGAGGAGATAAGGACCGCAGCACCTCTGTGCCACCAGCCTTTTAAGGCATCGTAGATAGGGCAGCACGAGGCCCCAGTGGAAAAGGCTGCTGTGCTCCTGGCCTGCTCCCTTTGGGAGTGCCAGCTCTCAAAATACCCTCACCTGCTGCCAGGAGCTCCTGCGCAGGTCCCTCAAAGAGCCAGCATTATTCCATGGCTTGATATTTTAGCAGCTCTAAGTTCTCAGTCAGATTATCCCCCAGGGCTCTGGGATTACCAGAAATGCCCTAAGAAATGGCAGCTGCTCTGTGGATGCTCCAACTCTCCATCTATCCATCTGTCCATCCATCTGACTATCCATCCCAGGTGTGCAGCCTCATTGCAGGGCAGTCTGTCCACCTCTTTCTGCCCCGTTTCACCCCTCAGCACCTTGTCTGGGGGAAGGCAGTGCCAGTGCTGACACTTCCCAGCAAGAACAGGACAACGCTGGGGACCAGCCCGAGGCCACAAGTCAGTCGGTGTGGGCAGGGCCCCCATAACTCAGGAGGGAGCTCTCCTCTCTGGGCTCCCTGCCCGCTATAAGGGAGGTGTGGTGCTTGGATCAAGGGGCACTCACGCGTCTAAGGAATGAGAGATTAGAGGTGGAAGGAAGGTCTTTCAGCAGCTCACATGACCACAGCCTCTCTGGCTGCAAAGCAAAACCTGCCCAAGCAGAATTAGGGTTACAGCCTCCCTCCTTGCCAATGTTGGGCCCATGTCTGCAATTTGCCATGATTCTGCAGGGCAAGATGCAGCAGAGACATGGTCCTTAGCCAGCATATTTAACTATTTTAAGGGGAGAAAAAGGAAATTCTCTTTAATACAGGCAGGTGAAGAAATAACCTTGGGCAACCTCTACATACAGGCAAATAACTCTTCTTTACAGAGCAACATACATCTCAGGAGAAATACCGTGCTGTTAAACTGAGATTATCTGTTCCTCCTCTCGGCTGAAGCAGGAGTATCTGCCATGGGATTCAATTTCTTTGATGGATTTGTCTATTATTTTCACAGTCCCAAAGAATGCCCCGTTCTCCTCACCTCCCTCTCCTCTTCAAAGTGTTGGTAGATCAATAGTCTTTAGGAGATCATGTCACCTCCCAGCTCTTCTCTGAACAGTTTGTTTGAAGAGCAAACGTGGGTCAAAGCCTGGATACTAACAAAACCCATGCCAGGTTTTCTGACATGACAGACTGATTTACCATTTGATATGGAGTCCAGTCAGGTTTTATGTTTTTAATGCCAAGCCAGTCAGAAGCTGGCATTTGGAGGATTCATCCTGACATGAAAAAGCTCATAACACGTCCTCAGGTCCTGCCAAGCAACATAATTTGACAGCGAGAGTCAAGTCTCCTGGAACAAGCGACATCTGCCTTTGTCCATGCAAAGCCTCCCAGCTTCCAAGCACCAGGGACTAGGACCACAACCTAGAGACTTAGGTAAAGGAGACATGAGAATTATCCCACAGTTTCTTGACGAAAATATTGTTCATCCAAGAGTTAGTGGCTTTTTGGCACATATTCCTGTAGCTACTGTGTAAACAGTCCCTTCTCATTTCCCAGAACAATAAACAGTTATGAAAAGCTGTATAAGTAGCAAAAATGTGGTAGTTAGGACATATGCTTGGACAGCTCTGGAAAGCCTCAGCCTTTAATGTTGGCCAATTTTTTGTTTGCATGATTCAGAGGTCGGGGTTAATTTGTAAAAACACCATGTACAAAAGATGATTGTCCTCAGCCCCATCTATACTGAGCATCTGTGTCATGTTCAGTCCCCCGGTGTAAGCCCAATTACTGAGTGCATTTGGGACTGGTGTAAACATAAACTGAATGAGGACCAGCTTGAGGGGGACATGTTCTACTGACAGACTCCATCTAACTGTTTGGGAAGGTGCACTGCACAACCGTTAACTCTGCTTTTCTTCCTCAAAAATGAAAAGGAGTCCTAGTCACCACCCTGATTTAAACTGTCCCAATTTCATTTGGGACAATGCTTTACTCCTCGATGAGGCTCACTGCGGGAAAGATGGCTCCCTGAAAAAGGATCTTGTCCAAAGGGAAGTGCCCCCACTCTCATGGCGCCATCTCTTCGGAGGTGCAGAGTGCTCCAGGGTAAAGATGTGAGAAAGAAGGGAATTTCTGTAGACTTTGTTTGGAAGCAGAGACACCACCAGGCTCCTTGGCTTTACAGCCACGTTTGAATTTAGCCCTTTGAAAAGAGAGAGGGGGGCTGAAGCACTCTGGTCCAAAGCAGCATGGGCACAGTGGGCAGTGGGGCTCCTTGCTCTGGGGACCTCTGAGGGGACTTTTATCATTGTTATCAAGTTTTATCATGTTTTATCATTGATCGAGTTTTATCAAGTTTTATCATTGATATTCACAATCAGGACTTGCCCTGCTATTTTTTTGCAAGTCACAGGAGATGCCAGTGCCTGGGCAGCCAGGAAGGACATAAATCTCCAGTACAGCTTTAACAATAAAATCTCTCCATCTTGCACTGGTGCTGTCTTTTCTACCGGAAGAAATCTACTGACATATATCCATGGAAATCTGACCTTGCTGTCCTGACATTTGCGTTCATAGCAGGTAGCATTGGGATTAAAAATGTGTTATGATGCCATTGAGCCTTTAATCTAATTTGGGGGGATTTAGAGATAGGTTGTGTGCATTTGGTATTGACTACCAGAGACTTAACAACAGAGCCAGAAGAGAAGAGAGCACTTGCAGAGATTTTGCCAGCAGTCAATATTTTGCAAACCCTTTACATTCGGGCCATTGTTGTGAGGATTAGCATCTGCTGTAGGAACAGGGGATCCAGATTTGCTATCAGGCCATCAGCCTGCCTGCTTGTTGCCCCCTTTGCAGGCATGGGTCATCACTGCTCCTCTTCCAACGAAGACATTTGTACATGAAGCCCCAAAGCCAGCCTCCCTGCATCTGGAAAGAAGGGCATTCCCAAAATCTGACCCCCATGCAAACCCATGGGCACACAACTTTTTGCCAGAAAGCACACAGGGAGTTGTATATATATTTGGCCATTCATGTGCTGGTGAAAAAACTTGTTTGCAACAGCTAATGTTTGCACCAGCAGCCACAGCTTAGGGGACCCTGCTGAGCTTCCTCACCATCCCATGGTGGCTGAGGTGCATGTGGAGGACCCCAGCCCCAGTTTGTCCTGAGCAGGTGGCTATCCCCACTGCCTGGTGGCATCTGGGGCTCCGGAGAACACACAAAATGCTCTGAGAGGATGCAACACTGCATGTGGAGTTTCCAAGGGCCTTGTTTCTGCCTGGCTTCCCCTCCTGCCCTGTATTTCCAGCTGAGGCTCCAAGAAGATGTCATCGCTGCAAAGCTGAGTGGAGGCTGGAGAGCAGGCTCCAGCACTCATGGCCCTGTGACCTCCCTGTTTGCCATGCCTGCTGTCATCAGCAGTTCAGCTCACCTACTTTTTGTCACCAAAAGCTGGCATCCAGTGTATCTGCGTGCTTTCCCTGACCACTGGAGGTGCCTATCTCTGGCTGCTGGCTGCAGAGGGAGGTAGATGGCTCACAGCAGACAGCTAACTTCTGATGACTACAGTGTTGTGAAATGCCTAGCACGCAGCGTGAGATGCCCTTGCTGCATGCTGTGCCACAAAAATGCCTGTGCTGGGCCAGATATAGGTTAGCCCAGCCCATTTCTTTTCTTCCAGCAATGGCCAAATAGTTCATGCCTGAGAATATATATTCCCCAGCACTCCCTCCTGAATTCCCACAGGTTTTGGTTTGGGGACTGCCTGAGACGGAGGCAGACTATTTTTAATGACCTTGTTTCTTTTCCTTTCATTGAATATCCTCAGCCCTTTCTGAACCCAAATGCTCGGGGCATTTGGTCAGGGTGTCTGATCCCTCCCATGCCCAGTCATTGCAGCCCACACCCCTCCAGGCCTGGGGGCTTGTAGAGACCTGGAGCAGATGCAGGAGCTCTCCTTGCAGCACAAACAGTACCTCAGCTGGGGATGTGTTAGACTGTCGATGATGCAGATGAGCCTTAACTTGAAAATTCAGACACCCAACATCTCTAAAACCAAAATTTTCATGGAAAACCTAAGGAATCCTTTCATTCCCTGTCCGCCCCCTGCCCCACTCATACAGAGGAACACTAATGCAGTCCCCTGTCTGCACTGCAGCCTTCCTGCCCCTACTTGGCCCTACGCGAGGGTTCACTTTGCTAATCCAGTGACAAAAGCCCTGAGAAAAGGGAGGACAGGATGGTGCCTCTTTAGCCAGAGAGAGCTCTAGATTTATTTTCAGAGTTCAAACAAGGTTGGAAAAGCAGTACTCATTTCTTCTTCACCCCTCCATTTATCTGCCCAGTAAATGTTACAGCTCACAAAAGGACACTTACTGCTCTTCGCAGCTGTTTCATGGCCCCACCTCTGCCCTTTCCCATTTTGGCTGAAATACACGTTCACTCTGCTGTAGCTGCTGTTTTTGGATCATGCTAAGACTTCTTCAGTCCAAAGCTAAATCTACCCTCATAATCCACCGAACTAAGTCCTAATAAATCTAAGCAGGTTTCACTTAGCTACAAGAAGAGATGCAACTATTTGTGGGTTGCTGTGACAAAATGATCCTAGGGATTGCCTGAGTTCAGAGCAGATGGGGACAGCAGTCCCAGTAACACTGAAATTCAGTGCCCCGTTTGCACACTCACCTGCTTGTTTGAATCAACATCTTTACCACACTGCACCTCACTCTGCCAGTGAGCACAAGTACACATGCAAAAGAAAACTTTCAGGACTCCTTTCAGAAGAGAGGCATTTTCTCATGAGATAACTGTTATCTGAGAGAAGTACAGAGCTGTGAATCCAGCAGCAAAAGTCAGGCCTTGCCACTAGCAAAAATAAGCAAGAGCGCTGCTTCACCTGCCCACAGTGCAAATGTGCATGTGTGGATAAGGAATTTCAGTCTAAGCAGTTTTATTTTGGCATGTGTAAGAGGCTAAAGCAGATTTTTGTAATAGAAGATGTAGACTGCTTTAAGCATAGGTATAATCACCAGCCTGCCTGTAATAAGTAATAATAATCCCAGTTCTGGCATTAATTCATTGTGTGACCTTGGACATGACACTCACATCCACGTTATCAAAACTGGCAAGTGCATGCAAGTCCCACTGAAGGACAGAGGAGCTACAGGTGCCAAGCATGTTAAAAAAAATCAAATTAAGCTCCCTGGGTCTCAGGTTTCCCACTTCTAGGGGAAACTATGAGAGACTGTTGAGAACAGAGTCTGAAAAATACACTGAGATCTTGAAAAAACACAACACACCTTAGCAGACTTGGAGTTTCCAGACTCTGAGAGCCATTAGAAGAATCTTTCCAGCATGAGTGCTTTTTCCCAGCAAAAAGCCCCAAGTATGGCTGTGATAACCCTTTCTCTGCATTGTCTGGAGAGCTTTACTGATCTGACACAAAGATGGGGCTGCAACTTTTCTTTAATAGTTTTTTTTTTTTTTTTTTTTTTTTTTCAATTTCAGTAACAGTTCTGCCTACCACACACCAAAGTTGTCCCATTTCTGCAAACTACATCACAGTCACTAGGCTGTTCTTAGGACGTATTAGGTAGGATTTCAGCTGTAGAACTAGTGTGACCATTATACTACCTTCAAAGGAAATTCCCAAAACAGTGGGAAAAAAAAAAAAGCATAACACAGCTGGCACTGGTGATAAATCTAAAATCTTCGAATGTTCAAGCTTTGTGTCATCTCTGCACACCAGGGAATAGGGCAGGAGAATCAAAAGTTCAGCAGCCTCCCTTTTTGGCATTGCCTTGGCACAATTTGAAGCCAGCATAGCAATATTGGAAAGTTTTGTTTATAAACAGCAGGTGCTGGTGTTATGGTGTACATGCTTCCCCCGGAGTCATACCCAGCAGCGTAACTGGTAACTCAGTCTTTGATAACTGCTTGCTGCGATGCTGATATAAGTGCAACCCGGGGGTACTACATACCTTTCAGGCCACTTAGCACAATGTGAACAATTTTGCTGGGAAGCCTAGATTAGTCTGGACAGATGTGCCAAAATTAATGTTAAACCTGAGACCTGTTTCCTCTTCCCCAGATGCTGTTTGCGACTGTGATGAGTCCCAAATGCTCATTTTTGCTTTTTGTTGAGACACCAATTTGTCTCTTTTCTCATCCATAACACAAAAGGATTTAAGCAGGTTTTGTTAACACTTCAGCTGTTTATGTAATATCTTTTCTGAGAACTCACAGAGATTTTGCTGGTGGCTGAAAAAGAAAGAAACAAGTGTATTAAAATTGGCACCCTATTTTTATGGACAGGATTGTTTCTCAGGTTGCACAGAAAAGGTGACATTTAACCGGGTGACAGCTCTTTATGGTCCTCAGTTAAACAACAGAACTACTTGCATTGTGATCAGAGCTGCTCAGGATTTTCAGAGAAGACTCAAACACAAATAATCAGTTCTACGACCAGGCATTAATTTGAAGGTTTTAGCAGACAGGTTTAGCCATTACCTGTCTGAGCGCACAATCCAAACCCAAAGCTTGCTGAGCAGGGAAGTGACACATCTTTGCTATGTGCCCTGTCAGCTGAAACATCTGCACACCGATCAGCACATGCAAAGAGCTCTCTGATTTTCAGATTGATGGGAAAACAAAACAAAACAAACAAACAAAAAAACCCCACTCACAGTGCCTTTTTAATGTTGTAAAAAGTTATGCCAACATACAATATAATGGGAGGATAGTGCCATAAAAGTGTTTTCTGTGCAAAAATCTGTGTCCTGTTTTTGCATGTACCCTGACTATGGATTTTGTGATCCTTTTCTAATTGTTGCCTAAATGCCTCATAAAACTAGCACCTGATTTATTACTAGACTACCTTAGGGCTGCAGTCATTTTCTTTGCCTTTTTTATTTTTTATTATTATTTTTTTTCCCAGGTTCCATCACCTCTTCTCCTCTTGGCCTTCACCACTGTCACTGCACACCTCTCCCCCTTCCTCCCCCTTTCCCTGGGCACCTGGCTGGTTGGCGTCCCCCTTCCACCCATTACACAAAACCTGCAAACTAATCCTCTCAGGCTCTGGGTGCTCAGCACCCTTGCCACTGCTTTTCACCCTGAGGATGAGCAGGCATTTCCTCAAAACGTCACCAGTTTCCCCCCTTTGCTTCAGCCCCCTCCCATTTAACTCAAGCTCCCTAAGGTTTCTTTTAATTTTCAGTTGACAAATGTTCTCACTTTTTTCCTCATTCATCAAGCCGTGCACAAGCGCGTGTGTCTGGCACGGTTTTGGCAGTGGGCCCCAAACCGAGGGGAGAGCTGCAGCCATCTGCTGCGGCTGCCGCTTCACATCTCCTCCGAGCTGCCGGAGCGCGGCCGTGCCCTGCAAGCGGGAGCCTTGTGGAAAGCAGCTCGAGTCGATAAATCACCCGCACAGGCTAGGTACAGCCGGGGGTGGTGATAAGGGCAGCTGCCGAGTGTAACCCGGGCATCTCTTGGACAACACTTCTGTAAGCACATCTGCCATTTAACGGTTGGGCTCGGGTATTAAATATTCCACAGAGTGCCCTGCCAGGATGGAGACGAGAGGTTCACGCCCCTCCTTGGTCTGTGAGTGTGCAAAACTTGGCTTCTGCTCAGCTGACAGCAGAGCTCCTTTCTGGCTTTCAGGAAGAATGTGCTCCTGTGTCAATGTGCTTCCATTAAAAGCAGGTATTTTTCCCGAGTTCCTGCATGAGCCCCATGTATCACCCCTGATTTGCAGTTTGGCTTGGTTTGATAGCTTGAAAGAGGTTTGATAGCTGCCAAACTTAAGGGAGTACAGAAGGAACGACCTCCTGGCATTGCAGAGCCTGGAAAAAAGGGAGGTGAGCAAGCTGAAAAAAAAGAGAACTTGTTATCTCTGCCTTGCACGCTGAAATGCTTTTAGGGGGAAAAAAAGAATCTTAGAAATACAATGATTTCATTAATACAATCTAGTAGGATGGAAAAAGTTGTGTCTTAAGAGAGAGAAAAAGAAAAGTCACAGTGCAGCAGAAGAGGTATTGGTGAGCATAGGTGAGGCTGCACCTGGAGCACTGGGTCCAGTTCTGGGTCCCCAGTACAAGAGGGACCTGGACGGACTGGAGAGAGACAAAGGAGGCCACCAGGTGATGGAGGGCCTGGAGCACCTCTCCTGTGAGGAGGGGCTGAGAGCTGGGACTGCCCAGCCTGGGGAAGAGGAGGCTCAGCGGGATCTCATTGATGTCTGTAAATACCCAAGGGGAGGCTGCAGAGAGGACGGAGCCAGGCTCTTGTCAGAGGTGCCCAGTACCAGTACCAGAGGCCCTGGGCACAAACTGGCCCCCAGGAGGCTTCCTCTGAGCCCCAGGCAGCACTTCTGTGCTGTGCAGGTGCTGGAGACAGTCTCTCCTCTCAAGTGTCTGACCTAGTGCTGCCATGACGGAGAACGATTTGCATCATCTGTTAACGTGTGTAACAGACTATTTCTGCTACATTTCAAACATGGTATCGTGCTAGCCACTCAAATTACTCGACTTCTTCCTAGTTAACTTGGGTGCCAGAGGCAAAAGGGAAGGCCTCATCAAGACCAACCCTCCTCCATAACACCCACCAACCAGCAATTCTTGTGCCAAGCAAAATAACCCATAGGTCAAAATCACTCTTCACAGGTGTGAAATCAGTTTAATGCCAAACAGCCCAAGATAATTCTTACTGACGTCAATATGGCAGCAGCAGGTATGTCTACCAACCTTAAAAAAGAAGTAAAATCTTTTGTATGTTTGCCACCAGTGGCTGGTTTTGAAACTTTGCAAGGGAAACGTGCACTAGTGTCACACAGGACATAAACACAGGGACTGCATGATATAAAGTGTTGGCTAATGTGGGTTTGGGAGAACAGATGGAAGATAAAACTCTGTTAATAGAACATGAAGTAAGATAAATGACTTCTGGTTTTAATGTTTTCCAAAATTCTTTCATCTGGTATACCCATACCTTCAAAAGAAAAAGATGCCTTCACTACATATTGCAAGAGCATTACTCATGCCCGGCATGTTCATGTCGTTGTCATCCTGAAATAGTTTGGTTGCCATTAATTCTTGTCTTCATGCAGCAAAGATTTAATTAACTACATGCATTATCCCTGTTTATATGTTTATATCCACCATGATTGTTATCTTATGCATATATAAGTGTTGGTGTTTTGAGTACATAAAGAATTAATGCAAGGAGGCTTGAATCCTGCTCTGCCTTCAAGGGGAAGCTTTTCTTCACGGTAAAAACATGCTAAGGTAAGCCTCAGGGTAGTGATACTTTTTCCCTTCTGGGCAGGAGGAGATCCCACCTATCCAGGAGGTACCAGCACTTTGCAGGTTAGGTGATGGCAGCAAATGCAAGAGGTGTGAGGGGGACCTGAAATGATCTTGGGGATGAAAGAGATGTACAAGGATATACATATCCCTAAATCAAGATCCATTCAATGAAATACATGCTCTGGATCAGGTCTTGCTTAATCAGTTTCCAGCTGATAGCTATATAAGCACAATGAGAGCTTTTTAACTGGTTAAAACAGAGAACAGAGTTAGAATAATGTGTCTGCAGCTGTAAGCAAAGTCTTCTTTAGTTTCTGTACAGCTGCCTCTAAATAAGGAGATCATACTGCTGATCTCTGGATTCCTGAATAAATTCATTCCTTACTTTATCTTCAAGCCTGTCTGGTGGTAGGAGTGATTTAAGGATAACTGGCAAATCACCATCATTCCATTCCTGAAGAGATGACGATTCAGTAAGTGGGGGCGTTGGACCATTCTTCTATAAAAATACAAAGCCAGAGGTAGCCAGATGTTTCTCCTTGAGCCTCATGTGCCATTTTAAAAGTTGGTAATGAGGCTTCTCATCTTGGAAGGGATGTTTTTCAGGGGCAGAGTATCTCTGGAAAGTGTATGGAAAGCTCAGAAGGTGTCACAACATGGAGTTTACAGCAAGTTTGTGGTGTTAGAGGTGGCCACATCTGGTGAGCTCTGGGACAGGGGTGGATTCCTCCTATCCTGATGGATGCCTGATGGATGTGAGAGCTGCTGCAGCTCTACATTCATGGGTCCAGCCTGTAGTGAGGCTGAGTGTGTGTTCCCAATAGACATATACACATAAAATATACACATTGCCAGTCACACAGACCACCACAAAGACAAAAAAGTGCCTTTATCTGCCCACACAGCACTCCCACACACATGAACAGCACAGAGAGCCTGAACCTCTTCCCCCTCTCCATGGGATCTGGATAGAAGTCCCCTCCTGTTACATGCACACAAGATGTGGGTCACCCCAGGAGCTGTCCTCTGGTTGGCACCTCTCCTTCAGCTAGTGGCACCCAGAGGTATGAGACCAGGGGTTTGTGGTCCACCCTTGAGTGCTGGTCTCATCTTGACAGTCTGGTCTGAAGCGTGCCAGCACTCACACAAAGCCACACAGGATACAAACTGGATCCTCACAGAAGCTAGTTAGAAATAAGATTTAATGAGAATGCAGGATAGATGGTGGTGATGAAGCACAGGGCTCAGTCAGGCAAATGTGCTGATAAGCAACATCTTCATGCTCAGCTGAGCCCTCTTATCCCCTTTTCTCCTTTATTTCCTTGTGTTTGTTATCCCCCAGTTACCTCAATCCCTCAATTTCTCCACATTTGGTCCTTCCCCTCAGCACCCCTTACTGACACAAGCCCATAGACTCCTGAAAACCTGCCGTGGGAAATTATATACAATCCTCAAATTCTCTGTCCCATGCATACCATACGAATCACAGAATGGTTTGGGTTGGAAGGGACCTTAAATATCATCCAGTTCCAACCCTCTGCCGTGGGCAGAGATGCCACACACTCGATCAGGTTGCTCAGGGCCTCGTCCAACCTGGTCTTGAACACCTCCAGGGATAGAACATTCACAAGAAAAGTCCTGTACCTTGTCAGGTAGTATCTCCCTTTTGCACACATGGCTGCCTGGCCTGTTTGGGTGTCCCATCATGGGAAGTTCCATGCTGGGAATGGTATAATGCTTCCCCTTTGATGGATATGGAAAACTGCAGCGGTTGGCCTCTAGTCAAACAACCTAATGCACAGAACCAATGTTTTCCAGGTGGCTGGTAAAAGACAGGGCCAAGCAGACCCACAGGGAGCCGTTCTGTCTTGGCACACCTGGATCCACGGAGTCTGTCTAAACCACTTACAAATACTTCTTTAGCACAGAGGGGTATCTCGATTTCTATCTCTCCTTGCATACCTATGAAAAGATTCCCACAAATAATCTCTTGGCTTCCATCTTGTAGCATCCAACTCAAAATGCATGAAAGGGACATGATTTTTTTTTTTTTTTTTTTTTGGGGGGGGGGGTCAGATGCTGATGAAATTCAGTCCCCTGAAAGCTTCATCTTCACACAGAGCAAAGTCTGTCCACTTCCCTGAAAGTACAAGTGTCACAAGTGCTTGCATCAAAAACAGTGTGGCCAGCAGGGTGAGGGAGGTGATTCTCCCCCTCTGCTCTGCTCTCATGATACCCCACCTGACGTGCTGCATTCAGCTCTGGGGCCCCCAGCACAAGGTGGACATGGAAGTATTAGAATAATTCCAGAGGACGGTCATAAGGATGGTCAAGGGGATGGAGCACCTCTTCTATGAAAAGAGGCTGAGGGAGTTGGGGTTGTTCAGCCTGGAGAAGGTTCTGGAGAGACCTTACAGTGGCCTTCCAGTACCTTCAGGGAACCTACAGGAAAGCTGGGAAGAGACTTGTTGTCAGGGAGTGTAGCGATAAGACAAGCAGTAACGGCTTAAAGTGAAAAAGAATAAATTTAGATGAAATATTTCAAAGAAATTCTTCACTCAGAGGGTGGTGAGGCCCTGGTACAGGTTGCCCAGAGAAGCTGTGGATGCCCCATCCCTGGATGTGTTCAAGGCCAGGCTGGATGGGGCTTTGGGCAACCTGGTCTGTGGGAGGTGTCCCTGCCCATGGCAGGGGGGTTGGAACTGAGTGGGCTTTAAGGTCCCTTCCAACCCAAACCATTCTGTGATTCTGCGGTTTATCTTCAGATACTTCAGGAACTGAAATAACCTTAGTTGCCAACATTTAATTAAACTATCAGTTTGAAATGTCTGAGTGTAGTTTTGAGACTGTGTGGAAAATATGAGCAGAGACAATTGTGTTAGCTAGGAATAACAAGCCAGCTTGTGGTGTAAGACTAGAAAGGCCAATGTTCAGTGTGATCTTAGCTGACAAATCCCGAGGTTTTGACATTAGGCTAGTCCAGTCATGGACTGCTGAAGGACTGAAACTCTAAATATTTATTTTAAAAGGGGCGTCCAAGCAAAGAATTCAGATCATTTGCTGTTCCCTAGTGTGATTTTGTGTGTTCCCCTAATATCCACTATTGATACTAGTCCAGCCAATGC
Organism: Oxyura jamaicensis; assembly: GCF_011077185.1. Classification (NCBI taxonomy): domain Eukaryota; kingdom Metazoa; phylum Chordata; class Aves; order Anseriformes; family Anatidae; genus Oxyura; species Oxyura jamaicensis. The sequence goes on from NC_048893.1 coordinate 139,685,454, forward strand.
TTGATACTGCTTGAGCAAAGCCATTTGTGAGAGTGCAAGAGCTGGATTTCCTGTTGGCAACATCTAGATCACGGAGGTGCTCAGAGACTGACCACAGCTAGAGAAGCTTTGGCCCTTCTCATTTGTACTCAGATGGCTTTTTTCTTTACTGACATCATGTTTATTGGCACACTGCTCTGACCGAAGAGCTCTCCCATGAGAAAAAGGAAAGCTTTAAGCGATCTTCACAACAGCTGCTCACTGATCTCTGACACTGCTGCAGGGTTTATCAGTCCCCTGTACCCTCAGGTGAGTTTTATGCCTCATGGTTACCTCTAGGAGCAAATAAAGCCTCAGCCAGGGCTGTAGTAAGATAGAAGGCTATTTGTTCTGTCCTCCTGGCCACTTCAGTGCTGCTGTGGGCTCTGCCTGTTCCCAGCCTCTCCTGGACAGGTGGGAGATACAGAAGGTCTGATGTTCAGAGGGGCACTGCTGGGGGTGGCCATCAGTGGGAGAAAGCATCACCTTTTTGCTTATTTATCCCTTATTGACATAGTTTAAATAAAAGAGCATCATGTTAGCTGGTTTTATTGAGGCTCTGCCAAGAAATTGGAAGTTATGGCAGCTAATTAATAAAAAGGCCATTAAAAGGCTTTTTATCTTAAAAGTGGAAAGGTGTGAGTTTATTTATTTATTTATTCATGATTTCAGTTCCAAGGCCAGATCATAAAATAGAGCTGCTAAAGGTAATCGTAAAAAGAAAAAATAATCTTGATTTTCCAACTGTTTTGAAGATGTTATTTTTAGGGCATGTGCTCCTGTTAAATGTATCTAAATACACCTAAGCCAAAAGGATGTGAAAGGAAACAAAAGTGACGCTTATAAAACAGCAGCAGCTTGGCTGATAGGGCTTTCACACCAGGAGCCTGCTCTCTGGGGTCTCTCAAAAGTTGAAAAGCAAATTAATTCAGCCAGGACACAAACCAGAACATTGAGGCTGACTTTGGACCAGGCCCCATCTAAACAGCAGTGTGGCTCAGGTTAGCCAAAATCAGGCTCCGCAAACCACTGTCTTCCCCCAGGCTTTCTCACGAGCCACTGGGAGAGTGACAGGACCATGAGGTGCACAGGCTGCTGACAGCTCGGTGTTCACCTGGTGATGCTGAGCAGCCAAATACCTTCTGCCCTGAAGGATGGTGCTTGGTCAGCGTGGCTCTAGAGAGAGGAGATGTGAGCTGGGCTCTGTGCTCTCCTCCCTGCCGGTGACCCTTCCCTTCCCCAGCCCGCTGGGAGCAGGGCCTGCCAGCTGGGCCCAGAGCTGCATTTCTCTGCAGGAGCTCCCGCTGCTCCCTTTCAGCTATCTGTGGGGCCCAGCAGCCTGCAGGCAGTTCTCCTTGGAAAGCACAATGAGAAGAAGAATGTAATATTAAAAATAATCCAGGCATTAGATTAGGAGCTGCTGTGGAAAAAAAAAAAAAAAAAAAAAAAAAAAGCAGAACAAAACAAAACAAAAACCCAAGAAACACAGTATCCTACTTCTCTCCACCCAAGTTATTTTCCTGGATCTTTCCAGGGGGAAAAGACTGTTTAATTTTTCCCCCTTCCAAGCTGCTTTAAAAAGCTCTAAGACATGATCCAAACTCCTCCAAAATCAGTGGAAAGTGTTCAAGGTCTCTAAATCAGATCCTGAATGCAGGGTGGTAAGAAGCATGAGTATCCTGCTTTTTATGCAGGGTGAAAACAGAAATGTCCTAAAAGAGTTGCACATTAATGTTATGTGAGTAGCTATCTCCCTTTCCCTGCTCCCTCAGCCTTCCGGTGTCATGGTGGTTGAACCTGTTCATTCTGAAGGAGCCAACCAGCAGAGGGGAGAAAGGATCGGGTTCCCTCCTAGCAATGCAGTTGTCATTACTAATGGAGTTGTTTGTCACAGGAGTGGTCCATCTTCTGGTCCTGGACTGCATAACCTCACCCAGAGCCCCGTGGCAGTGACTCTGTGGTTGCATGACACTTTACCCCATAACCCCATACCCCATAAGCCCCTACATAATGGCCGTAAAAGCAACCCCGCCTGCACACAGACAAAGCAGTAGAGGCTTGGATAATGGGAGTTGTTTTAAACCCACTGATTCCTTTGAAATACTGTAAGACCAGCTCTGCTCCCCAGAGTGTGCTTTGCAAACAGCTGAAGTGAAGGCTAGATACTTACCAGTGACTAACAAGCTCTGATTGGCACAGTTTGTGTCGGGCACAGCCCAGGACAAGGTTTACCAAAGCCTTTCACCAGGCCTTTTCACAAAGGCACTGAATCATGCAACAAAAACACACACACTCCTGTTCTCACTCAGCACCATTTTATAGAGAAAATAAACATCACAGAGCTGTAAGGAAAACCCCACATCAAGCCAGTGTTCACTATATTAGCTTAATTTTTCTAAAAATGATGCCCCAGGCAAGTTTCAGAATTTAAATTTCTGATACTCCTTGCGTTTCCCCAGAGCTGTTTTTCATTAACTTTTTACCAAGCTGTTACAGCTTCTTGAGAAATTTGGAGTCTCTGCGGCTTCCTCCTCCTGACTGCGGGACTTGGTGAATATTGAAGAGCTACAGGGCCGAATCCTTTGCCCCTGGGCAAAATCAGCTGCAGTTGTATCATTTTTTGACAGAAGTTCTGACAAAATGTCAGCTTCTGCTTAAACACCTGCAGTGCCTGTGCAATATTCATCAGTCTACCTGAAGTGCTAGAGAAAGCTGATGTGCTGGCGGGTATTTCTACAGGAAAGGTAGTAAGTACTTCAACAAATAAATTTTGGGTGCCTAACATATCTCCAGAATAAAAATATTTTGTCAAGCCTGTGGATATACCCAGGCAAGTGAGGTGTCTGTGGAAACAGCATGTATCCCTTAGAAAATGTGCTGTTTCTCCACAGTTTCATGGCTCCGAAAGCCTCTGCCCTAAGCAGAGTCCCTGGATTTGTTTAGGATCACTGCTGTGTGCTCAAGGAAAGGCTGTTGGCTTGGGTTTTCTAAGGAGGGTTATTTTGTTCAATTTTTACTTCGCTATTTAAACTGTACTTGTTTTCATACTTTATTCGGACCTTGCAGTGGAACTTAAAAATATGCACAGCTGGTTATTTATTTTTGTTTTGCTTTTCATGTGAAGTCACAGTTAGGGATTGTGTGCCGTACAGCACAGTAAACAAGCAGGTAAGGATGTGGGGATGTGAACCTACTGTAGACACCCTGTCCTACACCGCCTCTTGTTTGAACGTGGTAGCTCAGATTTATGCTACTATTACAATCAGTACAGCTAACAATGACAATAAATATAACAGCTATTTAAAGACAGATTCTATCAGCATCTTCCTTTTAGTGAACCGAGGTCCTTGCAAAAACTGCTTCCTGCTGCAAAAGATTTTTCTGAACCACTCCTTCCATCATGCTCACAACAGACACTTTCCAGATACTCTAGCTCACCAGACACTCTTGGAAAAGTCAGATATGTCTTTTGTCAAGGGCTTCTGTTTTTAACAATATATTAATATTTCAAGCAAGTCCTTGGCAAGTCTTCAGTTTTTGCCAGTGGGTCCCAACGTCTTTCCAAAAAAAAATGAGATTTATGGTTAGTGCTGGTGGGTGGAGGGCTGGACATCAGTAGTGTAAAAAGCATACCTTGTGGTTTTAGTGACGCATGAAGTATAATCACAGCTGGTAGCGGGTTGCATTCCAGCTCCTGTGACAAAGATAAAAGGCAAGGTGAAGATTTGCGATAATAATTATTTATGGGAGCCTGGTGTTCAGCCGTGCAGCGCTGCCATGGCTAGATTGCCTTTCAGAAAAGTACCATAACATTGGCTGCCCTGTAATATTAACTGCACTCAGTTATTTTTGCATGGATGAATAGTGACAGGCCAAAAGTACTGCTTGTCATGCAGGCCTGACCTGAGCTCTGTGCTTATGGGTGGTGCTCCCACTGTTCCCCAGATAGGTCTTGATAGGTCTTCCCAGAGCCTCCAGGGAGCAGGGATATGTCTGGCTGCCCAAGTCAGAAGATCTCAGCCATCCTGTGAGTACAAGTCTTGTCCTCATCTTCAAGACACGTTACAGTTTACTATCAGATGGCTTAGAGAACTGTTACTTTGCCCAGTCTTGGCTGTCATTCTTATCTACAAACCACCTCCATCACTAGGCTGAAATAAGACTTTCCTTCTTTCCTTCTTTCCTTCTTTCCTTCTTTCCTTCTTTCCTTCCTTCCTTCCTTCTTTCCTTCCTTCCTTCCTTCCTTCCTTCCTTCCTTCCTTCCTTCCTTC
>NC_048893.1:139689752-139752862 GCF_011077185.1 Oxyura jamaicensis
CCTTCCTTCCTTCCTTCCTTCCTTCCTTCCTTCCTTCCTTCCTTCCTGCCTGCCTGCCTGCCTGCCTGCCTGCCTGCCTGCCTGCCTTCCTGCCTTTGAGAGCAAGGTGACTTCATAAGCCAGGTCCAGAATCAGGGCTGCCACATGTGGAAAGCTACATGAAGGGCTGTGGGGAGCCCTTTTCATGCTCCTCTCTGTGGAATGAGCGTCAAGCAGTGTAGACCTGAAGCATTTCAAATACAGGTGTAGTCCCTGGCTTTAGCTCGCGGTTATTCCTGAGCTGTGATAAACAAACATGGATTTTTCACATCGTGTACATTTGCTTGTGTAATGCAGTCCTTTTATTTCCTTTGATGTGAAGTCAAATGAACAAATATACAAAATGGAAGGTACCAGCTGAGTGCATGTAGACACCACAGCTTAAATATCTGCATCTCAGTGAGCCACCTCAGGCATCTGTGGAGTCTAGAGCACAGTCCAACTTACCCGCAAGTATGAGGACATCCTCACTTGTTTAAAACTCACTTGTTTAAACATCCTCACTTGTTTAAACACTGAACACTACTAAAATGAAACAAGACCAAAAAAAAAAAAAAAAAAAAAAGTTATTAGCTGTTCAGAAAATGATTTGCTCCAAGCTAACTTCCACTCCAAAATCTGCCCCTGCCATTCTTCTGAGCTGGTGAAGATTGTCTTCAGAACTACATTCAGGCAGGCAGGAGGGCAGGAGAGTCCGTCCATGATCCACAGATACCTGTTTCATTTGTTTCATTTTATCAGTTAGTGCGCTTCACACACAAAATACCCCTCCTGCCCTCAAATGGGGGCAATTTATCATCACAGGTTTGCTTCTCTGTCCCTATCCTTAAAACTTCTTGCAGTCCAGCCATGTTAAGCAGCAGACTCTTATTTGACCGTCATGATCTTCTCACTCAAATGTCTAGCTGTACAGCACCAAGGAGGTTAGACAGCCCCCTGAGGTGAAGTGAATCTGTGCATGCACTGGTCTGGATGGACACGGCTGCAGAATAAGGTTTTAAAGCGGAGCTGCTTAAAGAGTGCTAGTGGATGTCAGGTTATTTGCATGTCAGAAACACAATCATAAACATCGAACATTTACAAGCCTTCTTTCATGCTCAAAGAAACCTGATGCTCAGCCATGTAGATGAATCATTTCTTTCCTCTCCATAGCAGAAAGTTCACTGGAATGGAAAGCAGCTCTTACAGATGAGTGCTTGAACTGGCGTCATTAACTATATTTCAGTAACTGGCAAAATATATTCACCTTGCCTGTTATCATGTAAATAATTTTTACTAAATGCAGTAAACCATCTTTGCAAGATTAGATTGGATTAAGCATGTTATAAAAATTACTTTAATGAAAATGTTTAGGTCTTAAATTGGATTTAAATATTATTTCCTATCACTTTAGGGCCTTTGTACAAAGGACAATAAGGTCCTTTATGTATAAATAGTTCAAAGCATCCAGCTTAAACTGCATTACTTGGGACTGTCCATGTTGCCTTTAATAACCCACTCTTAATTTGAAGTACTGAGGTAGAACAGTAATCAAGCCCATTTTCTAATGCCTGGAAATTCACTTTCTTGTATTAAAACATGTGATTTATATTTTAACAGTCTCTTAAAATAAGGTGCTAAATGTAGAGGTTATAAAGCACATAGTTTACCTGAGCTGCCACTGAGGAGCACTTGTATATCACACGCTTGCCTGGGCTGAGCCTTTAAGGCAAAATTAATAGGGATTTAAGAAGAAAACACTGCTACAACGTCACCAGACCAAGGACACCTTCCTCATCCTCCTCCTGCAGTGTGTCCCTGCTGTCTCTGCAGATGGTGGTGACCTTGTTCCCCAAGGAACCGCTCACCCAGTTCTAGCCAGGGACCCTGGGGCTCCCCATGGTTTCCCTCAGTGGCTTTCCACCTGGGGGAGGGCTCAGCCCAATCTCTGGGGCAGGAGGAGACCCCACCACTGGGGAAGGTAGATCTTGAGGGCAGGTCTGGATGGAGAGCAGGTCTGTCGTCCTGTCCCCCAACTTCCACTGGTGCCTCACTCTTCTTCAGATCATCTCCCATGAGCTGGAGCTAAGCTTCATGTTACGCAGCCACATACAATGGGGTTTTGCTAAACCAGCAATGTAGCTAGCAGATGAGCAGGCTGCACTGGGGATACAAACTTTACCATGGAAGCCATTGATCTCATGGGTCTATATTCTACAACCTCTGTCCAAGATTAAACCTGTTTCTTCTTCCACCAAGGTGGGCAGGAGGTGCCAGGAGCTGGCCTGGATGGGTGAGGGAGGTGAGAGGAAAATTCTTGGTACCTGGGTCCATGCCCACCCCACTCTGCTTCTGGGATCAGCTCCAAGCCTTAGTTTTGAGCTTGTGACCCCACAGCCTGAGGAAGACACCAAAACCTGTGCTCAGCTCCAATAACTGTATGCACTCTTGGTGTATCTCAGATACAATGGACATTAGCAGATTTAAATATTTTCCTGAACCAGATTGTGATCTTGTGTTTAGTACTCTATTCCAAGGAACTCAGTTTGGTAATTTGGAAGCTGCTTCCTCGGACAAGTCAAATGCTCACTCTAGCTGGGTTATCTGATGAGGATTCTCAGATATAAGTTTTCAGGGGAGGGGGTCTGAAAGATGGAAATGGAGGGAACTGCTGAGGTTTTGGCACAATCCTGCCTCCTCCTAAGTCAGAGCAACACTGTCTCCTCTCCTCACCTGTAGGTCTGCATTGTCTTTGAAGGAGATTTAACAAACCTTGGGCCTTTGCTGTTGTTTTGTTCTTTTTTGTTTGTTTGTTTGTTTGTTTTCATCCTTTTGCTTGGGATTCTTGACACTTTACTGAAGAGTGTTTTATCCTAAAATAACTGAAACCACTTCCACCTATATGCTTAGGTGACTTTAAAATGCATTTTTACATTAGTTGGATGGTCAGAAAAAGAGGATTACGCTTTCAACCAGCTGTTAGCCCTGGATTAGCTGGCTCCCCAGGGCTGTGGGCCAGCAGCACGGCACTGATGATTGCGCTGTCCTGCCTGCTAGGCAGCAGGATTTTCACCTACATTCTTGAAGAAAGACCCATGTCCACCACTTGTTTATTTTCTAGTGAAACATTAGTTTGCTTAGGGAATTTCAGCTATGAGGCAGCCTGTATTTTGAGAATTTTGTGGGCTTTCTTGTTTTGTCTTTCCATATTCTCTCTCTCTTTTTTTTTTTAATTTTTTTTTTCCTTCTTTATTTCAAATTAGTTCATTAAGAAAACTGGAATACCTGAGGGAGGGTGGGTGGGTGGGTGGTGGGGGTGGAGTCATTTTGGGGTTGTTTTTCAGACCCTTTTGATCTGGAAATATAGCATCCATACCAAAAGCATCTGGCCTGTATCATTTGGAGTGCCCTCCTTACTGAGTGTTGCTAGCAGGCTTTGTTTCCATGCCCTGCACTACACTGTGGAAATGACTGGGGTAAGCCCAGATGGGAATTTTGGAATCAGTACAAAAAGTGATCCAAAAAAAAACCACCAAAGTCCCTGCTCAGGGGCTACCTTGCATACATCTCCTAGATCTACACATTTGCCATGCCCTGTGGAGAGCTGTTGCAGAGACACCTTATTTCCCAGGGCTCATCTCTGGGTGTTAGGGTCAGCCACCTACTGTTGATGGCTGAGTCCCTACCCTTGTAAATCTTCGTCCCTTATGACAGGTCCCCCTCTGCTCATGGTTTGTCCCTGCTGCAGAAGCTCATTTTGGCTGTGCCTTATATCTTCTACTCGGGGATGGCATGAGAGAGAAAACCTAAGCAGCGTGAGATGAGCATGGGTCACAATGGTCATGAATGCAAGGGGTAAGTGCCTGCTTCAGAAATAGGAGCTGGGCATGTCAAGTAGCCTATAAATAAACAACTTTGGGGCCCAGGCTTTCAGACACATGTATATGTCACAGAAATGCCTGTTACAGCTCTTCAGCACTTTAAAACTGAAATTATAGCTACAAGCATGTGACTGGGAGCAAGAGTGTGAGGGGACCCGAGACGTATAGCAGGTCACACACAGCAGTTGTAAATTATGATAGAGCAATTTCACCTCCATGGGACAAATGGAAAGGTTTGCAGCAAGCAACCTGTGGCCCTGAACTAACCTGTCAGGCTTCATCTGTCTTATTTGGGGCCAATAGATACTGACTCTTAAGGTGGCAGCCGTACCCTACTATGTCTAAAGGAATCTCTCATACTCTCTAGCTGTCCCATTTGCCCTGTGTCCTTGCATCCAGAAATGCATCCCTGAGCACTCCCAGTGACAATGTGCCTGTGACATCAATCTCTTTTCTATTAACAATTAAAGAAAAAAAAAGATGAGTTAAACTGCCATTAAAAAAGAGCACAGCTGGGTTGGCTGGGCTGGTACATCTCCGTGTCAGTCTGCAGTGGGGGACGTGAACCACGCCAAAACAAAATACTCTTAGAAAATAAAAAGAATAAAACTCAACCTTTTCCCCCAATTGTTTCAATGTGTGGCCCCCACAAGGAATTGCATCAGCACAAGAGAAGTCGGGATGTGATATTGAAAATCACTCCTGCAGGTGGGAGGTAGGCAGAGGATCCTTCAGCTGAAGTGGCCACTGAAAGCTTGTGGTCACACAAAAAGGTGCCTGCACCATGGAAATCTGCCACGGCCATAAGTTTACAGGATAAGCCTCTGTGTTTGCAACCATCCACTCCTAAGAGATCAGAGGAAATAAAAACAGTATTGCAGCTTAACAGAAGTGGGCAGAGAATTTTGTGCATGACTCATATTAGTGGGCTTTTCCCCAAAAAGTGTTTCTTGTCTAGCACCTATCTCTAGCACCACACAGAGCCCACAACTTACACCTCAGATCAGCATTATCTGGTGTGGGAAGGTGTCCAAATAACTAAAATAAGCAGGAGAACTCAACAGAAGCCTCCTGCACATTTGGGCTGTAACATGATCTTTATTTCACTTTTTTTTTTTTCCTCTCAGTAAGAGGGCATGTGAGCTCCCTGAAAGACTCAAATACCAGGTAGAATTCAGTCTCATGATTAAAGGGAAAAAAGTATTAGGAATAATGTGTGCATTATTGGTGGTACTATTTTCACCACAGCCTGGGAGAGTCCTCATTTGACTAAACAAATCAGTCTGTATAAAGGCGTTCAGATGGAGATTGATTTGTTCTGGAGAGAGTCGAGAGATGTGCGTGGAAGGAGATCACACACCTTGGAGAAGAATGCAGGAGTTTCTCCTTTAAAGTCTTTCCCTTGTGATTTTAACCGAGGCACAAAATGAGACATTTTTTAAATGCATGCAAACCACAGGATTACTACAGAGGGATCGTTATCCCCAGCTTAAATGCAGAGCAGGCTGCCATTTAATTGTGCAGTGGGACCATGAGTGTTTGTTTTTGTACAGCACCTAGCACAGCTGAGACATTGATCTGGCTGGCCCTGGAGTGCTACAGTAATTAAAAACATTTGTCTAAAAATAAATGCTACTATTGCTTTTAAAAAGAATCCAGTTAGCACAGGTTGTATCAGCATAGTCTCATGTACTGGGGAAAAGCTCCTGGAATAAAGACTTTTTTATGCTGAAAAGTAATTGTGAGACTTGTTAATAAAGATGAACCCTCTCTTAAAACATCTCCCTGTTAGTCAGTTAGAGGATGTTAATGCTCCTTACTTGCACCTTCAATATCTCATGTTTTCATACATCAGCAAATGTAGAGGGCTACTATTAAGTGGTGAAAGTGCTTCATGCAGACCACAGTATGCCTTTCAGGACCTCTAATGTTGGGAAATCATTATCCCTTTTCCCCTTCATAGAAGTTCAGTCTAGGGAAGAACACCACCTCAGGAGACATCTATTCTTTTCGTTGCCATTATGGTTTCTGAGCAGCTGAACATTACTTGTTCTTGTGGTTGGGTCTTTCAAAGCCTTCCAGACAAGCAGAAGTCTGTATCTCTGGCTGTGAAATGTGAAACAAAAGAGATAAGTCCATAACACTGAAAATCCTTCCAGAGCAGCCACAGTTTGGTACAAAATAATAGGCAAGTGGTTCCTCTTCACCGAGTTCATCCTGGAATGCTGTGCTATTCTCCCATATCTTAAGGCAGCTCCCCTGGCAGGAGAGCTGGGGACTTTGGCCCCTGAAATCCTTTTCTGACCATTGCTGCTAACCTTCAGGCTGTGACTGCAGAGCCAAACTCTGCTGTCCCTCCTCAGGAGCTGAGTTTCTGAGAACACTCCCTGCTGCTTATCAGCCCCTCTTCAGAGGTGATGAATTGCTGCTGATAGTCCTCTCCAAGTGAGCCAACCACACCATGAGCTGTGTAAGGCTTCAACGTTGATTAAGGCACTTGGTGGTTATCCACTGGCATGGGTCTGTCATTATTAATTAAGCTAATGAAGAGATAAACATTGGATTTAGGAGCCATCCTGAGACATTACAAGTTTGTTCTTGCTGTATATCCATATGCTAGCATATGCAGAAAATGAATTAGGTAGCTCTTAATTTCTTGGGCTATACGTGCCAAACTGTATTTGCTCCTAATTTTAGAAAATGTCATCTTGCTTCAGGCATGACTGAAATTTTATGCCATGTCTAACTTTTAGCAACCTGCTTTCTGTCAGCCCACACCAATGGTGGCAACTCATGCTCTCTGTAAGCCTCATCTGGGCTTACAGAGTCCAGGTCTGCTCTGAGAAGGATTTTCAGGAAAACCCTTGGTAGGACGATACCACACATTATTTGAGTTCATGCTGGCCAGTATCCTGGGCTCTGAACCGAATGCACATTTTCGGCTGCCATGGGGCTTCCCCCAGATCACAGGTCCTCAGTCCTCCTGCAGCATGGAGGATGGCTCCTAGCAATCCCCAGGCTGCATGGACCCAAAGGGGCACACACGGGCACCCACATATCACCGTTCAGCACATCTGCTTGCACCACTCTCTTCTGGCACCATGGACCATTACTCTTCTGGCCAAGGGTTCAGCATGTCTTTTGGGGCCTTGCTGCTCTTCTTCAACTCATACCAGTGTCAAAGGCAGGCAAGAAGAGGGATCCTGGCCCCAGAAGCAGGAATATCTCCGGCTGTCTGAACATCTTCAGTCTCTGCAGAAATTAGTTGAGCTTAGCATGTCTTTTTGATAGATGCATTCCTGGAACTTGCAAATCTACAAAACTCACAGAAAGCATTATATGGAAAGGAAATCACTGTTGATTCAAACTGACATTGTGTATTCAAAGAAGAGCTGTACTTCTCAGGAGACAACAGAGAACAATGCAATTTCCTTAAACCTTACTTCAACTGGAAGAGGATGCAGTACGGTCTATCTTTAACCAAATATCATCACAAAACATATCCTAATGATGCCTCAAAAGAAAACTAACAATTTGTTTAAGTTCTGTCTGTGCATTCCTTGTTCTCTATTATTTTCTTTCCGTACTAATTCCTCAGTGTTCCTGGAAGTCTGAAAAGAAGAAAATATTAAAAGATAATTGTATTATTTATACACACTATTCTTCTCTGTTCCTTTGCAATCCTCTATGTCTTCTCTATGTCTAAAAGTCTGTTAATATGTTTAGCCCAAATAATTTTTAAGTTAAGAAAATATTTACCAATGATCTAATGGACATCTTCATCATGGTAGAAGTATCTTCATCTTGGTATGATATTATGGTAGATTCAAGGAATCATATTTAATAGGTTTTGAACCCTTGGTGCTCTGAATATCCTTGAGTTCAGGATATGAATCATGGAACTAGAACTTTCATCTCATAAGTATTTAACACACACACACACATGCAAAAATCAACGCAAAAAGTATTTAACACATACTGTTTTGCAGCCTAAATTCGGTTTTAAAAGTAAAAGAGTGAAATGTCAGAGTCGGGGGCACATTGATGTTAAGGCTTACATTTCTACTCTGACAGTTTATTAATAGTGCTCTCGAAAGCAATACAGTGGAAAGGAATTTGAAAATCAAAAGGAGCCTTTACATTTTTTCTTGGTAAATAAATGAGGTTTTGATTTAAAGTGTTTCTGTCTGTCTCAAAGTAGGGTGTATAGACACCACTCACCCCCCCAGCTTTGCCTAGCCTCTCCCTCCTAAACATTTCCTTTTTAGAGTGCCTCGCATTGTGCCAGGCACTTTGTTTGCCACCAGCCCGAGCAGATGGAAATGTGCGTGCCTTGAACAAACGTGACCTTGTTAGGCTGCTCGTCCTTCACGTGTGAGCGAGAGAGATGCAAAGTGTTACACCCACCGCCTTCCCGAGGGTGAAGAGACTCAAGCAGTGCGTCTGCCCTGCTGCGAGGTGTCTCCTGGTATCGCTGCCTCGATATGATCAACGCTGCAGCGACTGCTTTGCAGCATTGCCACGATGCTACAAAGCGTATGCTCGCCCCCGCCGACGCGTGCTCTCTCCTCACCTCCAGGAAATCCCACCCGGGGGCTAAATGTGGTGTGCTGGGGAGGCAGCCGTGGCTGTGGGCAGTGTGTGGGCAGCTTCCTTCTGGCAGTCACTAAGAGGGGAACCTGAGAGATATGCACAAGAATAGAAAGCAAGTGGGTGAATGGAAAAGGAGTGTAAATAGAGGTTTGTAAACAGTTTTGGTCCATCATTGATCTTAAAAAAAAATGTTCTCAAAAATGGCTGTAATCTATTTTGCCCACACCATGTTTTACTATAGAATAAGTGGGATTTGTCTCACTTTATAAAATACACAAGAAAGTTCTAAGTCTAAAGTCTGTTGGCATGGGGTCTCTGAGACACCCATATGGGGCCTCTGAGTCAGCCATATGGGGCAGGCAGAGAGGACAAACAGGCTGCCCAGAGAAGCTGTGGCTGCCCCATCCCTGGAGGTGTTCAAGGCCAGGTTGGATGGCCACACTCAGCTCATTGCCTTAATAAGAATAAAAATTGTTCCTCTTATAACTCTGTGAACTTCAGGCAGCCAAGCCCAACCCCTGCTGCGAGATGTGCTAAGAGGCTAAAGGCAAGGGCCAAGGGAGGGTACTGTTCCCAGCATGAATCACAGCTGTGGGCAACATTGTGGTGCCCTGAAAGTTCCCTTCCCATTTAAAACATCTCCTTAGAGGATGAGTGTTGCCAAGCATGAGGGAGTCCAAGAGACAGGCTGCAGAGACCAAAGCTGGGCAGTGCTGGCCGTGAGAGGTGGAAGGGGCGCAGCTCCCCACTGGCCATCCTAAATCTTTTGTCCACACCTCCAAACCTTTCTACAACTTCCAGACACAATTCGTCTTCTGCAGGCATTTCCTTCTGAATTCCCTGTACAAGGGAAGGAAAAAAATGTAATTAGATTATAGTAAGATACCATTAGGGATAAATGGGAATTTTTGTCTCTGTGGCACTACCATCCTTTTAAATGAAATAAATCTAGGACCTTTCAGCATCTTTGATTAAGATTACTGAAGCTTGACAATAGGCAGCAGAATAATTTGTCTTTAACCCTCACCCTTTTGTCACTGGAGGAAATCCACAGATTTGGGGGGATACGGATCGGGCTATCAAAAACTTCATGTGTGCTTTCCAGAACGGGCCATGTGGGTGACTGATGGCAGCTCTTAACAAGTATTAGCTCACTGAGCAGTTGTTAGCAGTAGACAAGCAAGATTTGAAAGACAGACAGACTGAAATCAGTAACAAGTTAGCACTCAGAACAACTTAAAAGCAAGCCCTGATACCTTTATATCTCTCCTTTGTTCGGGGTGGCGAGGGGGTTGCCAGCTAAAGCGTGTCCTCTCCTTTTAGGGTGTAAGACCCTGCTGTTGGCAAATTGTTTTCGTGTTTGGTAAACTGGCCAGCCTGTGACCTATTAGCTGCTGACAAGTGAAGAGGGTGCTCTCCTATCCTTGGGACAACAATCAAAAAATAATAGGCCAGATCCTCAAGCCTGATCTGGCACTTCTGTGGTGCACAGGCGGCGAAAAGGAGCTGGCAATCATCCGGCTGTAAATGGCCAGCCAAAAATGCCTCTCCCGGTCACCCCACCTCAATGGGAGGGCAAAATAAAATAGAATAAAATGAAGCAGGTGGAGGTCTGCCCCATATGGAGCTCAGCTTGACCCCGATCACTGTGTGGTCAGGGTTCCCCAGTGCAATTGGGTGTCTTAACCCTTAGGCATGATATAGCCTGCTAAGAAAGGTCATGGGGCCTGGTCCTGGTAGCCTTCATTTTGCAGATCTGCCTAGAGCAGGCTGCAGGTCAATCAGGTTACTCTGAGGCCTGCCACCAGCTTTCTGCCAGCAGTGTTTCTTGGGGCTATTCTTAGGCAGTGCTGTGTCTGAGGAGGGGAGGAGAGAGGTTATCAGCAACTTCTAAGCTGAATTTCTGCAAGAATGGAGAAGAAAGAAGAAAGATATTTGGAGCTCCTTGACTCTTTCCCAGTTGATCTTGACCCAAACTGCTCATTTTCTTTCCTTCCTGCTTGGAAATGCCTCTTTTTCCTTCCACCTCCTCACTGCCCTCCCCATAGGTGAGGGTTGGGAGGCAGCCCCATAGCAGGAGTTTTCTCCAAGCCTTGCTGGAGCTCTGGAGAAGAAAGAAATATCTTTCCTGGCAAGGAAAACATTGGCAGCATTAGTTATTGCCAATGCCAAGTGTTAAGAAAAAGACAAACAATGAGACAGTTTTCAACAAACTAGAGATTAAAAATGTGTCTCTGGATTGTGTTAATGGCCTCCTGATACTTTGGCTTGTGGTGTAAGGAAGGGTTGGATATGTGTGGGAAGGGAAGGATGTTACCTTAACAACTTTCTTTATCTATCACAAGACTTCAAGGTGTCACTTTGAAAAATGAAAGCTGATATTCTTGTTCAGTCCTGTGTCTTCAGGCCTGGAGTAAAAGATGAAGTTTTATTTAACCATTGGACAATATGGTTAATGGGCAACACCATGCAACTAGTCCTGGCCTTCTCTTAAACACCTGAGTTTCTGGTGAAGACATCATACAGTTGTCCTCTACAACAGCTAAGAACTGGGAGAAGTAAGCACTCTTGCAGTGATACATTTTGTTCACTTTTGCCATTTTGTGGCTGTGTAGAGCCTTATTTCCTTTGCCCAGATACTGGAAATAACAAACCATCCCCATAGGACTATTATGCTCTAATTCCTGAGTAGGACCTGACCCAGATTTTCCTTCAAAAGCATTCTCTGTTGAAAAAGAAAAATATATATATATTTTTAAATTGTTTCTTTATTTTTTTTATTTTTTTATTTTTTATTTTTTTCAATGAAATGTTTGCTTCCTAAAATTGATGTTTGGTTTGTTAGGAAAACAACTGAAATTAATTGAAACTTTGACTGTAGGACCTTATGAGAGCTATGGTTCAGCAAGACTAGGGGCTGTTCTTCTCTCTCAGGTTGGTTCGTCACCTGCAGCTCTGTATCCCAGGGAACCCGGCTCCTCAGCATGAAAACACGAAAATAGCACGGCCTGTTATAGGATCCTGGTGTGTGGAAATGATGGGGAGGTAAGACAGAGGGTAAACAGCTCTCAGCAGGCACTTCAGAGGCATTTCTAAAACACATTTGTTCTTTTTTTTTTTTTTTTTAATTATTTTTAGCATGACCTAGAGTTTTCTACTCTCTTTCTCTTTCTATCAAGAAAATTAAAATTTCCTTGCGAAACAAGGGAAGCACAAGAAGCACAGTTTTTCTGCTCAGCTGGTACAAACTATTTTTGCATCTGTGCCATTTGGCTCTCTCTGCAGATATTATTTATCTGTATTGCCATAGTGCCTAGGAACTCTGACAGAGACCAGAAACTCAAAGAAACCAGAACATTTCTTTTCTGAAGCTGAGGTAACAGATTTTAAACTGACAAATAGCAAATCCTTACATTTGTTTGACAAATCTCTTAGTACCTTTCAGACCAGGATGAGAATTTAAAATACAGATGAATTAAAACAAGGATGTGTTGAAGTGTCTTATCTATCAGATAATAAATCTGCAATGATGCCAATACATATGCAACATATACACCAGATACAGTAAGAAGCAGAGACTTTTTAGCAGTTAAAACCAAGAAAAAGGTCCTCCTGCTTTATATAAATACGAGATGGGAAAGTATTTTGTTTCCTTTTTCCTTTTTTCCTTTTTCTTTTTACAATTTTGTGTTAGTCTTGGTGTTATCAAAAATGTAGAAGTTCAAACTGCCATCTCTCTTTTGATTGGAGCATTTGGTGTGGATTCCCTGATGTCTAATGAGGAGGCAACTTCAACCCTGTATGTTTCCATGGTTTTATTTCTCTAACTAGCTTATTTTCTTGACTCCTGTAGGAAAACAAACAAACAAACAAAAAAGCAACAACAACAACAAAAAAACCCACGTATATATGAGATCACTATCCCTCTAACAACGTATATGAAAATTATCAAGGGCTCTTAGTGGTTGTTGGCTGATACACACACAGTATGGCCATACAAAAAGACATTTACAGCAATGTAGCAAACAGGTTTTTTATCCCTTAAAAGTATTTCAGAATTCTGCAGAGCCCAAGAACCTGAAAACCTTACCTATCAGGTTTCTCATATCAAATTAATTAGGAAAAGTATTTGAAAGATAAGTTCTTATTTTTTGCCTTCATGTTAGCATTTCAAAATCTTCCCTAGAACCACCTCCAGTGTTTTAAAGGAAATGCCATGTGGGAGGAGAGAAATAGTGCTGAGCAAGAGCAGGAACAGCATGGGACGGCCGTCTGCCAGGTTCTGCCTCGTCATCCTGAAATCCAGTTCTGCGGGAGCTGTGACTCACTTTCATGGATATAAAAGTAGAAAGTTTATACAAACCCAAGGACAGCTATGGGCTTTTATTGCCAGTTCCTTGCTGGCTGCTAGCTCTAGCTTTTCTTGCCTGGTTCTCCATCTCATCCCTGGATTTTCTCAGTCCTCAATTGTTCAGTCATTTTCTGCTTTAACTCCACAGCCTTGCTAGTTTTGTCACTTGGGTGCTGCAAGCAAAACAAGCACGCTGACCTTAGGAGGAGAAAAAGGAGGGCAGGTAGATCATATCGTATCTGCCAAGTTCATACCTGCACAGTGACTGACCTGCCAGATAGAGCTGGGGTGTCTGGGGCTGACTATCCCAGACAGTCTCTGCTGCCCCCGAGAAGAAACTGTTATCTTTCTGACAGGGTTTGAGAGAGAGTTGAGGAGGAGCAGGAGGGGAGTCTTCAAGCAGAAGAGAAAATGAGATGGGAGACTGCCTTGTCTCTGGGATTAATGGTCTTCACTGGCAAATGTTAAGTCAAGTTCAGACAGGAATCCTATCTCTCGTTCAAGCATTAACAGACAGAAAGATAGAGAGAAAGAAAAGAAGGAGATAATTAATCTGAAATGGTTGTCTCTGGTCCTTATGCAATGAAGAGTCAATAGGTCCTGGGCCACATGCAGATGGATCAGGCACCAGAGTGGGCAGTGTTGGTCAAATGCTCATAAGAGATCAACAGACCCCAAATCTCTTACCTGGTCAGAGCAAAAGACCTGCCTACCCCAAAGCTCAGCTCTGAATTTTCAGGATAAACTTAAATGGTACAGAAGACACTAGTTCACAGCCTGTGTGACTTCAGAAACTGGAGGGTTTGACCCTTGCTCATTGCCCTTTAAGATAACAGTGTAAAGCCTTTCTCTGCTTTTGGTACCTATTACAATTAAATAAACGAAAAGGTCACATAGACTGTGATTCAGGGTATAACTCTGGTCATTGTGCAGAGTTTTGCTGTGTCATGCAAGTGAATGAGAATACCGCTCTTGGCCTTTAAATTCATAAAGTAGCATATGTAGATTTTCCTCTTCATCTGCAGAAGTGATTTAAATTAGCACAGTGGGGAAAAACAAAAACAAAAACAAACAAACAAACAAACAACAACAAAAAACATCCTATGTAATGATGGTTTTACTGAACTACTGGGTCATATGATTCGCTTTCTGTATTTAGTGGGTTTTCTTTCAGGTTGCAAAGCATGGTAACAAAGCCCTTTTATTTCTTATAGTTCTATGATTTATCTTGTCCTTCTGCCTGCTTCTTCTACAAAGTTATAATGTTCTACCTGCATAACACTCATCTGCAACTCCTCAGCTCGTTATATCACAATGCTTTAGGACTTCCGATGAGGGTTAAATGGCAGGGTTAGGGATTTCTGCTTAGATATTTCTGCAGCTCATTTTTACACCTTCACTAACAAATTAGAGAGAAGGCACACAAAGGTCAACACACAGTCCATAAGAAAACTCACTAGTGAACAATGCATTTAAAATATTCAAATGGTCCATAGGACTGATTTGTAGTCAGCAGTTTCATTAAGAAATGGTAGGTGATTGCATATTAAGCTAAGTGGAGGTCATAAAAATTTCTGCCATATCATGGCTGCTCATTAGCCGGTGTCAAATAAATAGTTTGATCCAGCCACAATGTTATTTCTTACCTCAGGTTATCTAGCTGGGGAAGGTGTATAAGGAATAAACCTTTTGTACTACAAACTGCAGATTTGGAGAACAGTGTTACAAAATGACTCATAAACATGATCTGTCTATGTATGCTGTTATTCAGAAAATAATTTCCTTTTTGGGAGGAGGAAACTATAACAACATATGACCAAAATCCAGTCATCTTGGTAACCTGTCTCCAAAACTGGCTGAAAACATGTAAGTAGAAATAAGAGCAAGAATCCTTCTTCCCCACGGTAGTCTGCCAGTTTCCAAAAATCACTGTCACATTGATCTAAAATAAGAAATGTACGGTACGTCTAAGTGAGAAATTAAGAAAAATTTTAAAAGGTCACAGTTAGCTAAGTTAAGATGTGCTGTGCTGTAAGAGTAGCAGAGAGAATGGCAATTTATCAGGAAATACCATATTGATCTGCAACTCTATACTTCTGACTACAAATCATAAGAAACAAACAAACAACAACAACAAAAAAAAAAAAAAAAGAAAGAAGAAGAAAAAGAGCCTGTTTGAGGAAGCCTGCTTGGGATTAGGCATCTGTAGCATTTCCATAAGCGCATCTCCCCTATAGGCCCCCCGTCCTATAACACATTTCAACAACCAGAAGGTGATGCCCGAGTCCCTGCTGGACAGTGAACTTTGAGCATCATCCCCTTGTGCTTGCAGAGAAGCCAGTTTCAAGCCAGCAAGCACATCTCCAGAAAAAAATAATAATAAAAAATCTTTATTTTTATTAATGTAACCACTGTCCCATGGCTTCCTTTCTGAAGCTTTTTGCTGAGTCTTTCAAGAGCTGTAAACATCCGGATGTCTCTCATCTCAACTGAGAGAGCTCCCTGAAGTTTTCTTTGCTTGCTCTTCTGTGATTCACAGCTCTGACGTGAAACCTCTTTCAATGGAAAAGAGAGTCACTTCATGTGATCAGCAGGCCAACATTTTAAGGATCCCTAGGCAGCCCGCCACAGGAGGATTGTTTTGAGGACCATAGGACAAATGGAGTGTACAGTGATGGGCATTTCTGCTCTGGCGTATCCTAAATCCTGAATGCTTGAATAATTTACACTTATGCATAGATTTCTTGGTGAGAGGACAAAACAAGATCTAATAATGTTTCTCTTATGCAAGTCTCAACAAAATCATAGCTCTTGCTTGCCAAATAATGAGACTGCTGTTCTTCCTTCTTTTTTTTCGAAGGCTTTGTATGAATTTTTGCAGTCTTGGGTTATTGCCCTGGGGAACAGACTGTAATCTGAGTGACTGAACATACTGTCTTTGTTTTGACTTTGAACAGGGTCACTTCTAAATAAACTACGAATAACAAGAAAAATGCAGCAAACAAACACAGAAGCCTCCATGTGACCAGCCCAGACAAGAGCAGGCCTTTTGTATCCAAGCAATTTTTGCAGTGGGAAGTGGATCTGTTCACATTTGCAAACAGCAGTTAAAAATCCTGGTGATGACTGCAAGCTGCACATTCTTATCATGCTGATGGTTTGTGTGCTTCCTTACCCTTTCCATGAAGGGTTTTCTCAGAAAGAAGCCCCAGTCTGTAGTAAGAAAGTCATACGTGTTCAGATGAAGAAGACACTGGAAGGCTTCAGCATGGGTGGGCCATCAGAACGACCTAAGCAGAAGAGCAGAGGGTCCGTGAAGGGTAACGGGACATTCAGACCACCACAGATGAATGTCCCCATTGGAGGGGTGGGCAGAAAGTGGAGAGCTGGGGCTAAGGACAAATGTCCTCTGAATGACAATTGGCAGTAGGGTCTCTGGCAGTTGAGGGCACTGGGCTGCCCGCTCACTGAGACAGACTCACTTTTCCCAGTTGGCACAAAGGAATAATTTGTGGCTTGCCATCATTCCACAGATGTTGGTTGGTCCTAAGTCCCCCCTCATTAATCAGCTGGAGAAGAGCTGCACAGGGAGGAGTGCTTCTCTTGTTTTCTGCAACACACGTTTTCTGCCACTACAGCATGTGTGCCCACAAAAAGAGATATGCAGGCTGTGCATTTACTCCAGGAAGGAATGGAGGCAAAAATGTAGTTCCATATATGCCGTGGTCCCTTTGAGGGGAATTTTCCCAGCTTCCCTCCTTCAGTTTCATACCAAGCCTAGAAGCTTGCAGGACTCCAGCAGACTGAGCATCTCCAACAATCTCATGGCTGCAGATGCTTCTGGAACCGATGGTTAACATGAACAGATGTTTAGGGAATTAAAACAAAACAAACCAAAAAAAAACCCCTCTAGTATAAAATAAATATTTATTTATTAACTTTGGTCAGGGATGACAAATTTCTAGTTAATAAGAGTTTATCCCTGCTTTATGCTTTAGAACTGGTCTAATTAAAGTTCAGTCTTTTTCTGATTTAAACTGAATCCTCTGCTGTAAATCCTAACATGTAAGCAATGTGCTTATATGTGAGAATGAATGAGTGGGCTGGAAATATAAATACACCAGGGAGAAAAAGCAAACAGTAAAATAATAAGGTAAAAATTATTTAAATGACAAACAGTAAGCAATACTCTGTTTTACATAAAATAGGTAAGAAAAGCACATCAATTATAATTTTTAACTTAGTTATATCTCCTTGATGACTATAAAACTGTTTGTAGCTGCCTGAGGATACTGTGGGAAAACATCTACGTTTTAGCAGTGTTATCTTCTCCGTCTGTTCCTATGACTTCAGTGTACTGCTGTTGTGACAACAGATCAGTTACATCTATTCTAGTTTCCAACTGATTTTGGATTAATAGGTCATTTTAAGGCCTTCTCTAAATCAAGTGCATGCTCCACATAAATTATATGTGAGTCAGGGCATTTTGTTTTCTAAAGAAGTAAAGACAATGTTTTCTAAACCAATATATTGCTATAGACGTTCAGCCTCATTTTACCTTATTTGTTCTTTTTCCAATGGAAAGCGGAGAAATATGTAGCTCAGGACACTGTACAAACTTTCTCTGTTTAGCCGTGTGGTGTTAATATTTTATTCCAGTTCTTTTCAGTGTATAAACTTGGAGCTCAGTGAGGTAAATGGGAAAGCTGGAATTCACAAACATAGCTGCAAATCCCATCAGCAGTTAAAGACAACAGGTCTGAAACACTCCCCAGTGTGTATGAAATTCTCTGCACAAACACAAAGTAGTCACTCTGGGTTAAATAACATTTACAACTTAGATGTAAGAATACTTACAGAAATTATTCCATTTAAGCAAGTTCATCTTTTCCAGAAAGACCCTGCAGAGTCACTTGAAATTTTGTGTCTGACAGAGGAGAGAGAAATCAGCCAAGAGTGGCTCTAAACAGCCAAGATGTCTTGGTCAAGTGCAAGGCCTGGGTTGTGACAACAGAAGGGGATGTTACGTGGCAACTGAGGAAAAGCAGGAATATGTTTAGCTTCCAGCAGCACTAAAATAAACAGGTAAGAGTGCTTGCCTGGATGGCGATGTGTGTGTTTCACACCACAAAGTACTATCTGGGATATCTAAACACATTCCTGGCACATGTTCTTCCAGCCATCCTTCCTCTCCCACATCCATGACTGGGGCTAGGTCAGGCATATAAGCACCCTTATTCCAGTCACTGTAGCACAGCCACCAGTGGGAAGAAACCCAGTCAGTTTTACAAATGAACTATCAGTCCCAGAGACTGCAGTGGGCACTGCAGTGGCATTTAATGGGCCTTCACTACATGGATGTGACCTGCACTGTCTTGGTAGGAGCAAGTTCTCTATTCCATCCTGATGTGTTGAGACAACTTCTTGTGTTAACTCAAACCTCATCTGCTTCACAACCAAGGTCATAGTTCAATATTTTTCTGGGAAAGAAGGAAAGGAAAAAGAAAAAGAAAAAGAAAAAGAAAAAGAAAAAGGAAAAAAAAAAGGAAAGGAAAAGAAAAAGGAAAAAAAAAAAGGAAAAGAAAAAGGAAAAGAAAAAGAAAAAAAAAGACAGTAATTTCTCCCAGAAGATTTGCTCAGAGACACCTAATGATGGCAAATGCAGCATCTGCTTTTGTAGCTTGTTCCAGCAACTAAGTCTCACAGCTGAAAATGTCTGTCACTGTTTCTGATTTGAATGCACTTGGATTTAACTTCCATATATATATATGTATATTTTGTCACACAGGAAATTACACAGAAATTGCACAGAAATTGAGCCTCCCTTCAGTCTGTTTTTAAGAACTAACAGATTATTCCTGTCTCTGAGTACAAGGCAGTTTTTCCAGCCTTCAGTTCATCTTGGTAACTCTTCACTGCAGGCTCCATAGCCTTTCAAGTCCCTCTGAAAATCAGGACACCAGAATTACTTGCTGGTATCTATGTTGACAACAGAGCTAAATTTAATTCACTGCTCTTCTGATTATATGCCCAGGATCTAGGCTGCTGGCACTGCCCCGGGTGACTGTGCTGCTCCTTGTCCGGTGTCACCTCTCAAGCTGCCGTAGGGAGTTGATATTCCTGAGGATACCACTGCCCACCCAATGGGGATGGCTGTTTTTTTTTTTTTTTTGTCTAGCTGTGGTTCTTTGATGCCTGTGGTTCTTTGATGCCTGTGGCATCACAGCAGGTCTTGGCTGTGATGCCATACCTGACAGAGGATGTGCCCTCCTATTTCTTCTTCTGTTAAGCTTCTTTATCACGTAAATTGGTAATCTTGTCAGAAAGAGGAAATCAGACTTTTTAATGAACAGATCGATTGTTGATTTTTATAAACTGATTGATTATGTTCTGTTTGCTATTGTCTGAAGTCAGGCTCAACAGCCGAAGTTAGTCTGCTGCTGACACAGAATCAGCATGTTCCCAAACTTCTGGGATGTGCATGATGCTTCAAGATCTTTACACAGTTATTATCAGAAAAAGGCTATTCTGTGTTTTCACTAACACCTATACAAATGCTCTCTAAATTACCTTCTTGAATAGTTTGTCATCTCCCTCTAGCAGTTGGCTGGTATCACGGTAAGTATTTTGCTCTTGGTAGAACTACAATTCCTCCAGCAGTCTGTAAGCCTGATGGAAGACAAGCAGTACTGCTTCTGAACACACAGCCAGCCAGCACAGCACCCTGCCACCAGCAGTGCCCAAAAGCAAATGCTGAGGAAAGCTGATAAGGTCAGGTGAATAACTCCACGTGCTCTGCTGGCAGCCTGCCAGTATACTTCTACTTTCTCCTGTTTTGCTACACAGCATATTTTCTAATTTGTATGACTTGTCTTTACATTCCCTTCATTCACTTTTATGTATGCATACATAGATGTATACACTCTCACAAGCTCCCCCTTTCACTGTTAACAAGCACATAGTTTAGACAAATCTCTCTTCCTTGCAGAAGAGTTGCTTTTTAGCTATGGCTACGAGAACTTTTGGATATGCCACTTCAGTACCTCTTGATGTTTCTTCCCTGTACCGACCTTAGCTAAGCGAATCCAAATCCCACTGTAACACAGCTGATTAACTGTCTTCCATTGCTGGCTTGCTCAGGGAGCACATTCACACAATCTCCTGTTTTCCTCCCTGTTGATTCACTATTGGTCGATGCTTGCCTGAACATGAGCCGGCAGTGTGCCCAGGTGGCCAAGAAGGCCAACGACATCCTGGCTTGTATCAGGAATAGTGCAGCCAGCAGGACCAGGGAGGTGATCGTCCCCCTGTAGTCAGCTCTGGTGAGGCTGCACCTTGAGTACTGTGTTAGCTTTGGGCCCCTCGCTACAAGAAGGACATAGAGGCCTTGGAGCATGTCCAGAAAAGGGCTATGAAGATGGTAAAGAGCCTGGAGCACAAGTCCTGTGAGGAGCGGCTGAGGGAACTGGGGGTGTTTGGTCTGGAGAAGAGAAGGCTCAGGGAAGACGTTATTGCTCTCTATAACTACCTGAATGGAAGGGGTGGGGAGCTGGGGGTCGGCCTCTTCTCACAAATAACTAGTGATAGGACTAGAGGGAATGACCTCTAGTTGCACCAGGGGAGGTTCAGGTTGGAAATGAGGAGACATTTCTTCTCAGAAAGAGCAGTCAGGCACTGGGACGGGTTGTCCAGGTGGAGTCACTGTCCCTGGGGCTGTTCAAAGAGAGGTTGGATGTGGTGCTTGGGGACATGGGTTAGTGGGTGACATTGGTGGTAGGAGGGTGGTTGGACCTCATGATCTTGGAGGTCTCTTCCAACCTTAATGATCCTGTGATTCTATGATATTGTTCAAGTCCTTAGAGCAATTTTTCAACAGCATTGTGGAATATATTTAGAAGGTAGATCTGTTAATGTCTTGACTATATAGAAGTCTCCGCAAAAGGAAAAAGATGTCTAGCAGATAACAGGAATACTGTTTACATTATGCACTGCCATAATCTAATTAAAAACATCAATTACTATATCTTCGTAGGCCAAACATGCATGATGTAGAGAGCAAGAGAGAGTACCTTAGATGGGTTTGTCATTTGGTGAGTGCACTGTACAAGAACATGTGTCATTCATTTAATTTAATGTATGATAACAACTCCTTAACATGATTAGCACTTCTCTAATTATGATTGACGTGACAAATAGTTCATCAGTCTTTCCACATACGCATCTTCCATTGATTGTTAAAATGGAAAAGCAAACGCATTTGACAGGCAGCAGCCCAGCATTTTGGAAAGTTCCAGAGTCTCTTCCAGCAACGTCCCAGTAAATCTCTAATCGCGTCTGACATGAGTGGCTTTACTCGTATTACTTTTTCTTTCCTTTTTTTTTTTTTCTTTTTTTTTTTTTCTTTTTTTCTTTTTTTCTTTTAAAGCTGGTGGCATTTGGCTCTTGTGTTGACATGGTGTCCAACAGGTGGCTTTAGCTGTACAGTTGCCAAGTGACAGTGCTGACAGCAATAGTCTGCTCCTGTACATGAAATATATGGGGTATGACAGAGTCAAAGGACTCCATAAAGTACAAGGGAAAGATATACAGATAAGCTGTGGTCACTTTTCTTT
Source organism: Oxyura jamaicensis (assembly GCF_011077185.1). Classification (NCBI taxonomy): domain Eukaryota; kingdom Metazoa; phylum Chordata; class Aves; order Anseriformes; family Anatidae; genus Oxyura; species Oxyura jamaicensis. The sequence goes on from NC_048893.1 coordinate 139,711,208, forward strand.
TTCTGTGTTTTTGTTTGTTTGTTTCTGATGAGCTTATCTGATCTCTTCTCTTCTCACAAAAAGTCCTATTTTTCCCATTCTCTGACTCCAGCCTTTGCCTGAGGGCATTCAGAAGGCAAACACTGTGCATATTTTTTCTAAATATTCCAGGAGCTGCAAGACAAAGGTTTGATATAGAATGCCTTTTTTCTCTTAAAAAGTAACCCTTCGGTGCTCTTCAAAATTTGCAATTTCTTTATTATTATTATTATTGTTATTATTAGTGTATATGACATAGCAAATGCAGCTGTATGACAGTATCATCATACAGGACCTGGATTTTTGTAACTTATATCAATCCTTTATAGGAGAAGGAGCAGACTGTCACTTGTATTGTGTTGCTGACAGCCTGAGGAGTGTGTCACAGACACTGACTTGATTCCCTAGACACTGAAATGGCCCCCAGCAGGGGCCCCAGCCTGGCTCCAGGCTGGGGCCATTTCTTTCCTGTCAAAATGCTTCAAAATGAAATCTTCATACTCAGCTAGCAGAGAGAGTAGGAAACTGGTACCTGTGGTCTGGGACTTCGAAACTGTGCTGGAGAAAGGGGAGGGAGGGAGGTGAGGGATAGGATGAAAAGCCTAAATGTGAACCTGCCTCTTTGTAGGCTTGCAAGTCTTTTTTTTTTTTTTTTTTTTTTTTTTTTTTTTTTTTTTTTCCTTGGGGAGGAGGGTGGGACACACTTGCAAACCCAAAGGTTAGTTTCTGTAATCACAGTGATAATTATATAACAGAGAATTTATAAATGTGTGCTTATACTCTTATGGGCATTGCTTTAGCAGTATAAAAAGCCTTTAGACCATCCCTAGATGGTAGTGTCAGTTCAGACCCAAACCCTTCTTTAATACAATGCTTTCTCTGTGACATCTAGACCCAGACACCTGGCTGAATGCAGAAATTATTGGTGAGCAAGGTGGAATAGGGGACTACAGAGTATGAAAGGAGAAGCAGATCTGCCCTCTTGTGTAAAAGGCATCTACTGCATCTTTTTTTCTTGAATCTGAAGTTAATTTACTCCTTGTAAAAATACATGAGGAGAATATGGGGATGTTTTGAGCGTTTTAACCTTACCATGAAGTGGAAAATGAGAAAAGAAAGGATGAAGGCTGACATTCACACTTTAAATGTGATTTATATCTATGAATTAGTTTGTAAACCTAAAGGTTTATAAATAGACTAATGTGAGTAGTTTGGACATGAGAAGCTACTCTAAATACTTAGGCTATCAGACTTGAAACTGTGAAAATATGAGTAGTACAAAAACTCTAAGAGGGATAAATCTAATTACCAGGGAAACTCAACCAGCTGCAAATTATTACCCATTTAAAGTAAGCTTTTTTTTTTTTTTTTTTTTTTTTTTTTGTGGGTGAAAAAAATAGCTTGAGCATTTTCATTTCACTCATCACGGCAGTAAAGGCTTTGAGACAAGATTTGGGCTGAGACAAGCATATTTTGCCAGTCTTAATTAAACCAGAAAGGCACACAGGGCAGCTGACTTCATAGGGTTGGTAAGGTCAAGCTGAGTTTTTCTGTCCTCCTCCCTACAGCTGCTTTCTTCAGAAACTTCAAGTCCAGCAGCTCTCTTAGACCCTCACCTTCCCAAATCCCATGTATTAAGCACTTTAAAAAAAATATACTGACCCTTGAAAGCTTATCTGGACAACAATATCAAAAGATTAGACTCTTGGCCAAAAAAAAAAAAAAAAAGGAAATAGAAAAAAAAAGAAAAAGAGAAAATAAGAAAGAGAAAATAGGAAAAAGAAAAAAGTTAAAAGAAAAAAGAGAAAAAAGAAAAGAGGGGAAAAGAGAAAATTGAAAAGGAAAAAAGAGAAAAATGAAAAGAAAGAAAGAAGGAAAAAGAAAAAAAAAGAAAAAAAAGGAAAAAAAAAGAAAAAAAAAAAGAAAAAAGAAAAAGAGGGAAAAGGAGAATGACAAGGCACCACTACAGAAGAACCTTTGAGAAGACCATGAATTTACAGCTTAATAGGGCAATTTGGTGTGAAATCTGGATGCAGTTTTTAAACATAGGCCACAGCAAAAAGTTTGTTTACAATTTGTCTCTTCTCATCCAGTAATGCGCTTGGTCTGATGGCATCACTTTTTCTCTTCTTTGCAATGAAAAAACAATTACAGCTTGGGCCTGAGGATATAGTAACATGTAACAAAATGAATAAACTCTGCATCAGATAAGAATTCCATCATCCATAGAAGTGATAAATGCTGTTTAGGTATTTTTTCATACAGTTTTCATACTTCTCTTTCTCCAGAGTCTGTTGTAAGTGGCCCAGAGAAATAAGCCATAGAGTGATCTCACAAGAACTAGCCTACTTTCCTCTGCAGCAAAATTACACCAACAATACATGTGACCCACTAGACTGTTTCTAGTATAATTTCATTATGAACCCCTGCCCCCCACCCCTTATTCCCCCCTTTTCCCCAGGACACGCACAAATAAAAAAAGTGAACAAAGTAAATTTTCTGCCAATGAAATGAAAACAATTACTATTTTGGTTTCTTCTTCTCTGCTGATGGTCAACTGACTTTTTACTGATGTTAATTTGATTATTGCAGACTTGGGAGTCTGTGGATTTTTTTTTTTTTAATTAAACTACATATTTAGTCTCTGTCTAACATCTCAGGCTACAGTTTGAAATGTCAGTGATCTTGAAGCTCTGTTTCATTTTTGTTGGGGCCATCCTCTCTGTGCTGTGTGACCAGCATGGCGACAGTTTAACAGGCTACAAAGGGACATGTCAGAGCAGACTGGGAGAAAGGCAGATCTAAAGTTTTCATAGAATTGTAGAATCAAAGAATAGCTCTGTTTGGAAAGGACCTTAAAGATCATCTAGTTCCAACCCCCTGCCATGGATAGGGATGCCACCCACTAGACCAGGTTGCCCAAAGCCTGGCTGTGAACTCCTCCAGGGATGGGGCATCCACAGCTTCTCTGGGCAACCTGTGCCAGGGCCTTACCACTCTCTGTTAATCAGCTCTCATTAAAAGAAAGGCCTAAATAAATATCCCTTATAAGTACTCTTTACACAACATATTAAAATACTTCCCTTTTTCATATATGTAAATGTATGTATGTATATGTAATCTCAGGTTTACTTACACATCCACTGAAAGAGTTACAAAAGTGCAAAAGAAGCAGAACAAAAAACTATTAAGCAAAAGTACTATTCACAGAATCACAGACTCACAGAACGGCCGAGGTTGGAAGGGGCCTCTGGAGATCATCTGGTCCAACCTCTCTGCTGAGCAGGATCACCTGGAGCACATTGCACAGGATGGCATCCAGGTGGGGTTTGAATATTTCCAGAGAAGGAGACTCCACAGCCTCTCTGGGCAACAGGTGCCAGTGCTCTGTCACCCTCACAGTAAAGAAGTGCCCTCTCATATTGAGTCAGAACATCCTGTGCTTCAGTCTGTGCCCGTTGCCTCTCATCCTGTCACTGAGCACCACTGAAAAGAGACTGGCTTCATCCTCTCGACACCCTCCCCTCAGATATTTATACACATTGATGAGGTGTACCGGCAATCTACTCTTTTCCAGGCTAAACAGGCCCAGTTCTCTCAGTATGTCCTCATACAACAACATGCATAAAGTGGCCCCCAAAGAGGGGACCTGTTAGACTGCTGGGGAACAGAAAGCATGAGAAGATGCTTCCTGGCCCTTCTGCCATCAGCCCTCAGCAGCACCACTGCCCCAGGACTCTCAGAGAAGCCAAGACATCCTCAGGAGGTCTTTGGGCCATCGCAGCACTGCCCCTGCTGCTTGCTATTTCTGCAGAGGTGTCTGTCTCCCTTGCAGTCATTTCACCGTGGAAGCTTTTAGTGTAACTTTGAACTTGTATATTTTAAAAATGGGAGGAATTTGCAATAGAGTCAGCACATGGCAATATCTGGATGACTAATAGCTAGCAGAGGTTAATGTCCCTTAGCTTCCTCACAGGCCATCAACCCCTAGAGCTGATCATTAATTGCCTGAAATAGCCTATGCCATGGTCATTACTGCTTAATTATTCAGATAAAATGAATAATATCAATTCTACGACTTCAGTTTTCATAAATGGAGAACTCTGTCTCTTTTCTCTCCCAGGCAGGTTGCAGGCACATTCTACATTCAGTCCAGTATTTTTTTTTTCTCCCTGTTTTAATAAATGATGCTTCATGCCTGTTGAGCTTTCATAAAGGTAAGGACATTTCTTACCTGTTGGATAGCATATAGAACAGACAAATAACCAGCTTATATTCAGTTATTGTTGCATGACTGAACAAATAACCACAGAAATCAATCACGGCAAGTAATAAATGAACAAACCGGAACTTATAGGAAGAGCTAAACTCAAACTGCAGAGCAGATGCAGAATATGACACGGCCCTACTTTCTGGTCCCCAGCCACTCTGAGGGACACTTTGAGCTCAGACTCCTGAGTTTCCTTTCCTGAAGGCCAGAAAGCAGGGGGAAGCTGTGTTTCATTAAGATACCTAACTCGTACCACCCAAACCCTCACTACCCAATGTTCCTTGACATGTGTGTCTACAGGACAGTGGTGACCTCCAGCAGATCCCTGCTATAGATATGTCAGGCACCCGATATCCCCGGTGTACCCCTTTCCTTCCCAGGACAAAAGTCTACATGGGGTCTTTGTGAATCTGAAGCAAAATGTATGTGTACGTTTTGTTAGCTCCAAGGAAAGGTATCTGACCTCAAAACTGCAGAAGCAGTAAGTGCCAAATTCATCCCATCCCAACTGATACTCTGCAAGAAATGATGCACCAGATCCTCTCTGTGTGGATGCCTACACAATAGTGGCCCATGTTTTGTCTGGTGAAACTCTGTGGCCAGCAAAGTGGAAAAGATCACACTTGTCAGTCATAGCAGTTTCTTCTGCTTCGAAGATCAGTGAATTCGTTAGTTTGTAGAGTCAGGAGAAAAGAGGCACCAGCAGCCAGTCAAAGGTTCAGAGAGGTTTGGATCCAAGGTTTTGATACACTTCTTCAAAGATCACTTCCCAGCTATTAATTTTCACATCCCTGTGCATGCTTAGGTTTCTGAAGCTTGTTCTGACCATGGTATATTTCAGGGTACTGAAATTATTTGCAAGCCAATTGTCCATTGCAACGTATGTTTATTACTTTGTTTACATTCATTCAAAAAAAGGGCATGTGACAGGTCTGTATGCCTTACATCTGACAGCTCTTTTGCTGAGACAGATTGGCAGACCAAGATTTAAGCTTAGGAGAACATGTGGGGAAAATTTCCCATCTGATTAAAACAATGGTCATCATCTCCTCAGCTGTTTCTTTATAAACAACATTTTGAGAAGGGGTCTCTGTTCCTGTTTACGTACACATACAAGCCATGGGTTGACGAGTGGTGTGTTTCAGGGTCTGTGTTCAAAGCAGCCTGCTGTCGGGTCTTTGGGGGAAATCAGCCTCATGTGCATAAGAACACCCTATAAATCAGTCAAAGAGTCCAGCATGCATGCAGTGACCTGCAGAATTTCATGATCTGCTGCTCAATATAGCATTTTCTTCAGATTCTGCTGGACAGAGTCGGATATTAGCCTCTCACATTCCAATACACAGATAAATGCCATGTGAGGTTGTCAAGAAAAGATAAGAACAAGAAAACAAAATGCTCCAGAATGGATGCAACATGGATATGTTTGCATTGGTAAATTAAACAGCAACAGGACGTGAGCCTGAGCACTATTCCTTTAGGTGACCATGCAGCTTGTAAGTAGCATTTTCCCTAAAGTGTTTTGGCCAAGACAGCCAGCAATCCCCTACAGAGTGGCTGGGAACAATTCAGATGTTAGGATATGCAGGGACATTCCCAGCAGGAGTCCGGACATGGCCACACTGGGGAGTTTTGAAAGGAAGAAGGAGAGGTCATGGAGTCTCTCTGGCTGAATATGAGGATACACTACCACTTTGCTTGCAAGCTGGAATCAGTCCCTTTTCCCTTTTGCATTAAGTGTAGACACTGCTTATGGGCCTAAAAATTGTGAGATTTGTAATCCTAGTCCTTCGAGAGATTTGTTGCATGACATCCAGTTCATCATTGGGTTTGCACTAACTGAGATCCTTGTTTGCAGACAATTGTCTTCCATTACTTCAGTGCTCTGGGACTATCGTGCATGTGTAACTGCATTGAAAACTATAAGAAAAATGCACAAAATATTAGCTAGCTCTTTGGGTGTTGAAGATGTTAAAATTAAGTCAAGTCTGAAAGGTGTACGTAAAAGCATTTGATTTACTGAGTAATGAAAGTAAGTTTCCCGGGGGTTTTGTCAGCAGCCCACAGCGACAGACAAGATTTGGACAAGGCTGTAGTGAAGGTGATTTCTGGAGAGGGCCCCAAGCTGTGAGAGGAGGTATTAAGATCCAGGTGCTGTATTTCCCTGCTGCCTCCTGACTGCCAGAGAACACCACAGCTACAGAGAAGCCTTCCTGTCACTCTGTGCCCTGGTTTCTTATCAATTTCTGCACCACCACCAGGGAAGACCAAGTCTTAAAACTCCTTGCTTGTTTTCTGGTCTATTATTATTTTCATTTTAGTTCCTCACCAGTGACAGAAACAAAGTCCCTGGTTCAGAGTTCACTGACAAAATGAAGAAGCAATGCAGAAAGCAGGAGGAAATGGATGAGTGGAGAGAAGGATGAAGAAGAACGTCCTACATCCCTTTGGTTACATCCTCTGACAGCTCTCTTATGTGCGTATATCCACCAGGTACATCTTGAAGATCCAGTGTATGTGTTATTGCTACCATATTACTGCGCTACCTGTCAGATCCATGACAGATATGAGCTTCAGGGGGGAGACGGTAAGAATACAAAAAGCTTTTTTCATGCATTGCCGAGCTGCAAAAGGGGAGGCAGCAGAATGAGAGCAGGAAACAGAGAATGAAAAGATGCCAGTGGCTTTATGGAGGATAGAGGGGTGGGAAGGGAAGACCAGAAGGGTATTTGCAGAGGCAGGACTACATAGGGTCTTGATAGTGGAACAGAGATGTCTGAAATTTTTAAGCCATGTGGTTCAGGGAACACAGGGTTGGAACACAAAGGGGCAGACACACGGTGTGTTCAGTCTGATGGAAGCTATTTCTTTTCCAGAGGGGGGTCAGCAACTAAGAATTTATTTTTGTCCAAATGTGTTCCTTCATTTCTAATAAATTTGCTACTGGGAAATCCCACTGACTACGGGATTATGGAGGTGTGTTTCTTGCAGCTTCACTTATATTTGCCATAATTCTCCCTCCTTGTCACACAGTTCAGCCTGACACAACTCATCTTGGTGCTGCTCCAAGGAGCTCTAAAACCATAAATCTGGAGATGAGGTGGTAGCACCATAGCTTGGATCTTATTGAAGATGGCTCCTATCTGATCAGCCAAAAGGCTGCATCTCACATCATCTCAAGGGCCACTTCACGGGGTGGGACAGGGGCTGACATGCCAGGCACGTGTCACACATACTCTGATAGGTCCCGATTGGTGGCACACTGCCCTGCAACATCCTGGTAGCCCAATGTCTCCCATGCCTTAGGACACCTCATTTCAGACATCTCTCCTAATTGTGTGCTATCCCTTGCATCAAGTGAAAAGAAATTTGACAGTACAGATGAAACAGAAAAAACTTTCAGGCTTCCACTTTCTCCACTGAATTAATCATCTCTGGCAGATTTGTGGCTTCCTCTGACCCTCAAATTTTACTGTCTGCTAGCACATCAGGCACTGATTTTCCTCTTTCTTTCCCCTACAGCAAGCATTACAATGATCCTTCTCAAAGCTGACAGGGGCAGGGCTGATTTCCAGTAAAAGGGCACCATACTTAGCTGCACAGGGTAAGCGAGGTTAGGGAAATAGGTACATGGGAATAATGACAGCACGGAGGGCAGCGGACTTGCAATACGTTTATACATTTAAATGTAACCAGTTCAGACACTAACATTTTTATTTTTTTTAATTGCTCACTGGAAAAAATAATAATAATTAAAAAAATCTCTCTACTTGCTCTGTTTTCTCTCTGTGAGCACTTTCCTATTCTCCTTAACCTCTGTGATGCAGTGCAGCTAGACTGTGTACACGTAGATATGTTCCCTACCCTGGGGAAGATCCAAGATAAGCAGAGAAGTGACACACAAATGGCAAGGGGTAGAGAGCGATCTAATCGACTAGCCGCAAGCTTGGTAGGGTGAGATAGGAAAAGCACACAGAGCAAAGGAAAGCAGGTTTCTTCTGGGAGATGTGTGCTGCTCTCCCCCTTCTCCTGCTTGCCCTTGTCTTTTCACTCTCTTCTCCCTCATGCCCTTCTCCATGCTTCCCAGGCTGAGACGGTGCTAGACTCGGGGGAGGTATTGCTGACGCGGGGCTTGTGCAGGTTTTGGCTGGTTTGCCTGTTTTCTTGTGTCGTTTGCTGCCTGCCTCTCCTCACTGCCTCCAGCCTGGCACAGCAATGTTGGCTGCTTCTTGCTAAAATTGGCTTCCCTCCTTTCTTGCTGTCTGGTGAAAACCTAACACCTGCCGGTGGTCTTTGGATTTTAGCATTTCCATATGTCCTCCATATTGCATGTAAAGGTGTAAAAAAGGGCCCTTTTTTTCCCCTCCTCTCCTTTCCTCACCCCTAAAGCTCTTTTCAGGTGCCATATCTGAACCCAGCAACACCAAATCATTTCCTGTGCTCTCACTTCACTGTGTAGCTCATCCGTGGGTGGGGAGAGAGAAGACACAGCTGGAAGTAATTCCCCACGCTGAAACATTTTGTTTTCACACTTTGGATTCCACCTCGGCCTGTTTTTCAAACTCCCGTTTTCTAAAACACTAAAGCTTAAGACAGAAGCTGAGCACCTTTGCTTCAGAACAAAGCAAGCATTTCATATCATAAACCACAAACTCCTTTTCTGTCTGTTCCATCCACCTGGAAAATAATTTGGAGAGGTAGGAACAGCCTCAGGGCTTCTCATCTCTTACCTCTACTCCAGGTTCCCAGTACAGTAAGAGATCTCAAAGGTTTGACATGAATGCAGTGAACTTCCTCTACCATGGATATCTTGGCTTTGGAAGTGTGAGCCAGTGGATAGACAAGCACTTGGCTGAGCATCTCTACTCTTCTGATCCTTGTTTCCATCCTCCTTGCTCACCACCAGTCCCGAGAAGAGCTGTCAGACTGCAGCTACCCATTTCACACCTCTCTGGGACTTGTAGGAAAAGGGCACTGGAGCTGCTTGTTCGTCACTGGCTCTCACCCAGGTCATCTGTGCACACTTGGATGAGTCCTCAGGTCCTCGAGCACTCAGCAGAGCTGATTTCTTCTCTCTCCAGGACTGCTCCTATGTAACTACTGTAAATCCTTCAGTCCAGATTAATGGACTTACCTTCACACATGGGAATCAAATGGCTGATAAATGGCTCATCCCAGTCACTGTCTCCATTTGTGGTCACTAGGAGGCCTGGAGATAAGTCTACCAGGGGATAGATAGATACAGGGTGGGATGTACTGGTCTGGGCATGAGTCTGAGCTGCTGTGTCCCTTCTCCGAGTCCATGGCAGCTGGTGTAAAGGTGTAAAAGCTGGGGCATGTATGGTACAACGAGCCAAAAAAATAAAAATAAAAATATATGTACATTAGCCACAGTGACTTCAGATTTGGACTGCCTTCAAGAAAATGTGTGAAATGTGGTGGAGATTTTATATCCATCTGTTGAGAGCACTTTGTCTGCTACCCGTAATGAAACTCTTCTCAACCGCAATTAAATTGCTTGGCCTTGGAATAAACTGCACATTCTCTGAGTTCTCAGGGAAGAAAATGTATCTGCGGCTGCAGCTGCAGGGACATGCCTTCTGATACCACAGCACACTGAAGGAGCTGTTTACCTTCTTAGGGCACGCGTAATAAAGGATAAAGTTTTCTAAATCAACTTTTGAAAAGACTATTTCAAAAGCACCCCAGCCTCATTAATTCAAACCCAGCGAGTTCAAAAAGGCCAATTTTGCTGACCCGTCTCATAAAAAGCCCTGAGATTTAAGCAAAGGAAAGATCCCAGTGAAGTCAGTGGACTTAAAACTAAGAACAGGCTAGTGGGATCTGCATGTACACAAGGCTGAAAGTAGGCTGACATGCTTTGTCAGGACGAAGCCCTGCTGTCAGACCCATTGAGGTGACCCGATTTCTTTGCAGGACTCTGCAGGGGAAACGTGCTCTCCTGCAGCTCACTCCGTCCCTTCCATTTCATTAATCCTAGCTCTCCCACATCGGACTTCATAGGGAAAGGATTTTGAAGTATTGCTGAGGGTCTAGGAAGCCAAACCTCATTTTCCTGTGCAGTTCAAGAGGAGGCTGTCGATTCAAGCAAAATTCCCTGCAGTGTGATTTTCCTCACAGTTTGAGGACTGTGATGGAGGAGACTTGCCTTGTCCTGTTCCCCATCAGAGAGCCATCTTATCCCTGCTGGGTGTAGGATAACTGCCCCACAGGGAGAGAGAGGCAGCTCAAGCAGGGGTAAAATCTTAGCTTTTTGTGCCCTCGAAGTGGCATGGCAGAAGTAAAGTTTGAGATCCGCCAGACAACAGAAGCACAGCTGCTCACCTCCGGAGCCTGGGCAGGAGCAGGGCAGCAGCTACAGCTAGTGCAAGGAATTAAAGCTCTTTGGTTCTTGATTTTGCCTGGAAGCTGGCTGAAAACAGGACTAGACTGCAGGAATTCCTGTCCTATACCCAGCCCTGACTTTGTTATGCAGATGTGTGCATGTTACCCAATTTCCATTCTCCACAACTTCCTCCTCGCTAATACGCAGTTAATATTTATAAATACTTAATGACGGCACAGTTTATGTGTGCACACTTCACTGTGGCTCTGAAGATTAGTTAACCAAGCTATGGCCAGATTCTCCCTTGCCTACAGATTTGTGTGGCTGCAGAAAGGATCACAGCTTATCTGGTGCAAAGTACTGAGGAAATGGGGATTTAACTGAATTTTATAAACAAAGTCTTCAATACTAATATATATACATATAATTATGAGTATGTTACTTTACAGAAGGAGAATTGGTTAAACAAAAGACCATGTAAAATGCAGAATAAGGACACTTGCTGGAGAGAAAGCACTCCAGAAGATGGTGAGTGCAGGTACTCATGTCCCTGAGTGTGCCTCTGCCCATTCAATCCGCTGAACATCACGTAAGGATGTACTTAAGGTAAATTCAGTGCTGGGTAAAAATCCATCCGCAGCAAATGGGATTCTTAGCAGGAAACCACCGAGGCTGCCTGCTTTTTCCATGCCCCTTATTTCTGAAAGTAATGGGCTTGCAGAGCCCCCTCTAACCACCAGAGGTCAGAAGCAAAACATCGCAGCCCCACCACAGAGCCCTGATTTCCTCAGTCGGTGTCCCGGAGAGGGAGAAGTGGAAAATCAGCAAAAACACTACTTCATTCACAACGAGGAAAATGAAGACCATGTTATAAAGGATCCCGAGCAATTCAGAGGGAAGAAGGCAAGTTTAGCGATGAGACCATCAGCCTGCAAGGGTGGGAGCTGGGAGACAGGCAGGGTGATGTGTTCTTCACCCTTTGCTGAATATAGCACGGATTTGTTGATATTTGTTGTCCTTTTGTGTTTGCTTATTCATGGATGGAAGCTTCCTGTGTTTTTCAAGAATGTGTGCAGAACCTAAAAGCCCCGTCAAAACCTGTGTGCATATTCAAAAAAAAACCACTTGCCTGAAATCGTGCTTTTACTTTTTGCAAGCACGTTTCTGGAATGCTGAAAAAGCATCTGAGCATAATCAGCAATGAAGAGAATGAATTTTCCCAGCCATAAAGCCTGGATCGGCTCACAGACAAGAAACAAGACCACATGATCTCATTGACCAGCCATAAAATGGGAAAACTGGGAAGGCTGAAGAAGCCAAGGGTGAAAATCAGCTCAGGTATCCACACCGTAAACCTTTAAACAGTTATTAAAGTCAAGGACTGCAAACTGCGTGCAGATTGTTTGCAAAAGTCAATGTGCCTTATCAGACAAATTACTCATGACATAACATGATCTCCTCTCCCTGCCCCTTTGATCACTCTTGCGGGCAACGTATGTTGGTAAAGAAAGGGTCAAGGTTGGTAAAACAAAATGGTATTTTTTTTTAATTTTTATTTTTTAAATTCAGGAAGTGTCAAGCCAAGCAACTGTGCTGCAGAGAAAGTACCTGGCTTTGCTGTAAAGCAGTGCCATGTCCTGGCTGGAGTTCTGCGCACTGTCACTTACTGTTGGCCAGGATTAGTCATCTCCTGCAAGGGATACACTTGAGGAGAGGGAAATAGCATTAGACAAAGAAAGAATGACACTAATGAGCCAGAATGTCCCAATTCCCTCTACGGTTCTACAGCTCTACAACACACCTACTTTCAGTATAAGTATAAAGGAGTAATTATATTCTTATTTTGAAAAACAAGTTGCTCTGAGAAAGCTCTGTAGTCTGTTTTTACTGAGACATAAGGTTCTTGAATAAAATGAGGTTTATTTTTCAGAATTGGTAAAACTCGTTTCTGAGCAATGACTAAAAGTGTGCTTCATCTTGCAGTGAGTTATTACTTGCCCCTCTGAAAGAGAAGTTTATTACAGAAATCCTGACAGCTCATTAACCACCTTACTAAAGAACTGTTGTGCTGTAATAAAACTCGCATCACTCCATCTTCACAGCAAAAGAAAAGATAAAATGAGTAGACTGTTTACATATTGCCTTCGATCAACAATCACACACATACAAAAACAAAACAAAACAAAACAAACAAACAAACAAAAAAAACAGGCCCCCAAAACTCAGCTTTATGGCATAGTGTGGTTGTGATGGGACCTGGGAAATGAATGCCTTCTGCAGAGAAAGGCCACACCACCAGGGCTCCTCCTTACTTGCCATGCTGAGTCAGCCCCATTTTATTATGCATTTTATCTGACCTTGGTGGGTTGGTGTCAAGGAGCATTTGTTGCACACATCAGGTTTGATTCTTGTAGCACTTGGCCACCTCCTTCAAGGTCTTCTCAACCACTCTCATCTACTAGGATTTCATCCTACCTCCTTCTAGGGGGCTGATGGTATGCAGAAAAGCACAAGTCCATCTTCTGCTGCCCTAAAGCAGCTGTTTTTATTTTCTTTATTCTTCTTTCTTTCTGATGACCTTCAAGATCGTCAAGTCCAACCATCTACCTGACCTACTGAGTCCCATCACTACACCTGCCAGCTTCAACCTTCCCCTTTTGTTGAACCTGTTCCTAAAAATCTAACATAAAAGAGGCTCAGCAACTTCTGCAGGTTCTAGGATTTAACTACACCTTTGCTGATGCAAATCAGGCCAATTATCTTGCATTCTTTTCTTAGCAGACAGAGGAAGTTTGATCTCCCTCATTTTTATTATAACCTTTGATGACTGGTTCCTGCCCTCCTCACCCCTATCCTCCAATCTTCTCCAGAATAAGCACAGCAAAATCCCTGAATTTATGCACAAGTAATATAACTCTCCTATCATATTTCATTTTCTCCTTAGGTCTCTTTGCAGCTTGTCATTATCTGTCTTTAAAGTGTGTTTATCAACCCTGGCCAGAGGAACACCCTAGCCGAGGCCTTATCATTATGAATCAGAGCATGTTAAATAGTTCCGATGCCTTGCACATGACATTCCTGCCAGAAGATCCAAGAATGGGAGTTGCCTTTTCTGCAGCAACATCACACACACATTTTTAGTTTGTGAATCACAGCAACTGCCAAATTCTTTTCCACTGCACTGCTGACTTACTGTTAGCTCTCCATTGTGTATTTCTGTATTTGAATCTAATGGCTAAAGGAAGTATTTTGCATTTCTTTTTACTGAGACCTTACGAGCCTTGAGTCATTTCTCCAGCCCATCAAGATCATTTTAAATGTTATCCCTGTCCTCTGAAATATATGCATTTTTTCCAGCTTTCTGTCACCTATAAATGACGGAAAAATATTTTCTGTTCCATTTTGCAGGTTTCCTAACAAGACCAAATCTAAGTTAAATCTCCACTGAACATCATTTGAAATGCATCCTAATTTGACAATAAACTAAAATAAAATAAAACTCTGCATACGTTTTTCCCTCAGTGTGTGTCTGTACTGGGTCTGGCTGGGATGTTAACTTTCCCTGCAGCAGCCCATACAGTGCTGCGCTCTGCACTTGTAGCTAGAACAGCAGTGGTATCACACCAGTGTTGTGTCTGCTGCTGAGCAGTGCTGGCACAGCATCAGGACTCTCTCTGACCCTCCTAGAGCGTGGGCAAAAAAGTGAGAAAGAAACATCAGGGCAGCTGACCTGAACCACCCAAAGGGATATTCCATACCATATGATGTCACACTCAGCAATAAAAGGTGGAAAAAGGAAGAAGAGGGCAGGGGTGGGCTCTCGTTGCAAAAACATCTGTCCTCCTCCCGAACACCGGCTACATGCGTTGAGGTCCTGCTTCAAGGACGTGGTCAAGCATCGCTCATTTGTGGGAAGTAGAGAGTAATTTCTTTCCTCTGCACTTCCACATAGCCTTTACTTGTTTTGTTTTGTTATTTGGGCAGGAAGAAACCAAATGAGATTTAATAAGAGCAAGTGTAGAGTCCTGCACCTGGGAAGGAACAACTGGAAGTATCAGTACAGGCTGGGGGATGACCTGCTGGAGAGGAGCTCTGAGGAGAAGGACCTGGGGGTCCTGGTGGACAACAGGTTGACCATGAGCCAGCAGTGTGCCCTGGTGGCCAAGAGGGCTAATGGGATCCTGGCGTGCATTAAAAGGACTGTGGCCAGCAGGTCAAGGGAGGTGATCCTCCCCCTCTACTCTGCCCTGGTCAGACCTCACCTGGAGTACTGTGTCCAGTTCTGGGCTCCCCGGTACAAAAAAGACAGGGACCTCCTGGTGCAGCGGAGGGCCACAAAGATGATACGGGGCCTGGAGCTATGAAGAAAGGCTGAGAGACCTGGGTCTGTTCAGCCTGGAGAAGAGAAGACTGAGAGGGGATCTTATCAATGTGTACAAACATCTGAGGGGTGGGAGACAGAAGGATGTAGCTAACCTCTTCTCAGTGGTTTGTGGGGATAGGACAAGGGGCAACAGCCACAAAATAGAACACAGGAAATTCCGCACCGACATGCCAAAGAACTTCTTCACAGTGAGGGTGACGGAGCACTGGAACAGGCTGCGTAGAGAAGTTGTGGAGTCTCCTTCTCTGGAGATATTCAAGGCCCGTCTGGATGCCTAGCTGGGCAGCCTGCTCTGAGGAACCTGCTTTGGCAGGGGGGTTGGACCCAATGATCTTTCGAGGTCCCTTCCAACCCCTACAGTTCTGTGATTCTGTGATTCTGTGATTCCCTTTCCCCCTCCCTCTTCCCCTTTCCCTTTTTTCCCTTTAGTTGAATTGTTTAATTAATAATAATATTACCTTAATAATATTTTTTCTCTTTAATTAAATTATCCTTATCTCAACCGGTGAGTTGTTCTTTCCTTTACTTCTTCCCCTCCTCATCTGAGGAGGGGAAGTGAGAGAGTGGTTGTGCTGTTCAGCTGCCTAGCACGGTAAAACCACCACAGTGTCCACCTATGAGCTAGGTGTCTAAACATCTGTCAAAGGCAGTGGAGGCTGGAGACCTATTTTGCTCATCCTTGAGTAAGCACAGAATGGTCAAGTGAATCCATCTCCAGGCTCCCTTGGTTGCATTGGCTAATTGCTCTGATCAGTTGCCCAGAAGTACTCGTACCATGATGCCCTCAGAGCAGGGTTACGAGGCTCGCAGGTCTGACCCGGGGTGTATGGGAGGTCCACCCCGCTTTAAAGTGGTAGCTGAAGGTCAGCCTGGAGGCATGCAGGTGGAACAAGACACTTTTACATAGGCATCTGCAGTGAGGCCTAGATCTCACTGCAAAGAAACCATAGAAAGCTAGTTTATGTGTGGACACCTCCATAGTAAAAAGAGAAATCTCTCTGCATGAAATCTGAAGCTGCATCTTGTCCTACCTATCTTCATTTTTGCTTAGGCGAATGCCATTTAGAGCAATCTGAAAAGCTGTATGAAAATCAAAGCAAATCAATTTTGTTATCACTTAGGCCAATTATTTTGTCAAAGACTGGAATTAAATTGGTTTTGCATGATTCCTTTCGATAACTCCACAATCTCTGGTTTTCAATCACCATATTATCCATTAGGTGCTTCTGTGATGTTCACTTAACTAGCTCTAAGCATCAAAGCTATATTCCCTGAACTCTAGTTTTTTGGACTCTTCCAAACCTGTTAAAAACATGCACCACATTTGCCATTCTACAGTCCCCTCAGCTGTCCCAAAAAGTCTTGACAATAATTGTTAGACACTCAGAAATTTCTTCCCTACAAATTTTCTAGCACGTGTTTCTCTGGGTGTTACCAATATGAATACCTCTATTTACCTAAACGCTGTTTAATCTCTTATTTTGCAAGTTCATCCTGAATTTCTTTTCCATTATTGAAATTACTTGTGGTAAGAATCTAGGCCCAGCTAACCTCTTTTTGTGATGACTGAGGCTGCTGATTACTTTGTCCATTGTTGCTCTTCTCCCTTGTGAGCTGTTGGACCTGTGCTTTCCTTTGTCTTCCTCTTGTTCTCCTGTATTCCTCAATGTCCTCCCTGCTCCTTGCTGTTTGAAACAGATTCTACAACTTGTTTGTTCTCAATTCAATATTATATATTACAGATGTGACGACTAGTGGAGAAAGATTGCTGTTCCTTACTAAGGACCAGATGCTGGAGTCAGTTGCTATCAATATTTTCTGACAACAGTATGAAAACCAGTGTTGGCATTTTTTTGTCTTTGGTGTACCAGTGCTATATTGCTGCTTGATTACTTCAGCAATATATGCAAAATGTATTTGAAATGGTGCGTGGATACTTTTTCTGCAGGATGTTTTGAAATGGCCTTTATGTAGCAATGGGCTTTATGAGGCAAAATTGAAAGATACAGGCAATACTCCTGGTATAATCATCCTTAGTCTTGCATCCTTGCTTCCAGCATCTGCTTTCAGGTCATTGAGATAATTTTGTTATCATGTTTTCCTTAGTACTCACCTCAAATATCAATCTAGTGATTAAAGATAGCTATTAAACAAGGTCATGTTGGAAAAATGAAATGAGTTTTTTTGTTTTGTTTTGTTTTGTTTTGAAAATTCTCGTTAACTCCAAATGTTTATTAAAATTATAAAATTTCTGGATTCATTGAGAGTGTCCAGCAGTAAAGGGCAAACATATTTGCTAAAGGCAAGTAGCCCATCATTCAGCTTGGTTGTGATTAAAGCTCAAAATGGTCTTGGACACAATCTTTTGAACTTCAAATTATGGCTCACGTGATAGATTGATGCAGAAAATATTTACACTTCATTATATTAAAAGATGATGGATAAGCTCACAACTGCATTTGATCAGTGAAGTGCAGGAACAGGTCAGATGAAGTAGCAGACAGAACAGCTTGAGAAATGAGGATAGAAAGTTAATTGTGACCAAGATTAATTTCCTTTATTTGACTGTGTGGGAGAAGAGTTTGAAAGTGTTTGGAAGGTGTTTCTAATTTCAGAAGACAATAATAGTATTTTGCACTCCACGTGACTGCAGGCACATAAATTGAATCCATAGTTTTCAAAGCATTTCACAAACACTGTTGTTAATGTTCTTGCTAGGCTTTGGAAGAGGACAACTTGATGGATAGTTATTTTGTCTCTACTTTTCCCAAAAGTCCACAGCAGGTCCAATGCAAGAGTACTGCTGCCCCTAGTCAGCACACCTTCAGAGCTCAGACACTCCCCTCTTAATATTGTTGGAAAAAAGTGCAAATGTGATCTGTTCTTGCTGTATAATCATTTTGCATCCCAAGAGACTGGGCAGTATTACAGCCTGTCTTGGAGGATCATTAGTTAATTGGCAACTTGCTTAGATAGTAGGTCTCCGAACATGCAGCCTCCCTGCAAATTGATCAAATATTAGAGAATTAAGTCTGGCCACATCCAAATGGAAGGACATCTGAGTGTCTTTGACCACTTCTTGTTGCTGTGTTAGGATGAACCCCAGTATGTAATCTCTTTCTCTTTGTTTTTTATGGTTTTCATGGTAAGGAAGCCTGTGTGGGCAGGCCTGATGGCACCTTCTAGCCAGGTCCCCAGTCTGGTGAGTCAGGACCTCGGAGCGTGCACTAACATCTGCTATGCAATTGCGTTTGTGCATCTGCTGTGTGCAGAACATACAGGCATGTGCACAACAACACAGCAGGAAAAAAAAAAAATAATAAAGCTATCAGATATGTGAAAATTGCATCATTTCTCTGCTTTTTGGCTCAGTAATGTATAATGTATTGCTTTCTTCTTGCTCTTAAGCATTACAAAGGTGCTTCACTGAAGTTTTTCATGCTCTGTTCCATAAGTGCACAAGAAACATCTGGTCATCTTGAGCATACTTTCCACTTCTCTGTAGCTCATAATCCTCTGTGTCCTTTAGAAATAACTGGTTTATTTCTCACCCTTTGAAATCAAAGGTAGAAGTCCTGTAAATTTCAATGAGGTCAGTGCTGTCTTCCTGTGTCTTTTCTATCATTAAGTGGAAGCCATTTGGCATTAGATACTGAGTGTCTCATCATTCTGACTAGGCTGCCAAAAGAAAGAAAGAAAGAGAAAAAAAAAAAAAAAAAAAAGAACACTTTTTCAATCATTTTCATTCGTTAGGAAATCTGGAGCTGTACACAGACCTTTCCGTTTTCTCAGTATGTGTTCTGTCAGTTTGTCTCCTCTGAGAGAGTCCAATTATGTATGTGCTACAGCGACATTATAAAACAGTCATTTCACAAAATAACCGATTTCACAATGTGATTGCAACATATTAAAAATACCATTTGCAGTATTTACAAATACTGACTATTAACAGGGGCATTCATAGAGCAGATGGGCATCTTTTCAGCCTGTGTGTACCAATTTGGGGTACTTCACTGGAGAAGAGATTTTTGGAGAAGGGTGAGTAGCTGTATGCTGATGTTAAGTAGGATGATGGCTTTTCTTGAGTAACATAGTCAGATGTAGTTCTAACCATGACAATTAAATAGCACATCTCTCAGCATCCAGTGATGGTTCAAAAGTCACAGATAATATTCATCACATCAAAGTAACTGGAGCTAGTGTGGGGTACAGATCCTGTAAATGTTACATAGGCAAAGAGTCAAGAAAATAAACAGGAATTTCTGCTGAACTGTGCCCCTTGTTATCTCATCGCTTTGAAATATGAAAATCTAAGGCTTGAGAGCTATCACTCTCACTCATGCTCTGAATGGGAA
The DNA here is from genome assembly GCF_011077185.1 of Oxyura jamaicensis. Lineage (NCBI taxonomy): Eukaryota > Metazoa > Chordata > Aves > Anseriformes > Anatidae > Oxyura > Oxyura jamaicensis. The sequence continues at coordinate 139,730,581 of NC_048893.1, forward strand.
ATAAACAAGCACGTAAATAACAACATATATAAGCGTGACTTCTCTGTACACTTTGGGTTCTGTGCCTTTAAACACAAAGATGTGCAAAAAACATTCAGAGTATTACTATACCTAAGAAGCCCAGATTTTGAAAAAATATTGAAATAAGGTACTGCTATTGCAATAACAACCTATACCGATCATACCTAGTTCTTCTCTAGTTCTTTTGAATCAGAGATATCAACATGTCTTACAAAGAAGAGCACTATTAGCATTGCTATTATAATTACTATTATCATTAGCCAACAAGAAATGTGTATGTCTGCACAGTGCAGATGAACCCAATCAACGTATGTGTACAGAGCAGAAATGCCTATAAATATTCATCTGAGATATTATTTCAATAGTACATCACATATCAACAGAATTGAAGTGATTTTTATAAGGGGTGAGGGGAAATTATATTCTACCAGTTTATTCACTCAATATAGATGACTGGTGAAAAGGACAATGGCCTTGAAAACAGCATTAATCTTCACATAAGATTGATCATTTAATTGCAGTAGCCTTTCATGTAGCTAAATAATCGCTGGTTGATACAGAATTGTACTCAAAATTTACAGGGTAAACACCCATCACATTTTAGACATCACACAATAGCCCAAGATATAATTATCAGTTCATCATTAGTATTGTTAAACACATCACGTAGACACTGAAAATAAATCCCAAAATACCAAACCTCAAACAGCTTCCTAATGGAAATAAAACAACCTTCCTACACAGGTTATGGAGTAAGTTAAAGTTTTTATAGTTAGCTACAGTTGTTGTTCTGCATTTAAAAATAGAAGCTTGATCTGATGTTTTGGGGTAAACTATTATGTTGCTGTGAAGAAAAGCTGTCAAGATAATAAAACATGGGAAGCAACAGAGATGCAAACTCCAGCAGAGGTATTGCTAGACTATGTTATTAATTTTGGATTAGGTGTGAGTGATGGGTTTAACATTTACACTAGAGATCAGAGTGGAAGGGTTCCATGCAATTCTTCTCAATCAAAAACTGCCCCCCTTTATGACCTCTCTAAAGAGTGATATGTGAACAATTTATGGCTAAATTATATGATTCTGCTAAAGCTACTGGCAAATAACAAAGGATGTTGGCAATGATAAGTTGCATCACTCAGTAGAGAAATCTTCCTTGTCCAAAATTTATCATTATAAAAAAAAAAAAAAATGTGGAAAAAAACTTTAGAGAAATAGGGACTATGTTTGAGAGCAGACCAAGTGATTACCTTGTTCAGCCAAAATCTTGCCCAGAATGCAGTTGGTAGCCATCTGCCTTTGTACTATTTGTCTGTGGCTCTGGCTGTGCCTGACCTACATGTGACACTTGCGAGCAGATGTGTACCAGGATACAGCAGATGAGAGAACTTAAGCCTCTGCCAAAAGGACTCCACACATATTGGGAGGGATGAATACCAATAAATCAGGATCAGATGGGATTCATTGTATGGCTCTTTCAGAGCTGAGAAACAGTTGAATAGTTTTATCTATTAAATGATTCGATAAAAGGCTTAATAGTAATATGTCTTCCCGATGTATTTGTCTTAAGCCATAACATAATGGTTGTGTCCACAGAAGACTTTTTATTTTCAGGGCGTTAAAGCCTGAAACACAGGTTTGATGTCTTCAAATCAAGATCCACCAAAATGACGTTAATTCCATCCTATTACCTCCCACTTACCTTCTATTTATACTTCATTTAACTTGTATGAATGAGTAACTGAGGCATAATATCAGAGTTCAGAGGCTCACAGTATATATTTAAGATATTTCAGGAGCTGGATGAGGGAGGGGAAGGGGACACTTAGAAGGATTAAACACAGATGAGTTGAATGCACATATATCAGAAGGAGGACTCCGGACGTAGATGGAAAGTACGTGACAGCTGAGACAGGGGAAGTGCTGTGCTGTCAACAGGCATTACGTAGAAATGAAGATAACCACGTGTTGAGCTGGCATCCTATATCTCTGTGATGCAAAGCAGCTTGTGACTCTTCATTTAAATTGTGGTAGATGGTATTCTGCATTAGGCACTTGTAAGTTAGAAGAAGCATTGCGTTTGGTTGGCCAAGGAGGGTCCATTCAGAGGGGTTTTGGAGGGACAGGTGTTAAGAATGAAATTTAAGGCTATGCGTAGGATTGAAACTTCAATTTCTTTGTATTTCTAATATTAGCTACATTTCTGTAAAACTCTTTTAAATGTACTAGGGTCTTTAATTGTTGCAGTAGCTTTTAATAAAGCTTCAATTAAGTGTTTATATCGTTCATATCTGGACAATGCCTCAATAAAAATACTTGATATAGTGATTTCTTTATGCAAAGAATTAAGACAGTTTTGTCAAACAATATCTGGGTGTATAACATCACCAGTTAATTTATCACAGGCAATACATAACCATTTGTATCAGATGGATACATGATGCAGTTAGCTACATGATTTTAAATAAGAATGCCAGAATTTTTCTTAAAGAAAACAAGTGGGCAAAAAAACAGAACAAAAATTGATTAGAAAATTGAATACATCTGATTTAATAAGGACACATGCGTCTTTTCAAAGACAGCTGAATAGAACAGAGGGATTTATTTCTTTTTTGTGTTATTATGGTTATTAATAGCAATAGTATTAATTTAGTCTATTTTTGTTTAATCCCAACATGTTTTCAGAATCAGAGATAAGTGTTTGATGTCCTTGGATGTACATGAAAGCCAAACAGTTAGAAAAATCAGGTTTTCCCTAATATTGATTTTTCTCCTGCATTAATATCCCAATATCACAAATCCCTGTATTCCCCACTCTCTTGCACCTACTGCAGAATTGACTGAGATCCCCAAGTCTAAACAATGTATTCTGAATGACGAGTTACTCAGTAAATTATGTTACACTATAGTGAGCTGAACTTGGACTCTTTCCTTGGAGCGTACATCTTCCTTCTGCTCTCTGGGCCACCAGCTTTGTGTGGGCTCTCATGGTTCTTTCCCAGAGATGTGCAGGAGCTGAGGAGTGATAATTTGCCTGAAGAGTGGAAAAGAGATTTTCACATTGTACTGCTTGGATTACACCCTCTTGATCTCTCTGAGTGCTGGCTGGTCATGCAGTTCTGGTTAAACCTTTTTGTTGACAGATGGTTAAAATGCAGCTAATACTTGAGTAACACTTCTGGTACCTGCCCTCGGTACCATTTCTATTTCCCAGGGGCTCCACTCATATGAAATGTGAAGTGGGAGGAATTACCGTGTCTCATTCAGAAACCCCAGGCACCTTGCAGCTGAGAGAAGGCCTCCGGCGATATTTTAATCCTGCATTTTTCACAAAAACCTCCTAGTTAACTTGATATTTAAAGTAAGTAGCAGTAATTTGTAGAACTCGCTGATAAAATTGTATTGAAGTGACAGTCTTTTAGGCAGAACAAGGAAAAATTGTAATGCTTTGTTCTGCACTAATGATTCGAGAAGTATAGCTAGACATTCAGGAATAACTTTTCATAAATTAATTGTGTGGTTTTTATTTGCGTGATTTTCTCATGGGTTTTCATTACAGCATTTAAGCTTCACGATTTCCTTAAAATCACAAGACAATAGATTAACCCCAACACTAAGGAAATAACCATTTTATTTCCTGCAAGTTTGTTTAGCAAGCTAACACTCCTGCTGAGAGTGATACACCCAGAGAAAGCACAGCCCTACCTGTGCCAGAAATGTTTTGACAAAATCCCAGCAACCATGGCCAAAACATCTAAACGGGCTCAGCGAAGTTGTTCGTCCATGTTTTATGGAATTTGTGCCAGACACTAATTTCTGATTTTTCTGAATCAGAAGGTGCAATTCACTCAAATAAATGTAGACGCCTACAAAGGAGATGTCTCCATTAGAGCTCTTCTCCTACCCACTCTCTTATCAGCAGAGAGAAACGAGCCCTGCTCACTTGTGATTCATCTTGTCTTAAGGTAATCACCCCAACCAGATCAGATGAATCATGAACTAGAAATGCACGTTTCTATCCATTAGTCTAGGAAGAGAACTCTAGTCCTGCTCAGGTGGAGACATCTACCTGGCAGGTGCCTCAGGTTAGGTGAGATGAATGCTATCAAGTGTCTCTCCAGTGTGTTCTGTGTCTTTGGTAGAGCAGACAGGAATCATCTGTCATAATAGAGGAAGTCGGCATTCAAAACAGGATCTTCCCATGTAATAGTTTGCTGCAGGGCACAGTCCTTTTCTTTCTGGAAGTCAGAACTGAAATAGGGCAGCTTCGCCTGTAGTGATAAAACATAAAAGACAGAAGTGCTCTCCATAAAAATTTAGGGATACGATGAAATTGCACCCTGCTTCTCCAGCAGAGGTTTCATCTTACTGTATTGCAGAAGGGAATAAAAGGAAAACATTGCAGTGTGATTCAGAACAAAGACCCTTTGTACCTCTCTGCCGTGTGCTTATTTTGTGTCTTTTTGTGTGTGTGTGTGTGTGAGAGAGAGAGAGAGAGAGAGAGAGAGGTTTGTGTTATCTGGACGGAAGGGAGGAAAAAAAAAAAACACAACACAATAAAATATTTAAACTTAATTGATAAATTATGGGTGTTTCATCTTGTTTACAGTATATATGTTATTCTAAAACAGAACCAATGGGAAAAAACTGAGTGTACCTCCATATTTATTGCATTTCTGGAAACGTGTCTGTATTTATTACTGGCATCTGCTGATGGTGACAGATCTTGAGTACCATCCAAGAGTCCTGAATAACACTTGGCTTTCTTTATTGTTATTATTAAGAAGAAGAAGAAAAAAAAAGTGTTTGCAGGCTCACAGCAATTAGCAGAAAGATTGTATTTTGTTCTGCATGCCCTTTACTAGCAGTAATCCAATACTGAATTGCCTCAGAGGGTCTCAGCAATAACTGGGTCAAACTCTCTCATAACTCTTTCTGCTTGACCTGGAAAATTGACACTACCATCAGAGAGCACAGTATATATGCATACTGTCTAAACGCCATATGTATTTCAATCTTGCACTCAGTTCTCCATTTATTCACCTTCCTTTTATGATTTATGTGAAGTTTGGCCATATCTCACGTCTTTTTTTCAACCTATTTAGCCTCTAGATAAAGACCACTTAGCTTCTAGCAGAAGCAAAATTCATCTTCACCCAGCATTTATAGTGAGCATGTTCTAATTAAGTCAGTTAAAGTAGCTATCTGCAATTCAGCATGTCTGAACAGCGCTTCATTCATCAGTGATCTCCTGTAAACATTTAGGACATCTTGACCTTGACTAGCTGTGAATGTAGGAAACACAACATGACAGATTCATGGCCTTCTTCTTGGCAGTAAGGTGACAGCGTTTTAAGCTTATGCTCCACGTTGTGGCCTGGTACTGCTGCACAGTGCCAGGAGAAATGGCAGTGCATGTAGACCCAGCAAAGATCCCATGAAGGAACAGGGTGCCAGGAGTAGCAGGTCTTTCATGGGTTGGAGACATGAGGTGATATGACATGGAGTGTCTGTCTACCATTCATATGGGAAAATTTATTAAACCATATTAAGCCATATTTTTCTACCATGTGAAAGAAACAATTTCTCACTTGATTTTGCAGAAATCCAGTACTGTAAAAGTCAGCACAGATTCAGCTGGCATAATCTTCTCCCATGCCCCTATATATATATATTTCTTTTTAACTCTTTTCAGAAGCTACTGAATATAGCATTGAGGTTTCTTCTTATAACAATCCTAATGTTTTACTACTTCTGTGTGCAACATCTACAAATAACTTTCACTCTGGTCATACATAAAATCAACATTTTAAGAAATGTTAATACCTAGGCTTCTGAACCAGAGGAACAGGTTAACCTGAATGGTGGGTGGTTTGCCTGCATGAAACCAGGTGGACAGAGTATTGCTGCACATGTTCCCATGTTTTGGCTGAAGTCCATAAGTTAAAGTGATCCCTAGAATATGTGACATCCATAATTCATTTCTGCAATAACCAGGGTGGTGTTGAACCTACATTTACCTCCCAGGAGTGCCTAAACACTGAGCTGTATAATAAAAGGATGCTCCTGTTAACACAAGTTCTCTTCATACCTGAAAAGTTGCAGGCATAGGAACTGGCACCCTGGTATTACAAGTCCCAGATGAACACCCTGACCTTCACTCCATCCACCTTTTTCTGCCTCTTGCTCAATTTATATTTAACCTATGAGCTTTTGTGTAAAGCAAGCACTACATTCTTCACTTACTTCTCAGTTTTGAACAATGCCTGTATTTTGCAATTCATTTCATGTGGGATTAAATGCTTGAAATAGATTTGATAAGTTTTCCTTCAGCCTGAAGTGACAATTGCTACCATTTTCTTCTACAAGACAAATTCAAAAAGTTTTAACCCTGGTTCATGTTTTATAGCTGCTGTTTTAAAATTTTGCAGTTTGAAGGATGAACAGAAGAGTTAATTCTTTAAAAAGTCCTAATTTCTCCTTGTTCTGTTCATTATACTATCTGCTGGCAACTGCCTTGAGGTTTGGTAAAGTTTCAGACACTGAATGTCCTTGCCAGTTGAGACTAAGCTTAATAATTTAACAGCATTTTCAGTGTTCAAAGCCAGGAGAGTCTGAGCTGTTAAGCCTGCTAGTTGTACTTGCACAAAGTCCTATTACACAGTATGAAATGCTCATAATTTCCAATCTACTAAAGCAGTCTCTTTGCCTTCTGCTCTTATTCCCTGATGTGGAAAAAAAAAAAAAAAAAAAAAAAATTGTTAATTTTAAGCAAAACAAGCTCAGCTGCAGTTTTGTTTAAGGGAATTTTGCTTAAATTTTTCAGAAATTACTCCAGACAAAAACTTTGGAGATGAGGTGACGTAATTTAAATTTTAACTCTAAAGGAATGGATAGAGATACAGTCAGGAGCTTCCTCTGACCTAGATATTTTTGGCATTCATCTACATATCATGGACAGGTTTTCTGCATCTCATCCCTCTAGCAAAAGACAGTTGAAGACAGGTGGATCTTACAATCCTATCCGTACTCCACTCCGTGAAAGCTAAGGATAGCAATGAGCTAAACATATTTTTCATGCAGAGAAATCACAGTAAGATATTTCCTCTAGCAGCATATTTTCCTTCTTGTCGATTGGCTAAGGATACATCTCTCCCTGAAGGGGTAAAGTTGGGAAACAATGGGGATCCAGAGAGAGGTAGCAGCTTCAGGCTCTTCTACAAAGGAGTCCTGATGAACATCCTGTGCTTTGCCTATTTTTATCTCCATTGTGCTCAAATTCATAAAAGTCCCTATTAAACTTCAGTATAAGAGCAGCTATAGGCAGGAAATGAAGGTTTGATGATATATGGCTGAGGTTATGATGAGCCTTTTGAGGTCTGGGGACCTGAGAGGAAAAGTAGGCCTTATATGCATTTTTAAAGTCAAAATACAGGCTTACAAAGAAAAGGGGAAAAAAAAAAAAAAAAAAAAAAAAAAAAAAACCCCCACTGAAAACAATTTGCATCAGTATTTTTTAGCAAAAAAGAAGTGATGTGATTTTGTTTTTGATACCAATGCCAAATAAAGGCTCTGGATAGCATCCCCTAAATGCAGTAAATTAACAGGAAAAAATGAAGGTTGGGAGCATGGTGCTACATAGAAATCTTTGGCGGGTAAAGGCGGTATTTTCTACAGCCTGCATGAATGAGACCACATCCAGGGCATGGCCAACTGGCTGCTGGAGAGTCGATGTCTTAGCACACATGCAAGGGTCTCGTGTCATTTGAGAAGTCCTGGTATCTCCTGCTCTGCCTCCAGCAGCAGCTCCAAAAAGGCACAGGTCTTCAGAAGCCCTGTGTTATATCTACCAGCGCTACATTTTCTACCCATTCACATGTTTCAAACAGTATTAGACACTTGTTTTTAGTAATAGGTTTCTACAGAGGTCTGGGGTACTACTGAGTGTAATGGTACCTGAGATGCTTTGGACATAGCCAGCCACAGACATAAAGGCTCCAAAATGTAGGGGTCCTCCCCAAGAGGCCAGACCTACATCAACCCTCCAGCAGTTTTGATGAATTTCATAAAGAAGAGCAAGATGTTAAGGAAGCTAAGACTGATTATAAAATTAAAGGGAATCCTATCTGACAACAAAATCCTATTAAAGTAAGCAGGTGGATTACAAATAGCCTGGCTGATAATGAAACAGGCATGCAGAAAATGCTCTGTAGGCCAAATACAAGTGAACGCAGAACAAGTCTTAACAGGACGAGTCTTAAGACTATTTTAGTCCAGTTGCTGTGGTGGCTGGTGCTGTACATGGGCACGCAGGAGAAATGACAAGACAAACGAATCAACTATCCTTTGTATTTCTTACTTGTGGTTTTGTAAGGACAGGAGCCTGCCCATTAGTCAAAAGAAGTGGGATTCTCCTGGCAATCATACTGCAGACATCTGTATGTGATCTAATCATCTGACATTACAAACTGACACCTCAAGGACAGGAGTCACAGCAACTCGTTTTCGATGTTCCCCTCTGGGTGGGACAGAAGAGGCCCTGTGAGTGCCTGCTCCTCTCCAGCAGCTTTAAGGGGTGGCATGCTGAGGTGGGCACAGATGTCTACCCAGAGGTTGTTGTCTGAGAATTTCAGGCTCCTGGCTCTGAAGAACTGTCAATGCTAGGTAATGCCTGGCTTTCCTGTGCTCAGGACCCAAACCCATGTCACCACACTCGGCTGTGCAGTGTGGCATGGTGTGGACACAGTGGTTTCCTTGGTGGTAGCATATCATGCTCCCACACATTTTACAGCACACCATCTGTCACAAGCTATGTGCCACCCTCAAGTAAAAACCAAAAGCCACCTCCAACCTATTAGGAGAAAAAAAAAAAAAAAGAAAAACCACCCCAAACCCAGCAGTCTGACATTTTTACAACATTCCCATTTCTGAATGTGCAGCAGTAGATGAAAGGCAGGCTCAGCAACTGGTATTCAAGTGAAGGGACACTTGAAATTCTGTGGGAAAGGAAGACAGATGGGATGGCTCACTGTGAAAGTGCCGTGCTACGACAATACACAGCCCTTTCACTGAGATAGTCAGCCACAGATACCAGATGCTGGGGAGGATGAGGTACAGTCAGCAAAAGGGAAGTTACTGAGTGCACTGGAAGATATTCATTATAATATTTTCTCACCCTGTACGTGCAAAAAGCTATGTTATGGGGAAAAAACATTCTTGCAGATTATCTACTTTCCAAACCAACAGAGATTCAACAAAGACTGAAATAAATCCATAATGTGTGTACTATCTATCTACGTCCCAAATCAATATTAGCGATGGGCTACCAGTGTGAAAAGCCAGAGATCCAGGCCAGAGATGCATGCAGTATTATGGGGACAGAGAGAAATCTATACGCTCTGTGTATTTATCTGCATTCAAAGCCAATATTAAAGCTAGTTTACTCATGTGAAAAATAAGTGCTACATAGTTCAGAGGGTGAGAACATATCGATAGCTGTAATGTGGAGACGTGTGCTAAATATCAAGGACTGCCTTCATGCTGTGCCCATCTAGTGCATCTCTACCACACAGGAAAATTCTACAGGCCTCCAAATTAGTCAAGTTAGGCAGCTGGTTTTGAAAGAAGGGTATTTACTCTTTCCATTTATTTTCTTCCAAACTTAATTCAGAGCTGCTGAAAGTCACTGTCTCGGTGTAACTTTCTCCACCTTGGTGTATTCTTCCTCGCCCATGGTGGTGCTCGTTGTGTCTCCCCAGGACCAGCCCTTCTCTCCGCGGCTTGCCTCCTCCTTCCCCCGGGACTGGTGGCAGCTTCCTCTCCACACTTGGCTGCTTGCACTGCCCTTCCTCCACGTTAGTCACAACTGCTGGGCCCGATAACTTCCACAGGTGAACTCTGCTCTGCCATACCCAGTCCCCCAATCCATCTGGGTTTGTTCATTTCATAGCAATGCCCGATGTCTTTTACAACAGCCACGGCAGCAGGGCTGGCACAGTTCTTCTTCTTGCACAAGGCTTGCCTGGGCCCAGGTTTCCCTTTCACTGGCCCTTGGACCCCTCTTGCACATTGCCACTTTATTGTCTGCGCACACAAAAGCTGCCTCCTGTTTGCCTACGAGCACCAGGCTTTGCAAGCTGCCCTGCCCTGCTGTTCTCCTTTATCCCTCCTCTGCTTCTGAAAGTGTTTTTCTTCTCAGCTTATCAGCGCCAGGAGGGGCTGACGGAGCTGAGCCCTGACTGTTTTCTATGGCTGTGGTCTCACCCCCCTTCAACACCTGTCTCCTTCTGAAATTAATTCCAAATCAATCAATAACCCAATCAGATAAGCCATGTCCCTTGCTTTGCACACACATTTATCTCGCTCTGATTAATATTCCAGCAATGAGTCACCAGCCATTTAGCCTAATTTGGGGAACTCTTACAATAGACCAGTCTGTTCCGAAGCTCACCGTTTATTTTCAATGTCAACAAAAGAGCCATTTCTTGAGAAAAGGAAAATGCCCCGCTCACTATAGTCAGGTGCTGATGAATATTTATCCCCAAATAAGGCCCCCCACAAACACGAATCATGAGGATTTTTAATATGAGCAGTTCAGGGCTGCTTACAAAAGTAACTCGCAATCTTGTGCAGTATCAGTAAACTGCAGCAAATTGGTAAGGGAAAGGCACATTCAAGCGGCCCTGGGATTGCTCTGTGTAAATTTTGTTGGGTATCTGATCTGGGCTTAGTCCTGAACTTGAACTTGATAAAACAAGCACTTGTTAAAAATTCAGGTAGAGCTCTCCCCTCTTTCTCTCTCAAAAACTTCTTTTGCATATATGCAAATGAAGGTAATTAAAGACCACTGTCTGCATGGCTCCTCTAAATACTTTTTCTCAATTAATTTCTCCTGGAAAGGACTGTCAGATCACTTGGCTGGTAATGTTGCTCCGAAGCCAGGAAAAAGTATTTCAAAATTCACTGTTTGCTTTTAAGACTGTGGGAAGATGCAGCGAGCTTCCTCGAGAGCTGTATGCAACGTGCAGGTAGCAGCTAATGTGTTCTGCCATGGGCGGTGCAGGTAATGACAGAGTAGGGTTTTGGAAAGTGCCAGGCTCGTATATTAGCACATTGTAAATGTGGCCATGAGGAAAACATGCACAATTTACATGTGGGCAATGACTTTTTGTTTTAAGGAGGTTTTTTTTCTCATATCTACCTTGAATGAGTGTATGTTTCCAAAGCTCATTTCTGGAGCTGACTTTCAGTTTCTTCCAGAGTTTGTGTGATGGCTCCTGGAGAGCAATTCCATGCCATGTTCTCATACTCGATGTTAATTTTTTTTTATTCTCATTCCTCCATGGCTTTGGGCATGCCTGATTCTTCAAGGTGCTCAGCATTGTGCAAGACTGAGGTCCCAGCCCACCGAAGCTCTCAAACATATGATTAATTTTTAGTCCCTTTGACTTCAGTGACTAAAGTGCTTAGCTGGATTCTCTCCCTGGCACTTAATCTTCCTCCTTGTATTTCAGCATTAGCAAAATGAGGATAATTCTTTCTTTAATATAGAGGGATGGAGCGAGCATTAATTAGTTAATATATGTGGAGTGCTTTGGAGATATGAAGGCTATCTAGATGATAATTTATGCAGATAGTGGAAGAAATAGAGGGAAATAATTGCTATCTCTCACCTATGCGCACTTTCAGAAGAGCATTCACTCCCTCACCCACTGAAGAACAGAAACTCAGCACCGAGACAAGCCCACGCTTAGGAGGCCCTCGGAGCGCCCTTATCAGATTTAGCACACTTTCCCATTTAAGGGAACGCAATCAGCTCGGGATTTGCATTTCCCTTGCAAATGAGCTTCACTGACTCCTCGCAGTTGGCTCTGCGCTGGCTGCTTCTCATTTCTCAGCACCGTGATAGCAAACTGTCTCAGCACTGTAGCGTGCTTTCATCTCCTGCGTATCTATATTTAATTACGAGCCTGGCAAGGAGACTCCGGCGTTGGTGACTGGTGGGTTCTCACAGGTTCCTGTTTTCAGACGCTGAACCGGGGCCACGCGAGATTTTGTTTTTGGCCAGGCACTTATCTCCGATCTAGAGATAAATAAAGAAAGCACATAAAAGGGACTGTTTTATCTCGCTTCAATTTAAGCTGTTAATGCAAGGTTTGTGTTAGAACAAGCGCTGTAAAACGGCTTCGGTGGAGACGTCCTCTCAGTTGGCTCCAAAGGCCTGCGAGTAGCAGTGTTACCTCTCCAGAACGGGATTTGTCAGAACTGGAAAGCAATGACTGTCACTAGATCACTTTCCCACTTGACAGAAGCAACAAAGCCCTATAAACCATTGAGCCAGGCTTCCCCCCCTTCCAGGCTGAGAAAAGTAGAGTTTTTGGCAGTCCCCCTGGGTCGTGCTCCCTCCATTTCCAGCCTACCCTCTCTGCATGCGCCATGGGTCAAGGTCAGCACTCAGAAAGGATCTCCCTGCCTCTACCTAGTGGCAAAGATCTTGACAAAATTCACCTTAAATAGAGCCGTTACTGCCTGGAAAATGCTGCGGGTATGTCTTAGCAATAGTGTATAAACTCTGAACAGTGACTGTGCCTGTACACATTGATTCGCATTCTGTTTCCCTAATGAAACAGCAGCAAGTGAGCTTATTGATAAGAGAAAGCAAACACTCTGGGTGAAAATGAAGTTTTCACATTTTTTGTCTTCCTGTTTACTGACGTATGTTAGGTTCAGAATTAATCTTTATTCATTCCTAAGGTGAACAGCAGTTATCTAAACGTGTGGATTACATCACCAGCGCAGCAAATCTATGAGCCTTCTGACTGATACCTCGTGACTTCATGGAAATTTGCTTCTTACCAGCAACAGGGATATCACCAGTGAGGTAATTGGAGCCCAGTTAGATAACAGCCATATGTCAGGGATTACTGCTTGCACCAGAGTTTCACCTGTGGAAGGCTCTGCTGACTGTTAGCAAAATTAAGTTTACAGTCCCTGAGCATAGGACTGTGTTCAAATATTTAAATGCAGCAGACTAAGATTACAACATTAAATGTGTTATGTAAAAATCCATAGAGTAATTCCATGAGAATCTGCCAGTTAGCGCCTGCATTACAGCAAACCCATTACACTGTTACAACAAGCCAATCTTTCTTAGAATTTACTACCAGTTTATCAGAAGCAGAACATTTCAGACTTGATTTTATTTTTTATTTTTAATACAGAAGCTTTCAAAAACTCAGTTGTTATTTTGTTTGTGTTATGGTATCACCTATAGGCTCCGCTTGGGGTTGCTGGATAGGATACAGAAAAAAATCAAACCAGAGACAATCAAAACAGAGGCAAATCAGAAATGAGAGTCAGTCTGCACCTCGGAGAGTTTACCGTCTCAGCAGGTGAGGTAAAGGAGGGAAGAAGAGGGGCAATGCTGTGAGGTGGGGATGCATGTAATAGCAGAGGAGCTGTGGCACTGGGAGATTGAGTGACTTTGGCCAAGGTTACACGAGAAGCCTGAGCAGAGCCAGGAAATGAGGCTAGAGCTCCTGAGACCCTTAACCACAAAGCAATCCTTCCTACTCTGAGTGTCTTCACTCTCTTTCTCTTCCTCTCTTTTTCAGACAGAAACGTATTGATTGAAGATCTGCAGTTCCCCAAATTCCTTCTATTATTTCTCACTCCAGGAATTTAAACCCAGGCAATCTCCTCTTTATCTGGATTCACCCTCACGTAGTCTCTCTGTTTTTGACAGGTTTGTTTTCAGGTGCTGTGCTGAAAAAAAAACAACCATCACCAGTGAGCTTTTCAGAGAAGGGATGAGACAATGACAATGTACATGGCTCAGTTTCCCCTGCCTGAGCTAGTAAACAAATATCGTCATTGCAGAAGTGAGTAGGAACTGGGTAGTCTCCCTTTATGTAGCATGCAAGCCCCCTTAGTATCTAGTCATGCTTTTGAGCCCTTGTGACAGAGAGAATCCAACATAAATGCCTATCACCAGGATAAGCAGCTGGTACTTTGGATGGGGGAAAGCACCACCCAGCATGGGACGAACAACCCCAGCTCTGCTCAGCTCTGTGGCCTCACTCTGCCCTGGGTGGGAGCAGAAGAAGCAGCAGGTGTCGGCACCCCTTTCTGGTTGACAAGCCAAGCAGTGCCCGTGCCATGGTGCAGCAGCCACAGCTGGGGAGCTTCAGGCTGGGGCCAGGTGAACGAGGCTGGTAGCTCCAGAGCTGGCTGGGAGCAAGCCTGCATCACCACCTGATACGGGAGCAAGACGTCATCCCACCCAAAGCGCCTTGCAGATGGCTTCTCGGCTTAGCTAAGCAGTTGGGAGGAAGGAATAGGGTAACATAATTATGGAGATTCTGGGATCAAAGCTGCCGTGCGCCACGGAGACATACCAGCTGGTAGCCTGGAGAGCTCTAGCATGGCAGTCTTGCAGAAATGCATATGCATGCGTGTCTAATAGATACTGCTACGGAGCAAAGTAAAGCCCTGCAAGTACCATACATGTAGCCAGTACAGCTCTCTGGCTCCCAAGCCATCCATCCAGGTGGTGTGGTCATGTTGCAACGTTCACTTTGGGGATAATTAAAGGCACCAAACATTTAGGCAGCTTACAAGTGACTGCAGAGAAAGCCTTCAGCATTCATGTTTCTCATCCAGCCCAACTAATAAGGGCAAGGGTAGTGAAGGATCAGCTCGACTAGAAAAGCCAGGTCTTCCCAAGTGAGGGGAAAAAAAAAAAAAAAAAGCATTCTAAGGATTCTGAGATTGTGAAAAGATCTACATAAAATACACAAGCAGAAGATCTATTTTTACATCAATTAACAACCTAAAATCAAGTTGAGGAGGGAGGTAGGAAAGGAGTTTACTTCTGCCTGCCACATCAACAAAGCCCCATGAGGAATGTTGTGTGCAGGTATTTATATTGGTATTTGCTGTGGAGATACTGAGGGATGTCAGAGCAAGGACACCAGTTGATTCAGGATGGAAAACCAGTTGAAATGAGGATCATGGAATGATTAGGGTGTTTGTCTCCCATGGCTCTTGGAGACAACTAATCATTCAGGGGGCTCAGTTACACCTTGGCCATTCTCTGTAGTTACTTGTGCATGGGAAAGGTACCTCATGGAGAAGACATTCAGTACTGCCAGCAAAAGATCTGGGACAGTGCAGTTAAAAATACTCACCCCCCAAAAGAGAAAACAATTTCTTAGGAGTGTAGATGTTCCTTTGTCTTGCCACAGTGTAGACGTGTCATTATAAAGATCTCTCTGTTTCTTAAACAGGATGACTTGCATCCAACTTTGTCTGTAACACGCTTGACAGAAAGCCAAAATCATTGGGGCCTCAGGCCATCAGAACAAGTCCTTGCACAAAACATCCATCCACAGGGTGAGGAAGGGAGTGAGTTGGACAAGGTGGCTTGTGCCCCCTCCTTGGCTACGTGTAGCCAAACTGCACACAAACTGCAATTCTAGCAAAATCTCATGCTTCAGAAGTCCAATGGGAGCCCCAGCAGACAGTGGTTACTGTATTGCTATCAGCATCACTATTCAGCATTACTATTACATTATTATTATCATTTTGACTTCCCCTGAAATGTAAGAAGTTAACGTGTTAGGTCATGGCTGTAGGTTGATGTCACGAGACAGGTGAGCTGAATGCACTCTGTGGGTGCATTCGGGCTGAACCAACAGCCCAAAGCCAGCAGTCTGCTCCAGAGAGCTGGTGCATGCTGCCTAGCTTTCAGGACTGCTCTTCTACAACGAGCTGTATGCAGCTCCTCCAACACCTGTTCAGCACAGAAGGGATTATTTTGATACCAAATTTCAAGCTTCAAAATGCAGGATGTGTCTACATAAACAGGTGCAGATGAGTGCCTTTGCTTTGCATATTCTCAAACGCAGGTGGAAGAGGAGCACACCTGCCTGCACCCAGCTGGGTTACATATTCTTAGATGTGTTCAAACCATTGCCTTTTGCCTTTCCCCTCCAAAGAAGTCTGAGCAAACCACACAGTGAATATTAGGGAAGTGGTTTGCTCAGTTTATTTACTCTTCCACCCTCTTTTACTTCAAATATATATATATATATTTTTCCTAAAGCCTCCCCAAACCCCAAATTCATTCTCAGATCAATTTTCATGCCTTGAAGGGAACCTAGCTGCAGCTGTTTCATGTGCAAAAATGGGAAGTTGTCTGGCAATTTTTTGGCAGCCTCAACTTTTTTGTTGTAAAACAGAGTAAATACCGAGGCAGCTGGTGCTCTGCAGGAGTCTGCGGCTGACAAAACTTTGGTGTGAGAAGGCTTATTAAGTGATACTCACAGCAGCCCTGATCTTGAGGGTGGCTGAGGCATAGCAGCAGGCACAGCTGGAGCATCAGCCTCCGATCAATGGTAACAGAGCAATACTTTCTGGACTTGTTATTGTCCTGCAGCACACATGAAATAATGCTGGGGCACCATGAAAGGGTTTATTTGGTTTCCTTGGCCAGATAAATTTGCAGAGAAATTATGGTCATTTTCAATTAGATAGATATGAGTGTGGTATCATACACTAACTAGTCTTATACCGTCTTTCAAGCCAGTAAACTTCATGTTAATGCTTAAAAGGTGAGACAGTCTCTGTTAACAAATGTCAGTCCCCCAGAGAGGGGGAAAGATAGTTAAAGGCAGGGATGCCACGATTCAGACTGGAGCAAAAGGGAGTGCTTTCTAACAGCTTGCAGCTTTGCAACTGCCTGCATTTTGGGGTCTTTAGTTCAGACTGCCCACAAGCATGAAAGACTAGAAAGCATGACCTGCCTTAGACAAGCAGGTATGATGAGAAAAGGTGAAAATCCCAAGGGCAACCTGTGATTTTGCTCCAGGCTTGCTTTTCCTCTGTTGTTTCTCTGACAGAAGGATGGAGTACTGAAGCAAGACTGCTGTTAGTGAGCTCAGGAAGGGCACGTACCTCAGCACACAAAAGGCTGGCTTCCCCCGCTTTATTTGACCCTATGCAGGTGGCAGGCTCTTCAGCTTGAAATGCTCAGTTTAGAAGTGACTGCTGGGCAAGATGACTCCTTGACGAGAGGAGCAGGATCCAGTCCAGAGAGAACAGTTTCTTACCTTGGAGTCAGCCTGCTTTTTGCTCCAAATATCTCAAAGCAGACCGGGTTATGCCATCTTTTCTGAGAGCCATTACTACAATGACTCAGATGTGCTCTTCTTGAACTGAAGTCCTGCTCAGCAAGGCAAAATGTGCACTGTTTACATTGCCTCTTTGAGTGCTGGAAAGTTTGGTACTCTCCCAAAGTGCACAAAATGTATAAAATCAGTCAAATTTCTTTATGAACAGGATTATTAATATGGGGAAAACAGACTATGGTTGAAAACTTTCCAGACCAATGTAAGTTCTCCTTCATGCCAAATTCATAAGTGTGTAAGAGCAGTGACTTAGAAATAAATTAGTCTATTCAGCAAGAGTGTAATCGACTGTGCCTCCAATTAGTAAAGGTAGGGAAAACACAGAAACCTTGTGAGAAGGCATTGCCTAACAAAACCGTGACCAGAGAAATGCTTGTAGAGGTGAAACAAAGCCTGCAGCCAGCAACTGAGCAGACAACAGATCTGGGGGTACTGGGTGGCATCAGCTGCCCATCTGCACCTTCACACTGCTGCAACCACAGCGGCGCCCTTAGGGAATCAGGCTACTTGCTTGCAAGCTTGGATGGCATTTTTGAGTACCTCTGCAAGCTTGTTTCCAACCAAAACTCATAGATACTGGATGACAAAGCCTGTCACATTAAATGTTCCTCAGGATATTCTGTCCACAATATGAGCCGAAGCATTTTCTTCAGAGAGGCTGATATGTTTTAACTAGACACCGTGGTGTGAAGTGCCATGCTTGATTGAATAACTTGTCTCTACTCTTAAAATGCAAAAAGAATTTAGACAAGCATTTAGAAGCTTTGCCATTAAATAGTTTTCTTGTCAATTGATCTACCGTGCGCGGGGAAGACAACCACTAGATCCATCAATTGCCAGCAAAAAAAACTAGGAGCAGGTCTTAATCAGTTAAGCAGGGAAGCATTGCTTGACAGCTCCCTTCGGGATGGAGCTCATTTGGGGCCTGACTATTCAGCAGGATTAGTAACTTCAAGCTCCGGAAAGTTGACCTTAAACAAAGGTGAGCTCACATCTGCAAAATGTCAGAGGAACAGCACCGCGAGAAAGAGCTGCGCAAACCTCTCCCCGCTCCCCTGCTGAGAGCTGTAAGAACTCTTTTTCGTTTGTTTTCCCCCAAGAGTCTCACACAGCTTTTAAGCAGCTTAATTGTTTCCTAAGCCTCTGTCTTTTCTCTTTCAGCTGTGTTTTTACTGTCACGCATTTCGTGACTGGAGCCCCAGCTGCTCCATGGGTGCCGTGCCTGGGCAGCGCCAGGGCTGTGGTGGGTGTGCTGGGATGAGATAGCGTGCCGCCGAACAGCCAAGGTGAAATGAGAGCTCAGAAATGTCCACAGGCAGGGTGTCTCAGCCAGCCAAGGTCTCTGAGTTTTAAGCCTTCACTGAATACAGCTTTCTTCCCTCTCCTGCCACATGCCATGTTTGTTGTCTCCCTTTTTTCCCTTAACCAGAGTGGTCGTGCCACAAACAGGATGCTCTCTGTACAGAAATGGTCCCTGTTTTCCCAGCCCCCGATGTTACAGATCCCACAGGGCACCCAGGTGTCAGACAAGCAGCAGCACCTCTGCGCCAGACACATCCCTGTCACTGAAAGCAAGCACACTGCTCTTCAGCGGGCTGCTCCTGTCTCCTTATGGCTTCTTCTCATCTCAGCAAAGCCTCGTGTCTTGGGAAATACCTTTCATCCACTTTATAAATAAAACTCCCTACAACTTCCACTCTCTTCACAGCGATGTACCAAAGACTTGGGTCCTTTGTGGTGTTAGCTTGTGCATGTGGGTGCAGAAAGCACTTGGAAATGGACAAGTGCCGAGCAGGCTCCACTCCCAAATTACTCCTCCACCCAAATTACTCGTGGCAATACTGCCAGCCTTGTGACTTTGCACAGCTGGCCATATCTGTTCTACCTCCACTCCGTGAAAATAGAGCAAGTCTCTCCCCTTCCTTGACCTCTGTCCCATGTGCTTTCAATATACCAAGAAACTAATTATTACACTTAAAGGCAATGTGGCAGTCGGTCAGATGCTGTAGTTCTGGTAAAAATCCATGCTAAGAGCTAGTCTTCACATGGGAATGTAGCAAAAATGAAAATGATTCCACTTTTCAAAGCTACGTATCAATGTGAAAATTCAGGTGAAGATCATTTAGAGATTTAAAGGATCAACAGATCTTTACATATGTACTTATATATATATATATACGTATATATTTATGTAATATTTGTCACCCTCACAATCAATATGAGTTTCAGTTAAGTGGAACCGAACCATCTAAGTATTTATTTCAATTACATGTGGGTGGATTCAGGACATAAAGTTTACAAGTCCAATTTTATTCTTCTAATGTTCTGCTGGGATTCAATCTCCAGAATAATAAAAGTTGCAGAAAACAGTATTCACCATGGGTGTGCCCCAGTAAATTTGAAAGTCTGATGCCCGTAAGTGTAAGAAGATAGTTAGGAAAACAACCTTTTGCTGTACAAAATTATAACTAGGTCGGTTCTGGAAGTTTGTCCCTCAGTTTATGAATGCCTCATTGCTGTTACCCAGGGCTGTGCTTGACCTCTAGCTATATCATGGAGTTTAGAAGGAAACTGTGTGGAGATGAGAAATAGAATGGTCACTCTGCATGCAGAATCAGTGTTGGCTGCCCATTGCCTTTCTAAAAACTGATGCTGATGAAGGAAGTGTGACCCTGGGGGAGGAAAGGGCTGCCAACAGCAGACCTGCCCTCAGCCCTGTCCCCAGGCACAGCAGGCTCCAGGCATTCGCAACAGAGGACCCCGGGGGAGGCTCAGTCACAAAGCAGAAACGGTTCTGCTCCTCATTCAGTGTGAAATAATTGCCTGAATGCATGCGAGGAAATCCTCTCCTTGGAGCAGCTTTGGGGATATAACTGAAGGCCTGCTCCACTTCTGCCAAAGATAAAGCAATTTATCCTCCTTTTTGCTATTTCTTGCAGGAGAAAGCCCTGAATTTCTTCCAAGACATGACAGCGGTGTATATTAGGACGTGATGAGGAAAGAAATTGGCTGGCTCTTTTGGGCCACCACGGGGCTTTTTCTAGCTGAGGAGCCGTGTCAGTGATTTAGTGACTTGCAGAAGTTTTGTGCTTGGGTTGGTATTTATATACCATGTATATACACACACTTGTGTGCATAGGTACAAGCACAAATGAAAATATGGATTTATATATATATGTATATAGAGATAAAAGAAAGATTTCAGATGTAGGACAGTGTACATATATTTATGAAATAAATATACACATTGTAATCTTCATTATGAAGAGACTCACTGGAAGTATTTACTTCTTTTTTTCCCCTTTACTTTCTCTTTTTTTATTTTTATTTTTTTTAATTTTTTTTGTATTGTTTCCTATTTTCCTTTCTCTTTTTTCCCTGTCTATATGTATTGTCTAATAGATAGAAACTAAAAATGCCTTGGAACCAATTATTTGGTGATATATACCTAGGACAAAAATCTTCTGAACACTTGTCTGGAGATGCTTCTGAACAATGTGTCCTCACCAGCAGTGTTCATCTTATGTCTCTGCAGCTTGATATATGGATACCATTGCGCTTACATGATATCTTATGTTGGCATGGTATGTAATCACATAGAGAAATCTGCAGTTGGAAAGAACGATGAAAATAATGTAAATATTTAATGTTAGCATGTTTAATTTATACACCTCAACACAAGCATGTTTTTGCATGGGAATGTTTTATTCCTGTACATATCAGTGAGCCTTCCTACAAGTACATGTGTGTGGGAGTAAAGGATGTGATTATGCATTTGCATAGCATTCTGCATGAGTGTAGACTGAGACTGAAAACATGGAGGGAATTATACAATCTATTTTTAAAGTCTGCATTACTGCAAATGTTGCTTCATCAAGCTTTTATCATAGCTGATTAATTATGTAGAATGAATGATGATGAGTTCTCGTCTTATCTTCCGTCTCTGCACCGTAGAAGAAATTCACCCAGGTTGTTCTGGAACAGTCACAGAAAGGTGCCCAGGCAAACAGTGCAGGAAGTACCACAACTCTATTTTTTTAATCATCTGGACATCCTACAGATACCAGTAGCTCTCCTCATGCATGAGATTATTGATCTCCGTGGCAGTAATGAAAGATGAAAAGGTCAATTTTTAAATGTGAGCGGTAGGGACCACTTGTTATGACAACAACTAATGTCAAAAATCTGTGCCCTCTCCTTTCAAGAAGGTCTTAGTTATATTAACAATATTGATTTACTGTGCGAAGATGGTGTTTTCCTATAATTTCGTCTTCATACTGCCTCCATCCAGAGCTTCCAGCACAAAGCCGCTATTAGTTTTGATAGCTGCCAACCCCATTTCCTTCTTTTCCAGCACATGAGGCACTCACATCAGGCCACCTGCAGCATGGACTCTGTCTATCCTGCGGGCATGGGCTTTCAAGGCATGGCACCCTGGGGTTGGCACCCTCCTCGTGGCAGCACCCTCACAGTGGGGAGCAGCCCTCATGGCACCGGGGGTCCCAGCAGAGGAGAGAGGCTGTGGGGCTGTGCCTTGGTGGGGTGGCCGTGGGCATGTGGCCTAGGCCCTGCACGGGGTCACAGCAGCCAGGGATGGGGAGGGGGTGCTAATAGAGGTGGAAGTGAAAAGGCCGGGAAAGGGAGTGGAAGAGTATGTGGAGTTAGGCTGTTTTTAATAGGGAAAATGAAGTACAGGTACGGGGGACACGTAGTAGGGAGCCTGGCTGGAGGAGAGGGAATCTGAGCAATCCCAGGACAGACAACCACAGACCTTGGGAATACCAGGACCAGGGGGCCACCCCACCCCACAGGGACATCTGTGGTGTGACATTTATAGCTACTGCAAATATCAAGGCATTTCTAAGTTGCAGACACAGCTGCATCATGATTCAGATAATAAAGAGCCTCTGTGCTGCTAACCATTTTAACTTTAATGTGAGTTTCTTAAGAGTTGTCTTAAAACATCATTGTCAGAGTTGTCTTTTTACATAAAGATTCCTTCCCTCCTTCCTTCCCTCCTTCCTGCCTTCCTTCCTTCCTTCCTTCCTTCCTTCCTTCCTTCCTTCCTTCCT
>NC_048893.1:139752872-139757160 GCF_011077185.1 Oxyura jamaicensis
CCTTCCTTCCTTCCTTCCTTCCTTCCTTCCTTCCTTCCTTCCTTCCTTCCTTCCTTCACTTCCTCACTCCCTCACTCTTTCCCTTCCTTTCTCACTCTTCTTTCTCATTCCCTCCCTCCTTCCTCCCTCTGCCTCTTTTTCTTTCCCTGATGCAGTGAAAAGCATAGAAGGATGGCCCGTATGCTCAGAGGACCTGAACATGAATAAAAGCTAACTTACTTCCATGATTTCTTCACTTCCAATGCTCCTTTTTTAAACAGTATCACATAGTTGTATACGGAAAGGCTGATCTACAAGTTCCTCATGTTTTTGGGTTCAGCACAGCTGGAATTGTTTCAAAGAAGATGTCAGCCTTGAGTTATTTCTGTCCAGTGAAGGGGAATTAGGTATGTGAGAGTAGTAGGAAAGTTTGATCCTGTCACTCACAGTGAAACAAGTTCAAGTAAGCAAAACCAAAGCAATCTGCTATATAGGAGACAAACACTGATAACCAGAAGTTTTGAATTAGATGTTTACTACAGGAGGTAAGAGGTGTGGAATCAAATTTGGAATGTATTAAGAACACTAGTGACTGTGATGCAATGGAGCACTTGAACAAACAACCAAACATGAGCTTATAGGAATGTTGGAGAACTTTAAAAGAAACTGCATTTGCAGCATATCTGTCTGCAGTCCCCATGACAGAGAAAACAAAATGGAGAAAGAAACAGACAGTGTGCCTTTAGAAAGACTGCTTGTCAGACTCGATTAAAGTCCACAGGAAAAGACAAAAACAGCAAGAAAGCAGAATGAGTTAAGGATAGCCAAAGGGGCATCAGATAAAATGAACACTGTACCAAAGAGGAAGCAAGCCTCTTTCTATAGAAGGAAGTGAAATAAATTGTTACAAAATAGGCATAATACAGAACTATTTTCAAACTTTTATGCTTTTTTTTATTATTTTAATAGAAAGAAAAATGAAGGCGGAGTGCTGGCACTTAAGAACTATCGACAACATTTTAGCTGTTGATAAAAAAGCATGCAAGAAAATATTTGGTAGATTAACTGCCCTGACTAAATTAATCCATAATATTGAATGAAATATTACGGAATTGCATATTATTTCTTATGTCTCGGAGAAAACAGAAAGTACATTAAGATGGGGAAGAGGATGTGGGAGAAGATTCAGCTTGTTGGTTTAAACAGGGAAGTGTCTACACATGATAGAGATATCAAATGCCCCTTTATAATCAGCAGTGATTTAAGGCTTTATTCAGTTGCTCACATGCAGATATGGCCTGTTGGCCCCAGAGGTTGTGAGATGCACTGAGAACTGACAGATATGCCACAGGAACTACAGGAAACCCATGTCCCTCTGAAGCACAGAGCTGGAGGCTGAGCAGGAGGGGAAAGGTCCTGGGCATCTCAAAATGCTCCAGGTTTTTCCTTTTAACCAACTCAATCGAGAGCTTGGAGCAGGAGTTAGCTCCAGATGAAGACTCCAAATGTCTGTCTCTGCACACACGCTGGAAGTTGAAGTTCCTACTGTATTCCCCCAATGGACAAATAGTTCGATATAGTTATTGACAGCTAAAAGTCATGTCTAAAACGATGTCAGCCAATCTTAGTATAGGCACCTACACTTAGCCTGCACAGTAGCTCCTCAAACTCCTGGCATTGATGCAGGAGGATGCAGGCCCTGTATCGTATCTGCCAGCTCCATGTGGGGATATCAGCTCCCGCTGGGAATGTCAGCTGGCACAAGCATCCCCCGGACTCAACCCTAAATGTTCCATGGACTTCAGAAGGGGAAGGAGACACTTCACAGACTCTCCAGCCCATCACGACTGATGGCTCTGGTCTTGGACTTCAGTAAAACAGAGAAAGCACTTGCTCTCCCTCCCAGCCTCTGGAGACACAAGGTGGTTGTTCAGAGGGGAAGTGGAGAAAAATCTGAGGGTAAATAAAATGCCAAGGAGAGGGAGGGATTCCTTTGAGAGAGATGCAGAATGCAACTAGAAGACAGGCGGTTTGCAGAGATGAGGGTGAGCATTCAATCAGGAATTCCACGAGGATGACATCTGCAAATTTACAGAAAGGAATTTTTGAAAACCGTGCTTATTAAGTACGGAGGAAGCAATAGAGCGTTGTAAGGCAAAAGATCTCTCAAAGGCAATAGCTGTACCCCAGTGGCATGGTGCTCTTGATGCAGTTTAACATGAGTCACGGCACTGGCTGATGTGCCAATACCAGATGATTTTATATAGGCTCTGTGTGCACCTTGATTGTGACAATATTTTCATCTGTTCCTTGATCTGTTCCTTTAATGCAAGTTTAAAACTTATGTGAGTTTTTACTAGGAGTTATGTAAGGTATCTGGTAAAACCCTGGTGAAGTTTAATGTAAATAAACCTCTAGGAATATGATAATTATATTTAATTTTTTTTTTTTTGAATTAGTGAATAAATAAAAATCTGAAGTACCTCTCTACACTAAGCATAACTTCATCTTCAAGTGTTTCTAGAATAGGGTAGCACTTCTAAATGCAACTTGGGAATTCCTGCAGTTATCTTATAACCAACACAGACTGGGGTCAAGAATGTGGCCATCCACTATGAATAGTTCCCACTTACAGCTTTGGTACATATATTTTTAGAACAACTTATTTTAGGCTTAATGCATTGAGTGGTGGGGTAACTGGAACTTTTTTCTTTCTGTGCCCACTTTCCTTTTAAAAAGCACAGACTGCTGTCTACTCGTCGTGTGACAAAATGCATTCGAGGTTTCTCTTGTTTTCACAAAAAAATGAGGAAAAGTGAGTTTGGTATCTTTGTATCTAAGCATTTGTATGTCCATTTACAATCTGAATATTCAGTGACAGAAGCTGCACAAACAAATTAGGCATACAACTATACAGACTTCGTTCAAAAAACAAAATGGGTCATGTGTGGGTGTGTGCATCTAAATATTTTACAAGCTAAACAATCACCCTGGAGAATTTTAGGTTAGAGACATAAATTATACGTCCATCTGAATCTTCATGTAAGCAAAGGTTCAGGGATGAACATGCATAAAAGCAGTCAATTGCCATTCTCCAAGGCAGTCAGGTTTGCTGGCACCCTCTGTGTCCTTCCTGAAGTGCTGTGCTCGACAGGGCTTCCTGCTTTTGCAGCTCATTTCTATGAAACAAAAGCACCCTAAGGTTAGTGCAGGTTAAGATCTGGACTAAAAATATTTCTAGTAATCTATTTAACCTCTGCAGTACAGCAGATCTTAACAGTGGCATGAGCTACACCAGTAGATTTGGCTGGGGAAGGCTTCACTGGCCAAACCAAGGCATCAATGGTTTTTCTGGTGCCTAAGACAGAGGCTTTCAAAGCTGCAGTTTTTGACTAAGGCATCTATATTCAACCATTTTATTTTATTTTATTATGAATTCAGGGCTTTCTCCTTTTTCATTATGTTATAATTACAGGAACTGAGCTACAGCACCATGAAACCAGCCTATGGCTAAGCTACGAGCAGAATATGTGGACTTGGGCACGTGCCGTGACTTAGCCCACAGCACAGTTCGTTTTCCAGCTGCAGACAGCAGCCTAGCCTCACTTTCTGAGAGGCCTCTCCGGGTTTCCCAGATGACTAACGTTACCTCCTGGTGTTAAGAGCTTCCCTGCTGTAGTAAGTCCTACCACGAGGCCTGTCTTCCGTATCCGCTTGAGATGATTATGGCTAGTATTGGAACACTCCCTTCTAATTAATGGGAGGGCTGATGATCTCATGTGTTTATCTGCAATCAGTTTTGTTACTTTTTAATAAGTGGAGGCCTAGAGTGATGCAAAGCCACGGCGTCAAATGGCTGAGGCTCTATGTCACCTCCAGCGGAGGACTGGGCTGTGGCCTGGGGACAGGCAGAAGGAGACGTGCTCAGCCGTGCTGCTGGTAATGTACACAGCCAGTTAACAACTCCTGGAGCCAGGTCCAGCAAATCCCTTTGAAAGACAAACAATCAAGTAGCAGCTTTTCGCATGACACACCTATAAGCAAGCCTCCTTCATTCCCACGATGCTGGCAGATTACCACAGTGATTCTTGCTGGCTTTCTTTGTTAGCAGTTCTGAATTTCTATTCTTTTCTTTAACAACAGAAATTTTTCTGTTTTGCTAACATGAAGAAGCATCCCATGAACATCTTTAGATTTCAATGTCTGCTCATTTTTATCACAATAGGGATGTGAGTGTGTGGAAAAAAAAAAAAGGAGAGGAGAGGAGAGGAGAGGAGAGGAGAGGAGAGGAGAGGAGAGGAGAGGAGTG
>NC_048893.1:139757560-139765227 GCF_011077185.1 Oxyura jamaicensis
GGAGGGGAGAGGAGAGGAGAGGAGAGGAGAGGAGAGGAGAGGAGAGGAGAGGAGAGGAGAGGAGAGGCATTGCAAACATCTCCCCTTTTGCATTTCCCGGTGGTGGTGTCTGAAATGGCATACATCAAGCCCAGAAGTACCGCAGACTGGCTTCAGTATGGAAGCATCCTTGTAGAAATCTGTGAACTAGAAACTATGCACTTCCTTGTTTTGTTTTCTTTTGGGATTGCTAAGTAGTTTGCCTCGTGCATTATGGTGCCAATGAGGCAGATAATTCTCTCTCTGGTTAAGCCCCATGCAGAGGGTTGTTAATGCAACCAGACAAAACATCATGTTGCCCAACCTGGCCGATCCTAAGAAGCAGCCCATGCCCACAAAAGGCTTCAGGAGGCTTGAACCCTCCTACGGCAGCAGAGTGCAGCAGAGCTGGCTCTGAACTACTGGCCTTACAGCTCTCATAGCATCATTACTAAGCAGTTTCTCTGTCCAGAAAGTCCCCAAACCACCAAGGTCAGGAAACCCTGCGGGAGAAGCCAAACAAGCCCAAGCCGTACTATCTCTCCTAAGTGATCCCTATGGGCAGCACCTGTGCAGGTGCCTCACCACTTCTTCCTGCCCTGCCGACCCCAAAGATGCTCAGCCTTCTCTGTGGGGCTGGCCTCGTGGAGGAGGCTCAGCCTCTTTTGTGCGTGGGAGGAATGCGGTCCGTCCGGAGAAGATGCCTCCATTTATAGATTTCAGAAAGCATGTTTTCTTCATCAGTAAACAAACTATGAGTCACTGACAGTCACATGGGAGAAGAGGAGATTACAAAGAATGTATAAGTAAATAAATTAGCTCCCTTTAGTCATGGCAACAACTCAGTGTTTCCACCCAAATGTTTTATTCCAATTCATCTTTCTGGCTTTATTTTTGTAACACTGTTGCCCTCCTACTTTGGGAAAACAAAATTCTAATAAAGATTGTGCAGAAATACATATTTCAAAATGTGGTTCTTGTGTTTGACCACATTTGAAGGCCCGGTCCTTATTTTTGACACCTCTGTGCTGGGGGGACCTAAAGGGGAAGGAACAGAGCTGTGACTCCCTCTTCCCTGTTGGTGCTGTGGACGTTGCGTGGGGCATTTGTCACTCGACCTGGGAAAGGACCTTTTACCCTATGGATATCTCTTGTTCAGTGTCCCCCGTGTTGTGTGTCCCGCCCTCAAAAACAAACAAACAAAAAAAGTGGGTGTATGAAGCTCTTTTTTTACAGACACCACCCATAAGAACAGCTTTTGAGGTTTGCCCTGCCCCCAAGCACAGATGCCAGAATATTGCAGTCCCAAGAACCATGTATCTCTGGGGACATCTCTATCTATTTAAAAACACTCTTCTGTTCCAATCCATGTCCATTACATCTGAATTTTAGACTAGTCGATGCAAAGTACTCTGTTTTCCACAAATCCTGCAAAGACGGAAATCTTGTGGGAGAGCTGGGTTTCTCCCCTTGTTTTAAGTTCTGTTCTTTGAAAGGTTGTGCTACTAGGTAGTAAATAGTCTAAAAACTATGTAGGCTCTTGCATAAATTGAATATTTATTACACCTCCTATAACCTCAGTCCATGTCAGAAGTGCTCTCTGAGGCATGGGAAGTTGGAAATTGTTGGAATCACATCCTGATGTAAATGTCTCTTAGTACGGTCCTCATCTATAGGCTGCCACAAGTGGATATTACATTTTTCACTGTGATGGGGAAAAGACTTCAGCGACCATTCTAGAGAACTGAATTATTTAAATATTACTTTTATTCATACATTTTCCCAAAGCGATTTTCCCATCAATTTTGTCCCTCTTTATGTGAGATTGAAGAAACTTAGGTAGATTGAAGAAATTTGTGGAGATGCACAGCCACTTATTCTAGTACACTCTCCAATGTTTTCAGTAAAGGTAAAGCCTCATTATAAAGTAATATATATATATATATATTTTTACTACAACTGCTTTCATATCTGAGTGATGTTATTGCGTATGCATCTTCTTGCCACAGAACTCACTTGATGCTATTCCAAGCAGTTGAAGCGACAGTATTTTCTTGGTAAGAGAGACTGCAGAAGTATGCACGCAGCCAGCACAAATAACATAAATCTCTTTGTACTATAAATGAATCAGTTCGATTTGGTTTGAGTTTTCAGGTCAGCGCACTAAAAATATACTTTCACCTTTCGTTCCGCTGTATTTCCCTTATTTCCGATGGCAGCGTTTTATTGAAAATATTGTTTTCAGCCACCGAGAAGAGATGATGGGTGGGGAGGAGAGGGAAAACAGCAGCATGGAAGGGGCTTTAGCCCCCGTGAGTACCATCACCTAGCGCTGTATTTGCAAATGTAGCAGGTAATGGGCCTGCAGCTGTCTCTTCCCTGCCATTTAGACAAGGAGTCTTGTTATTCCCGGTCTTGTCAAGATCTTTAGGCTGCAATAAATTAAAACTACCCTGTCAAACTCTGAAAGCTCTCAAAACCGGGAGACAATGTTAGTAAAGGTTTAAACCGGGCACATAAGAGATTATTCATGCAGGAAACTTAAAAGGCTGTGGGATTTGTTCCAGTACGGTAGATAACTTTTTTCATTATTGGTGGCAGCAGTAATCATCATCTTAGTTCCGTGGTTCAGTTTATGGCGGTCATAATTTATGATGAAAGAGTTTACTTTGAACAATAAAAGTGAGGGGACAGCAAAATTCTGCTAAAGGTAATTAACTCCAGCGATGCAGAGCTGAAGGCCACGCTGCAGAGTGCAGTATGAGTAGTGAAGGGAAAAAATCTATAGGGATGATGGGTTTTATCCTCTTCCTGCTGAGGAGGTTAACTTTAAGGTGCCTTTTTTATTATTATTTTTTTATTTTTATTGACAGTCTGGATGAAACAATTTAAATACTACAAAACCACGTTTAGTTCCTGTTATTGTTGATGACAAGGACATCTGACAACAAAATCTGAACAAGAACAGGTCAGGCGGAGCGATGTGTGGGTGAAAGCACTTCCTCTACCCAGGGCAGAGTAAGACCGACTGTGTGTAAACAAGTGATGATTCATTGTCTTTTCTTTGAATGAAAGGAGCTAATTTGGCTCTAAATTCTCCGTGCTTCAGTTTTGAGTGAAGAACTGATTCTCCGGCACTGTGAGATGCCTTCCCGGCAGACTGCAGCTGTTTGGACCCTCAGAAGGGACCAGGCTGAATAAATCACAGATCCTGCTTTGCTGCTTGTTGTTTGCTTTTATTTAGATTTTTTTTTTTTTTCTTTCAGGGACAGAAAATAGATCTTTATAAAGGAGTCTCATGGAGGAAAAAAATAAATTAATACATTTAAGGCAATCCATCTGATTTGAGCTGTTCATTTAATAGAGAGGAAAGAGATTAAAAACAAACTCTCCAAAGGCTGTCTCTGGTAGATCAAGGAGGTAAGACTTTATCCGTCTCTGCTTGTCAAGAGCTGATGCTATTAGACTCCGTGCTGCTGTATAACACATATGTGGCATTAGTGGTTAAGGGATGGCTATTATCATTCATTTAGATTACAGATAAGGTAACAAATTGATGGCTGAGTTTATTTTTTATAATACTTCTGAACTGCAAAATTCACTTGTAGCAAAACCAATTTTAATTCTCATCTTATAAATGCAGAATTATTTATCTTCCTGTTAAGACAATGGATGGGCGCAGTGGAATCAGGAGCTTTGCGGTGAATTTCATCTCTAATAATGAACTGCTTTCTGATCAAAGGCAACTCTCCTAACTGCTGTATGCCACAATTTCTTTGTCCTAAATGGAGCTCTATATAAAGTACACCTGCCTCGTGGGAACCTCCAGGAGAGAGCAGAACTGTATATACTGAAAATACTGCATTAGTGCTATTATAGCTGGTATTCAGGTTGATATTTTCTAGCCTAGGCATCTGAAACATTTTCCTCATTTTTTTCTTTTGTCCTTATATGCGGCCTGCCCAGGCAGAATCAGTCAGGCAGTGACACTGAAAGAAACAGAAGTGTTTATGGTACAATCACCAAGAAGACCAAAGTTCTTTTTGCTATATATATTTAAAATCATTAACAGATTTTATTTTTATAAGGCTCTGGTATTTGCAGAATGTCTGGAAGAGTTTTGGCTTCCCTTTATTTTGTCTGTCTCAAGGTGTTATATAGTATGCAAGCGTACAAGCTATTTTCTGAGATTCCTGGACAGTCACCACATAGGGCAAAGGCCACCGTTAGTTACACTGGAAATGTAAAAACTTGTTGGCCTCAAAGTATTTGTTTAAGTAAGGAAAGTTTATGCAGCTTATGGAAGAATAACTCTGCAAGGAAATTCAATTTCTGTAGCTTTTTAATCTCATTTCCTCAGTTACCCTGTCCTCCCCTGAGTTCTACCCTTTCTTTAGGAGCCCAGAGCAAACAGGGAAAAATGTATTGAATTTAATGGTCGACTTGGGAAATTCTTCCAAAAAGGAGTGTTTGTCCATTATAACCGGCTGCGTGCTGCATTTATTTTATTTTATTTTGTTTTACTGGCTGGAAGGACATGGGTACTTAAATATCCTCTCTTTCTCAAAATATTGTGGTTTGTCTGAGTGTTTCAGACTAAACCAAGGGGTTATATTGGTACTAGAGATGAGCGTTTGTTTTGGTCCTTTCACCTGGGTGTTTCAGGCTGCATCCCTAACGTGAGCATCAGCTCTGCCAAGCAGCGAGCGCTGGGGCATGAGGATGTGCTCACTGCCTCTTTCTCTGCCCAGACCCAAAACCATCCGCAAAAGCTGCCACAGGGGGAAATTTGGAGATTGGTATTTCTGCTCTGCTTCTGCAGAATGCTTCTGCGTTGTGCCTGGTGATCTCCTTTTCCCTCCCAAGTTCTCAGGGTGCACGTGTTCATCTTATGCAATAGGTTTAACATTTTATACCTGGCCCATCATCCTAACATCTGAACTAGTGAGCACTTAACCCTGAAGCAAAATTTTCCTAGGTATGAATAAGAGATGCATAGTTCCAGGATATATATCAAATGTAGAGGTGCCTTCTCCTTCTACCTGCCTGAGCTGTATGAGATGTACCAGAAGTTTATGGTCCTGTTTTATAGCAGATATATTTTATCTCCTCAGATTCAGTAAAAATGAATACAGCAATCAGTAATCATATTTGATTAATCATTTATATTCCAAATGGCAGCACTGCATCATATGGAACAGAAGGCAACATACCTAAAAAAAAAAAGCCAAAGTAAATTGCTTCTTGTATATATACTATTTCTTCTAAGTCTGTCCTAGTGCGAACATCCCTCTTGAACGCTTTCCTTTATCAGACATACTGATTACATTGTTCATTCAGCAAGCAGTAAATGAATGGAAGTGTTATTAAACTCATTTGTTATATCAAACCATTTGGATGGGGATATATCTTCTCTAAAAAAAATGAACGCTGCAAAGAACATTTTTCGAGTAGCAGCGAACAGATGAACTTTGCAGGAGAAGTTTGACTTTCCAGCTGGACACAGATGTGATGCTCTGGCACTTCAGGGCTCCCTGAATACCTGGGATGAGGCTGGGATGCCTGCTCTGTGGGGTCAGGGCATTGCAGGGGGCAAAGGAAGCCACAAGCAAGCAGGCAGGTAGGGTTACCGCCTGCTTCCTCTCATTCCCAGAATTAGGGTCAGCCACGTTCTACTGACTTATTTGTAGGAGAGGAGTTAGGGAAATTTGTTTGTGAATCCTGCCCTCAGCCTCCCTCTTCTCTGGCTGCAATCTTCCCATAATTTCCGGATATAGGCTCTACCTCCCTCTCTACAGCTGTTTTTCCTTTTTTCTTATTTTTGCTAACAAAATGCTGCTCCCGAAGGCTGATGCTCAGACTATTGTTTCTTCATCAAATCCACTTCCACATAAAGTACATAAAGGATTTGTTTCCTAATACACAAGAATCTGTAAAAGAAGACACTTGTGCTAGATTTTTTCCTTGTCTAAATAAAACTGTCAATTTAATCTGAAGAAATTAGACAGCTGCTCAAATAGCACACCAAATGTTCAAGAAAACTAGGGGGAATAGGAAGGTTGATTCTCCAGTCAGTCGCGAATCACAGACATGCACCTTACCTTCCAGTAGCTGTGAAACAGTTGGCAGAAGTCATTTTTGGGCAGGACTGCTCACCGTGCTCTCGCTGTTAATCAGCAGGGACAAGGTGGGGGCAGTGACTCTACAGGACATTGCTTTGGCTTCCTGATTGCATGAATGGAGCTTAATGACTTGCTTAGGGCTGGACCCAATGAAAGGCTTAAGTGACTATTAAGTGTTATTACGGTGCCTACACTCAGTATCCAAATCCATGCCTTGCTGTCTGACTCCAGGACTCCGCCAGCTCCGTGCCCAGGATGTCCCTGATGCTTTGTCTCTGAAGGCAAAGGCAAGAGTTATGGGGCCAGAGTATGGGTGTGTGGTGTCATCGTTTAATGTATCAGGCCCTCACGTGGAAAAGAGTCAATAAAATGCATGTGAAAACAGAGGTGGATCCTAAGATGCTCGTCTGTTCATCTGCAAAGCAAGTTTGTGCTCCCTTCATTTTGGCTGGAGGAGCAGGGGTGGGATCTCCAGGAGATCCCCGTGCCTCCAGGAGCTCCCTGCAGACAGTGCTGGCTGAGGACATCCTTATTGCCCCCCTTTATCCCAAGGACTTGCTTTCACAAGTCCCAGGGAGCCAAATAACTGCTTGGTGACCCCAAAGCCGGAGGTCCCACCCATGGCCACCGCACGGTCCCACTCGGCATCATGCAGTGACACTGGCGCTTGTGTGTTGGCTCTGCACTTGAACCACTTCAGTTCAACAGCCTGGAAGAAAACAAAACAAACAGCAGCAAACCCTGCGCAGATTTACGCCTTGCCAGTGAGTCAACGAGGAACGGTTAGGATGATGAACCAGGGGGACGGAGATGCCAGCCCTCTTCCCTATCTGCCAAGCCGAACATTTTGGTGGCCTCATCCACAGCCTCACACTGAGGCTCCGACAAGTGACGAATGCTGGTACAGCTTTATTAAAAAAAGATGAACGAGCATTTTCCTGAACGTAGGCAGCTGTCCAAGTAGTGACATACGGCCTAGATGGTGGCTGCTGGGGGATATGTCCGTACTGGATACGTTCCCTCTGAGCTTCAAATAAACTTTTTATCCCAGAGTATAAACATTTACGATTTAATCTAGGAATTAGCCCTAGGGAAACAACAAATGTCTAGAGTAAAGTTTGTATTTGTTTCAGATAATCAATTGTTGTTGGTCAGCAAATAATTAATCCGAATTAAAAAAGACTCTGTCTATTTGGGCCGAACACACGGCTTTGCACTGCTGCAGGAAAAAAAATTCCAAATTTTTTTGGAACCAAAATACAGCTCTGAACAGGGAAGGCTGTTCAAAGGAGAAAAAGAAAAAGAAAAAGAAAAAGAAAAAGAAAAAGAAAAAGAAAAAGAAAAAGAAAAAGAAAAAGAAAAAGAAAAAGAAAAAGAAAAGAAAAAGAAAAAGAAAAAGAAAAGAAAAAGAAAAAGAAAAAGAAAAAGAAAAAGAAAAAGAAAAAGAAAAAGAAAAGAAAAAGAAAAAAAAGAAAAAGAAAAAAAGAAAAGAAAAAAGGAAGGAAAAAGAAAAAGAAAAGAAAAAAA
>NC_048893.1:139765327-139773051 GCF_011077185.1 Oxyura jamaicensis
AAAAGAAAAAAAGAAAAGAAAAAAGGAAAGAAAAAGAAAAAGAAAAGAAAAAAAGAAAAAGAAAAAAAAGAAAAAGAAAAAGAAAGAGAAAAAAAAGAAAAAGAGAAAGAAAAAAGAAAAAAGAAGAAGAGAAGCCTGTTGTGAGTTAATTCCTCGGCCATTTTCCTCTCTTTTTGAGCTGGCACTCCGTGATAGCATTTCCATTATGTGCTGTCCCTGGTGTATTGCTATCAAAGCACACAGAATTTTCCCATTGAGTGGAAAACTGGCAAGGCTTTCTTGTTTACAACTGCAAAGGTAACAACTCTGATAAAGTAATGGTCATAATTAGGCCACTTTTAGCCAAATTGTGGGAAAAATAACTTACCCTTCTGTTAGCCTGGCCAGTGGAGCTGAATGTGTAATTCTCAAATCCAGGACGGATTTTGCTTTTCAGAGGCATCACCGCTCAGAGGGCTGCACTCACTCAGTGACTTCCTGGCTCCAGCACATCAAAAAGCAAAAGGGAGTCCCGCTCAAGCATAGTTCATTTTTTTCACTGTAATCGGTGCTCTCCATAGGCTTGGCTTTGGCAGAAGAGCATGAAGCTGACTTCATTTCTGCACCACATGTTGAGGCAGAAAGTGAAATGTTGGGCTAGAGGGTGGCCAGGTGGTGGTAGAGGTCTCAGAAGACTCCCACCACAGTCCCTTCTGGCCCTGCTTTCTGTTCCTTCTTCAGACCTAGGCTATTCAAAAGCACTTGAAGAAACACAGCATTACCATTCCTTCAATGCTTTCCCTTTGTGGATGTCAAAGTGCTTCACAGACATTTGTCGAGCCTCAAAACCCCGCTGCAAGAGGTTAAAACATCAGTGCTCTAATGATGAGCTAATGCAGTTTCTGGGTTTCCACATGGAGATACTTGGAGATTTCTGAGCAAACAAACACCCAGACTGTCAACCACCACTATCCGGAGCTCATGACCCCAAATAAGCACTGTTAAAACTGTGATGGGGGACTTATTTTTACTGATCTCCTAGTAAAAAAATAATAATAAAGTGCCAGTGATGTCCTGCACCAGGCAAAGAACAGCGTGGGGGCCAGCTGTTTAGGTCTCCATGAACAAAACCATCGAGACCCAAGGCACAATTCATTCCCTCCAGCCTGGCTACCTCCCAGGAATTCCTCTCCCGTGGGTATTTTGGTGGGGAGGGCCCGGTGACTGGGAGGTTTGGGGCAGGAATGGGGAGAATGCAGCCACTCCCCATTATCGTTTAGCCCGCCCGCCCTCCCACGGCGTGAAGCCTTCCTCCCACAGGAGCTCTGGCATCGGCAGCTGGCTACGGCCGTGCTGACAGGGATTTGGGGGATTTGGGGGAGGCTGCAGAGGCAGAAGACTCCAGCTCTCTGTGGGTTTCCCCAGTGGCCTGCCAGGAAACTCCCGTGGTCAATGAACCTACTGCTTTGTGGGGCATGGGGAGAGGACATGGGCTGTTGGCTGATTGATCTGAGAAAGAACCATCAAGGCTTATTGGTATTGATATAAAGTAAACGAGCTGCAATTAAAGTTGCTTCACAAGTTGCCCTGCCAGCTAGGGACCTCACCAACCAAGGCTAAAACCCCAGGAGAGCATGAGGATACTGTGGTGGTGAGCTCTGCAGAAACCCCCCCAGCAGGCCAAGAGGAACACACCACGTGGATGCGTGTGAGAAACAACTCATTTCACATACATTTAAATGTTAACGGGTAGGTGATTTAAAACTGAGAATGGGCCCAGTCATTAGTATTAGACCAAATGGCTCCTAAATGCATTGGACCATTGCATTTTCTTTCTGGTGTTTTGAGTATTGCAGCACCTGCTCCATGTCCCTCCTGCCTGATGGCAGAACCCACGGTCTCTGCTGAAGAGGAGTTTGGCACTGAAAGAATCGTGATATTTCAAATCGGGAATCTGTAGAACCGTGTGGACCATTTGCCCAGAGTTGCCTATTTCTTGCCAGCAGCAGGATTTGTTCTAAGGAGCGCTGTCAGCTTCTCCTCCTCCTTTGGGAGACGGCACAGGCTCAGATGCACGTCCAGATTCTTCTTGTTTCATGTGCCCATGTAAGTTCACACACTACAGTTCAACACGTCTTGGCTTACATTAATATGACAAAAGTATTTGCCTAGTGCATGTCATAACTATAAATTCAAAAGATCCACATCATATTTTTTAAAAAGCACCTGATACACATCAGCTGAGTGCAGAAATTTTCAGCTAAATCAGAGTTGACTGAGCTGCTGCAAGTCATAACACTAAAATATACTACCTGTATACAACACCTGCCGTGCTTTACATCTACGAATTAGCCCTCCATCATCCCAGTGAACTATAATCATATAAAAGAGCGCTCATATATGTAATCATATAGGAGGGCTAAACTGCCAAAGCTTTACTGACTAAGCTAAAGCTATATAGCAGTTTGGTGACAGCGACAGATAGAAAACAAAGCCCAGGAACACTGATTTCTGAATTATTTCTCTTGTCTCTAGACAATACCTGTATGTAATAGAGATCAGCTAAAAGAATTGTAGTGGAGCAGATCTGAGGTTAGATATGCTCAACCATTTGCTGTAGCCAGGTTGCTGTCTTTGCAATAGCTGTTGAAAAATGGGTTGGTTTAAAGCTAAAAAAAAACACCCACAAACAACAACAGCAAAAAAAGAAGAAACCTGTAACCATATTTTGCAACCTGATTATTTTTGCCACCTCTTTTGTGACAATGAAGAAATAAATTTGTTCGTTAAAATAATTAAGCATACAGAACATGAGTTCCATTTAAAATACAATCAACGTTTAAAATAAATCTTACTTTGTCTTGATTTCAGTTAACAACCTATATTTATCATTTTGTATAGCTTAAAAGTCTCACTGTAGCTACTTTAACAATTCAGTGTTTCCAGATTCTTTTATATAATATTTGTATTTGACCAGTGATTTTTACACTGCTGTCTTGTATTCAGTTTTTCTATTATGTATAATCAGTCAGCAATTTAAATTATAACTGATGGAGTCACAGGACAATTTCTCCTTCAATCGCGTTAGTTCCTTATACTATTTTTCTTTCAGCTAATTCTAATTTTAATTAGTTACAGCAGCAATTGATTGTGCTGATGTACTATTCAATTAATTCCGCAGTGGTGACTGAGGTTATTTGCTGAGTGACAGCAAAATACCAGAGTACACAGTATTTTACAATAATTATGTACCAGTTCTACTGGAAACAGCAGTATATCATCTTGTATATCCAAATGATGATTTTAAAGTCACACCTAGTTACACTCACTTCAATGTTTCCCTGTGTAACAAACCTTGCTTAAAAACATCCTTGACAAAAGATGTGACAGACACTACATTTGTCATACGTTGTCTTCCTCTGATCTTTTAAAACAATGTTCTCATTAGAAAACAAGGATGACTTCATTTGTTAAGCGTGGAGATCGTAAGCTCTGTAAGATTAAGAAAGAACTTTAAAAACTGGCCAAGCAATTCATCTTCAAGTCAAGTTTCTCATCAGAGGCAGGTGCAGTCTTGGTTTGTTACTGCATATCCCTGGTGTTTTAGCTCTTGTTACCGCAGATCTTGCAGATGCAGGGAAAAATCACACTTTCCACAACCACCTTACAGTTATGGGCTTTTTGTCTTTTCATTCTAGACTGAAATGTAAAATATAGATTGCAGTTTCCCATTGCCTGAATCAGACAAAGAAGATATGGCTATGACCTGTGCAGACCCTAGATGATGTTTGATCTGTGTAGATCTGTGTGGATTGCAGCCTAAAACACTGCGTGCCATTCGGTAACAGTCCACATTACACGTTCAGATACAAAATGTTTCATGAAGCTAAATTTCATAGCCAGCCTGTAACAGCAAGAAAACACTTTCAGTATCTGACCTGATTCAGAATCACCAACCTCAAATACTCAAAAATTCAGTCAGGACACCAACCATGAGACCAATGTAAAGTCCTCATTTAAAAGCCCATTGATTTTTCTTTTATCTACAGGTTTCTAAGTTCATAGGGATATTAGGTTTCCAGACTCACCCTGTCATGGAGGATGAAAATATTTTTTGAAAGTTGAGCTTCTCTCATACCCTTATGCTGCTTGGAGCTGGGGCTCTAGGTGAAACCTAATATTATGTATAATGATGGCAGTACTACAATTGGTGATACAGTTTTCAAAGGCAGGGGCCATAGTTGTTTATGAAAGATATGGGAAGGCTAAGAAGGTGTATTGGTTTCCTTCTCTGCAGTCTAAAGCTAAAGCTAATGCCGTGTCACCTCACAGGAGTACCGAGTTGCCTTCACTCCCAACCTGCCCTGCTTTTCCAACCTCTCGGCCCGCACCACTGCCACCATCCCTCTGCTTTGCGTGCCCAGAGCCTTGGGGTGATGGGACCAACCAACGTATGTATGGACCTGCCTTTGCCCTCCTGCCCAGCCCACAGCAGCCACACCAAAGTTAGGGAGGCAGAGAAGCCCTTCCCATGCCCATGGCTGCGGCAGGGCCATGGCTGGTGGTCCCCAAGCAAGCTGCAGGGGGGAGGCTTGGCAAAGGCCCACCACCAGCTTGCACTTCGCCCTCCATCAGTAGGGGTAAGCACACACACACACTTGCAAATAAATGCTCCTTACAAAGAAACGCACCGCTGGGCATGTGCAACCTCTAGATCAGTCAGGCAGCCTGCTGGGGCTCCGAGTGAGGTGTGACCTGCTCTGATTCTCTTCCGTTGCTTCTTCCTGCCTGTTTTTCCTCTCGAGAAGGGACTACCAGCCTCCAGGCCCGAGCAAAGTCCAGCGTGGGCAACAGCATTTCACCAACATCACCCACCTTGGCGGCAGGTCTCCACGTCCCGCACAGCTCGCTCTTGACTCTTGCATGGTGCTGCCACAGCCCGAGGTTGTTCTCCTCCCTTGAGAGAAGGCTGGAAGATGCAGCACCCAGGTCGCTGCAGCCTGCTGAGCAGCCAGCTCCGGACAGGACTTGGTATTTAAATGCAAAGCGGAGATTACGCTGCAGAGTCAAACCATTTAGCAGCAGTATTTTGAATTTCAGAGCTATATGAAAGATCAGTTTTAACCTTTGAAAGGAGTTCAAAAGGCATCCCTCAGCGCGCTTCCACTTTTAAATAAACAGTGGAATCAAGGGCCCTGACATTTCCAAAGCCCACAACACGGGTTTGTTTTCCTTGCAGAAATACGCTGAATCTTAGCAACTGTCTACAAAAGATAACGATAGAATTTGTCATAATAAAATGTGATCCGCTGATAGATTTAGCTTGCAGTTTTACAGCACCTTTGGGTAGCTCCGGTCCATTGAATAGAAGAATTTGTATGTATGTGGAGCTCTGAGGACACGTTCTCCCCCTCAATGTTTTTTGTAAATGTCATTGAAGATGCAGCAGTCATGCAGCAACTGCGAAAAGCAGCCGTGTTACTGTCAGGCTGAATTAGAATCATTGTGCAAATATACTTAAGTGACTCAGCAGTAACTAATTGAGTATTTGGGATCTATTCTCCCTTGGTAGTGGTCATGTAATTCCTCATCATGTACAGGGGAATCAAGCAGATGCTCCAAGTAGAAACTAGATGATGTGTAGCAATGTGAACCCTTTAAGGAGATTTTTTTTTTTTTTTTTTTTTTGAGGGAGAGAAAACACAGACACTGTTTTCAGTATTTTAAAATTTACTTAATTGTAAGCTGGTATTTTTTTTTCTCACAGGTTTTATTAAAATGAACCTTTTTTTTTTTTTTTTTTTTTTTTTCAGATTAGCAAGAATTAGAAGCCACCCTGAGTACCTTTTCCAGAGTACCTTGTGTTCCTTCACCTCTCCATCATAGTATTACAACACTGCATGTAAATACGGAATTCAATAAAATATTGTTGCCTTTAAAAGGTAGTTTTGAAAAGCAGGAGTAACAGTTTTTAAAAGAGGTATACTTGAATTTAGGTATATATTCTCTGCAGTGAACTAACACGGGGGAAAAATGCCTTTGCTGTCCATATCTGATCTGGGCTATGCCGTTTTCCAGATTTTAACAGGAAGTTCTTCCTTCCGACATCCTCGCCGGCATTTCTCACATCAGCCTTCAGGTACATGTATTACCTCAGAGTCTAGATTGGGCAGCTGAGAACTGAAGTATCTGAGTAAAGGGTGAGCGACTTGTGCAGAATGAGGAAGGAGACTTATCTCAGAGACAGCAATCCCATCCGTGTCTCTCTGAGATGTAAATGCGTGACATCCGCAGGACTGGAGTTCATGGCAGAGATTACAGCTGTGTCACTGTCCCGGGGAACCTACGGCTCTGCTGGGCAATACAGCACAGGTAGTATTACACAGGGAATGAAAACGGGTGGTCAAAAAGGTAAGAAAGGTAAAGAAAAAAATAAAGAAATAAAAGCAAAAAGAAAAGAACATGGTTTTCCAGTGTTTTGTGCAAATCACTGCCATTAAGTAGTCACCTTTAGATTTGTAGTTTGCATGTAACCCTATTCTGAGTAGTGTGAGGGAGACTGCTTCTTCAACAAAGATGGAGAGACATCTTTCTATTGCTTAACCATTTTTTTCTTTTATTTTTACTATACAGTTATAGCCTTAGGCTGGGAGAAATATTCATGCTGTTTTCTCCTGTGTATATAGTTTCTAAGGACTGCGCCACTCTTATGCATATGCAAAAGTATATGCTTTGCATATTTACTTTCTTTATACAAAATAGCATGCCCACCGCAACATGTACTGCTTTCACTTCTGTGCACATTCCCCCAAATTTATCATCTTCTCATATTTAGAACATAATTCTCATTCGAATCACAAGCAGTCAGATCTTTTTAATAACAGTTATTCCAGAGATAACAGCTAATTATGATATTTCAAAAAGTGTACATTA
The DNA here is from genome assembly GCF_011077185.1 of Oxyura jamaicensis. NCBI lineage: Eukaryota > Metazoa > Chordata > Aves > Anseriformes > Anatidae > Oxyura > Oxyura jamaicensis. The sequence goes on from NC_048893.1 coordinate 139,772,240, forward strand.
ATATTTCAGTAGGCTCAACATTTTGAAATACTACTCAAAGCAACATTACGGTCTTTTTTGCTGGCGAAACAAAAGGATACTTCCAGCAGGCAACGTGAGCACCCTTCAACATATCACTCCAATCCCTTTCTACAGTGTCCTCTGTTTGTCATAAGCCACAGTATGACAAAACCAGCTTTAATGGATCATTTCTTAACATAATTAGATATATTTAACAACAGTATGCTTCAGAGTCCTCAAATTAGTCCTTTGCCTGAAGACAATGTCTTCATTCAAATCCTGTCTCAGAACATTTTTCGTCCATAAATCCTATTAGCATTAATCTGCCTGAGCTAGGTGTGCTTCGTAATTTTTATTTATTTATTTAGGTACCTGGGAAGCTTTGAGCTCTACTGCCCATTTGGTGTGTTATGTTGGTAACACATTTGGAGGTCTCCTTTGGACTGGAGACTTGGCACCATCCTGCCACCCTCCCCTGCACAGCCTCAGCTCAGCGGCGTTCTAGAAAAAATGACAAAAAAAGGAGATTCTTGCATGGCAAAATTAGCACTTTGTGGTAAGGAGGGACAAAACCAGGAAAGGAAAGGAAAGGAAAGGAAAGGAAAGGAAAGGAAAGGAAAGGAAAGGAAAGGAAAGGAAAGGAAAGGAAAGGAAAGGAAAGGAAAGGAAAAGAAAAAAAGAAAAGAAAAAAGAAAAGAAAAGAGAAGAAAAGAAAAGAAAAAAGAAAAGAAAAAAGAAAAGAAAAGAAAAGAAAAGAAAAGAAAAGAAAAGAAAAGAAAAGAAAAGAAAAGAAAAGAAAAGAAAAGAAAAGA
>NC_048893.1:139773061-139774704 GCF_011077185.1 Oxyura jamaicensis
GAAAAGAAAAGAAAAGAAAAGAAAAGAAAAGAAAAGAAAAGAAAAGAGCTGATTGTGCATTATAAATGTAAACTAGAGCAGGGGTTATTCACCTCTCTACTATTGCCTCTACATTGTATTTTGTTCTAGGAACAAAAGACTTGTTTCCAAAAGTCTTTCAACAGTCAGTCTCATCTAAATTTGGTGTAATCCTTCACAGGCTGAAGCCTGGAGGGAGGCTGGAGCAAGGCCTCACCTCACGGCGAGGTGGATGCTGTGGAGCAGAGTGCAATTCCCCTTCCTGGGACCCCAAATATTTTCCAGCTCGCAAAAAGCAGGGTCAGATTATTGTTCCGAAGGGGAGATTAACACCCCTCTGAATCAGTCAAACGTGTGCACAAAAGGACTTGAGTCTTTCTGTTCCTCCTCCCCGAGGTGCACACTAAGTCTTGGAAGAAACAAGAGGCTGTGCTTTTCTTTCTGTTTTATCTAGCAGGCATGAGAAAGGCAACCGAGGCTGCCGAAACCGCCAATTAAACGCTGTAAGAACACGTAAAAGTTTAGAAGGGGAAGAGGGAATTATTCAAAGATTTCTGAACTATTTCAAATAGAAACATGGGTCAGTCTCAGGATATGTGTTTGTTACCGGTATATGTAAAGAGTCGAAAATCTGCATGAAGTTCTCCCCACTGTTTTTTCCTCGGTTGGGGAAAGCAGGACAGTGGTTTCTTGGCACTGAGGAGTTTATTTTGGATTTGCATGTGGCTTTCTACCTGCTGGACCTTGTGGCCACCTACACAAGGCCCAACCTTTTGTAGCTCACCACCTCACAGACCCACCCAGGGGTGGAGATGCCCCATCCCTGGAGGTGCTCAAGGCCAGGCTGGATGGGGCTTTGGGCAACCTGGTCTGTGGGAGGTGTCCCACCCAACCTGGAGTTGGGTGATTTTTGAGGTCCCTTCCAACCCAAACCATCCTGTGGAGGCAGGCAGCATGATGCCGTCCATGTCTGGCACCGCCATCTCACCCTCCACACCACCCTTTCCACATCTGTGGGACCTCCCACGGTTGGCCACTGGTGGACTACCCACACCAAGGTGTGGGGCGGCTTTTGGGATGACCACAAGCCTGCGGCTGGGGCTTTTTTTAACCAAGCCCCCGTCAACTTCGAGGGGGTGTCGGGGCGCCAACTTCAACACGGGGGGGGGACGGCTGGGGAGGGGGGGGGATGCCGAGCTGCCCCCCTCAACTCGAGCGCTCCCGGGGGGGCACGGAGCCGCCCTGCCCGGCTCGGCACGGCTCGTCCGGGCCTTCCTGCGGGGGGAGGAAGGGCGGCGCTCCCGCAGCGCCAGGGGGAGCCCGGGGAGCTCCTCCCGCGCCATCCCGGCAGCGGCAGCGGCAGGAAGGGCCGGGCGGGGGCGGGGGCTGGGGCCGGGGCTGTGCCTGTGCCGGGGGGGGCGGCTGCCGGAGGAGGGGCCGGGGCCGGGGCCGCCGCCGGGCGCTGCTGGCTGAGGGCGGGCAGGGAGCAGAGGAGCCGGAGCCGCCGAGGGCCGGGGCCTTGGACGCGTCCGGAGGAGGAAGAGGGAAGGGGGGAGCCGGCCCCCAGCGGAGCACGCAGCCCGCATCCGCTCAGGGGAAGGGAAGAGGGAAGCGGAGGGGGGGGG
>NC_048893.1:139774804-139899389 GCF_011077185.1 Oxyura jamaicensis
CCCCCCCCCCCCCCCCCCCCCATCCCAATCCTAATCCTAATCCCAATCCCAGTCCCGGTCTCCATCCCCCAACAGCCGCCGCTTTGTGCCCGCGGGAGGCGAGTGGAGTTGGCCCGGGGGGGTTGGGGGGTCCTTTGGGTGCGGGGCCAGCCGCCGTCCCCCAGAAGTTCCCGTAGTGGGGTCCTCTATGGGGCCGTGTCCTCGTCCCCAGGGGCAGAAGGTGGCGGGCGGTGGGGAATATTCTCGTAATTCCCCCCAGCCCTCTCTCCATCCCTTAGCTTCCTCTTCAGATGCCCGAAAAAGCGATGAGCAGGACAACGTAAGACCCAAAACCGTGGGGTTTCGCCGTGAGCAGGACGACAGAAAGCTTTAAAACCCCAAAAGTTAACAGCCCCCCCCCCCCACAGGGCAAGGCGCAGGCAGGGTGCCCCACCAGGTTTTGAGGTGCCTCCTTGGCTAAATGAGGCACCCGCTCACCGCCGTCTTGTTCTTTTGTTAGTTTCAAACTTGATCGCGTCCCAGCGTGCCTCCCCTAGCCGGACTCCGCTCCTTTTGTGTGCCGTGAGGCAATATTTGCTCCCCGGGAACGCGCCGCCGTCGTGGCCGGCCGGCGGAGGAGAGCTGTGCTCGTCGTCCACGAGTGGCCTTTATAAACACGGACCTCCCCGGCCTAGCCACGCGTGTGCCTTATGTCATCGAGAGCCGGGGCCGGGAGCTTAACATGGAGGAATTGGAAAGGGCTGGCAGGGCAGGAGCTCGGCAGGAATGTCTCCCTGCTTGCTTCTCCTCCTGCTTTTGAGGAATCTTCAGCAGCCAGCACCGGCCGCGTAGATGGTGGCAGTGGCACCCTGTGTGCGGGAGGGCGGATTGTGGCTTCTGCAGGAAAATTACTTTGTAGCTTCTCAGAAATGCCCAGGTTTACAGCTGTGGAAATTGAAGTCTCAGGTCTGGCCCCGGTCGATTTAAGCAGTCTTGTCCTCATAACTGACTTTATTGAAACTTTGACAGAAGATGTCGCTTTTGGGAGCAGCAAATAAATGCAGAGACAGAAGGCACCTGTACTGCTAAGATCAAGACTGTAATTAGCAAATATTGTAATATAGGCCATGAAACAGATATAGACTCATTGCAACGCTAGCTTGCCTTGCAGCTTTTCTGTCACTGCGCTGTTAGCTGCCCTACTAGCCTTTTACCTCTACTAGATGATATTTCTGATGTCTGTTGTGGTACAGTGGGACTCAGGATCTCTTTTGCTGTTTTTCTCCAAAACCAACAGCAGAGTTAGTCAGTGATGGTTGCTTATATTATGTCCTTGCTGCTGAATATATGATAAATCCCAAACTTCAGCCTTTGCCTGGCTGCTGCAATGGAAAGGGAACTTAGCCCTTTTCTCTCCTTCCTCTCTTTTCTCTATAGTTTCCTGGCTAGCTGAGTGGGAGCGTTAAGGAAAGGTATTTGCTCTCTTATGTGTCACGTCACATCTACTGTGTGCTAAAGAAGAAGGACAAGGTCAGCAGCATCTGCTTTGTTTCCAGCCTTTGTATTTTTTTATCTTGGTGTTTCTATTGACATTTGTTATTCCTTTGCTCATGGTGCTCATGGCTTTCCTTAGCAGTTACAGTAGTGACTCAAAAGTGATGTTTGGGCAGTATTGTTTGCTGGTCATAGCCTCAAGCAGCAGCAGAACTACCTGAAGTGTCCTCCTTTTTCATGCCACACGAGCATAAAACCTGCTCCAGGCTCACAGAGGCAGGTGCTCTATCATTTTACTTGCTGCAGGATCGAAATCAGAACCAAGATGTCTTTGAATCTGATGGTTACGGATGTTCTAGAAAATGATTTCTGTTTGCGTCGACGACTTGCGGTTTCTCAGCCATGGCTCTTCCCTTCCCGCTCTTGTCCCCTGTGCTCTCCGAAAGGGGGGTTGCTGGTGGGAGTTAGCGGAGGTGTTTGAAGGAAGGCACCAACAAAACCAAGACGATGCCGTATTTTGGTTAATGTGGTCAGACCTGAGGTAAGGTGCTGGACACACCGCTGAGCTGAAGTAGGTCATCGTGGGTGTTGAAGGGGGGCGGTCTGGTCTGCCTGCGCTGTGAGCTGAGGTGCGCTGCAGGCAAGCTGCTTTCTACTTCTGCTGAAATAATAAACTTACAGACAATGCCCTTTATCCTTCTATTTACCAGGCATACAGAAATGTTGCAAAACGATAGCTCCCATAGAGCCTGAGAGTCAAGGATCCCTAGCAGTTCCTGGGTTGGAAGGCCTTCACAGACAACAGGGATGGCGCTTGTGATGTGGCAGATAGACAGATAGCATTGTTTCTTCCTCCTAAAGCACACAAGTGAGGCCTATACGATTAATTTAACTAGCATGCTCTCATGTGGTCTTTTGAAAAAGATACTGCATGAGATCTGGTGACTTCTGCCTTTCAAAAAACAGCTTTCCTGTTTATTTTGCTTTGCGAGTAGAAGAAGGTTGGCCAGCCCAGGTATCCTAAGCTATTTCCTGTTTTAGGGTGCTCCATTTATTTTTTTTCTTGCCAATTCAGTTAGATCCACTCGTTTCCTCACTGTAACTTAGCCATCGGTGTTCTGCCCAGTTAAACTGTTGCTCTGTTTAGTGGTGGGTAAAGTGATTCTTTCAAATGTTGTGTTTTTTTTTTTTTGTTCTTTTTTTTTTTTTCTAGAGTAATCTTTTTTTCCCCCGTCATGAGGATTCTTAATTATTTCATAAATGCTAATGAAGTGAGTAAATTAGAAGTGCATTGAAATATGAAATATATTTTGTTATATCCCATTAAATATATATGACGCAACAAATGAATTTGTCTCTCGCCATTAACAAACCGAGTTCCTGTTTTAAAACCAGCATAAATAACTTGGTGTGCAGTGAGGTGGCTTGGCGGCGTACGTTCTTAAGCCTTGGGTAGAGTATTGTAAATTTTGGGAATTCGTACGCAGAGAAGTAAATCCTGATTAGAGAACAGCAACCCGTTGCATTTTACGTTATTACAGGTATTGCACAATAAACCGCTGTCAGTGAAGTTTTAGAAATGCTCCTGTTGAGAAAAATGCCTGTTAGAGTGGAAGCTCAGACGTGGCAGTGTGTCCAATATTTGTTCAAAGGGGTAGAAACACACTGCGTGGCTTAGAGGCTTTTTCCCTCTGTAGGTTTGTTGCCCTGCTTTTGGTCCTGATCTCATTAACACGCGTTAATATGGTAACATGTAACTAAGAGTCACTATTCTGTGAAGCACAGTGGAGTGAACATGCTGGGACTCTTGACAGATACCTGAACTCTAAAAAATGTTGCATCTCTCTTACAGTCATGAGAATACAGATGCAAAATGAATGCAATACAGGTGCATTTTTAACCTAAGCTGACGAAACTTGATCCAGTTTTACTCAGCCTTGACTCATTTAAGTTATTGTCTGCAGACAACTCGCAGCTATATAAATAGCTGTGTAAATGTGAAAACAGGTGTTGAGAGATACCACAGGTAGAGTGTAGCTGAAACTTTACTATAGAAAACCTACTATATTTAGGACGTTTACAAAATCTGATAGTAACCTGAAGCAAAAGTCAAATGAAATACATTTTTAAAATTACAAATGATTTTGGAACGAAAGTGGTAGCTCTTTACCATAGTGTTTCATCAGGTTTCAGGGACACATTTGATAGGTAGGGCATTTTCTTTGTCACTTAGCAGGTTCCTAAACCATCATCTCTGGAGGAGTGTGGATGATGTTTACTGTGTCAGGGCCGGAGTGTTTAGCCAAAATGGATTAATAACCAAAAATAAATGAGCAGGCCTTCAGATTTTTTTTTTCCTTTTGTGGAAAGCCAAATTTTAGCCTTAAGCCTTTTACAGTTCTTGAGGTCTAGAGTGTTCAGAGTATTTGTGGGGGCTTTAATAAGGAGAAATGTCAAGGATATGAAAGCAGACAGCCTGGTTTGCAAGAGGAGGATTCTGAGGCCCCTTGGTGAAGCAGGAGCGTTGAAGCGTGTCCTGTTAGGGTGCGAGGAGCTGCTCCCAGCTGCTCTGAGGCTGCTTGGCTGCCTTTTTCTATGGGTTACGCTGGGTCAGCTTGGTGCAAATCTGGGGACCAGGACAGTGGGAGCATGGTTCACAAAAAGGTCTGGACTGCGTGGTGGTTTGGCCTTTTTGTGCACTTTTTTATTTTTTTTAAAAAGATAAAAGCTGTTAAAAATGAGTCTAGTTCTCTTATGATTTAAATTTATTGTCCTTATATTAAAGAGTAGTCACTGAGCGTAGTTTTGGAACTTGTCCTTGAATGAGCACAGATCACTGCAGTTTGGGAATGCTTTAGAATAGAATTGAGTTTATTAAGTATGCAAAATATAGGTTAAATCTATGGTTGTAAATATAGGATTTTCTAACTTGTCCAATTTAAGTTGACCAAAGTAATCCTTTTTTGTATACTTTTAAAGTTACTTCACTGTGTAGGAAAATGGTAGTCCCTTCTCAGGTTTAGGACAGAAGAGGAAAAGAAGAGAAGGACAGAAGAGGAACACTAAATCCAGCTAAAACTTACTGTATACACAGGGAGTTAAATCTTAGTATAACTCCGCATTTCTTTAGGGCATTCTGGACTAATCAAACATTTCAAGGAACAGCAATAAATTAAGCCTCCTGTTTAGCAAAGCCTGGCACTGATAACAGCAGGGAGGGATCCCAGGTATCGATCGGCACGACCTCCTGCCTGTAATGCACGGGGAGCACCCTCAGCACGGCGTGGTGTGGCTTTTTCCTTCCTGTCCTTGCAATAGCAGTGTGTTCATTACCTTCATTTTCTCCCACGCCCATTGTGGGTCCTGACGTGGTTCCATTGTCACCTTGGGCTGCTGCTGCTCATGATGAAGTTACTTCTGAGCTGACATCCTAACACTGTTGTGGATGGAGGCAAGGCAATTATTTTGAACTTTGTAACGTGGAAGGAAAGATACATGGCTGTATGATAAGATGCCTTCTTGCGGTGAATTGTGATAGCTGTCACGACAACAAATCGCATGTTCATTTCTCTGAATGGATGGTGTGCCTCCAAACATGCGAAGGGTGTTACCCAATTTGACAGGTCTGGAAGGATGACGTGCCGGGGATCCTGGAGGCTGGGGCTGGATGAATGTTCCGTCTGGCTTCACAGAACTTATTGCAGGTTTTCCTTGGTTTTGAGCTCAGGTAGAAAAACGAGTGCCCTTTGGGTTTGTTTGTTTTGTTTTTCGAATAGATTTATTATTTGTTGAAAAGTTACTTAGTAATTTAAGTTTGAAAGTTTGCCAGGTTAACAGAAGAGAAAAAGTACTTGTACGTCATCTGGTCACTTTAAAGACCAGTATGTTTTGAATGCTTTCAGTGTTTTTATTAAGAACTTCAACACAACCAGAAGGACAAGCTTTAAGTCAAGAGCAGGCACTTTATTTACGGATCTTTATTATTATTATTTTTTTCAGGTAGTGTTCCTGCTGTCTTGCCAGGGAGCGTGCAAACACCCGTGTTAGGTGTGCTGCAGAGAGCAGGGCAGGGAGCTCACACCTGTATAGATGGGCTGGGGGAGCAGGGACGGTGGCACAGACGTTTGGTTTGGTTTATTTTTGGCGTTGGTTGTTGTTTATTCATAACGTTGCACTTTCAGTTAGACAGCTGGTTTTGGTTTAACCAGACTCCAGAAGTCTTGTCAAGCTGAATGCAAACCTGTAAATACTGATTCTGTGTATTTCGGATGGGAATGTTATGTCGGGTTATAATCCTTAAGCCTCTAGCATTCTGTGGGTAGCCCTGACTCAACTGATAGGCAAACTGCAGTTTTTAATTACTAGTATTTGACTTTTTATTATTTTATTTTATTTTTTTGAGTAGTGCTTTGTGTTTTTGTTGTTGTTGTATTTTTTTAGCAACACTCTCTGTGCCTGTACCACAAAAGCATTAAAAATAGGTACTGTTTAGCTGCTGAAAAAAAGTACATTTTTGGTATCTTTAGTCTTCCCTACCAGAGCTGCATGGAACCCTGTTGATGCAGTAACTTTGGTACTGTAAGCTAAGGCACAGCATTTTTCCCAGTGAATATTGAAATTTTGTGAAAGTCCATGCTATTTTTGGAGCTTTGTGGTTTTAATTAAGAATGTTTTTGTTCCAGTCATAAAAAAAATTGGCTACGGTATATCTTGCTTAAATTTGTTTTCCTTTAATCATTACATCTTGAATAAAAAAATATGTAGATGGTGTTTGCAGGTATAAAGGCTGAAATTTTTACATCAAAAGACAGCGTAAGCCTTTTAGAGCAAAACATATTGAGCTTCACTGTGTCTGTCTTTTAAAAGGAAAAAAAGGTTGAAAGAAAAACGATGATCAATATCCTTCCTTTATGTTTTCAGTTTGTAGGCACTCTTTCTGCTAGTGCTGTGGGGATAACAGAAATAATTATATTGTGGACTATTCATAAATTCACACTGTTTTGAATTCCATTTAATTCAAATAGAGAAAAAAGTTAATGCTAATATCCCAAATAATTAATGCTATAATAAAGGATCTGCCTTCCACTTGACACTGAATGACTTATGCTCCATTACATCAAAAGGCTTGAATCATTTCGAGCATTCAATATTAAAAATCTAGTTCATGAATATTAGAAATTTAATCAGATAGCTCAGTGAGGACTGTGTGGATTGTATTGGGTTTAAACGCGGGTAATAATAAAGCTTGTGTTTAGCACGAGTATCAAAATATGACACATCGTTTTTATGAGCTCTGAGGCTCTTAAGGGATGCGCGGGGAATCGTAATGAACTGTTACAGGCCTCCTATGACAGGAAACTATTGAAGTCTGTGCAATGTTGTTCTTGGGGCTTTGTGAGCCTTCTGCCGCCAGTACTACCTTGTCATACTGACGGCTCTACTCCGCTAGGGTCTTTTCCATTTCTGCTGATCAGAGGTCCTGGCTGTTTATTTTGTTCAGGTATTCCTTTTGTCGGCTCGGAATACCAGGAAGACAAGTTGTTAGAGCCTAGTCACAATGTTCTTCTTTCTTTTTTTTTCTCTTTTTTTTTTTTTTTTGTATCCCAACTTTTCCTGTTGTTACTGCGGCCCTGTGAAAATGCAGGCATGTGCTTAGCTACTGCTAGTGGTCCTATTGAAATGCCTCTCTGTATTTACAAAACACGAAGCTAAGCCCGTAAGTAGGTCTTCTCAATTCCAGAACCAAAATTGCATTGCCGGTCAACTATTTTCTTTTAAGCTGTACATTCTTTAACTTGTCAAGACACGTATGCTAAATGATGTGCTGAACTTCTGTCTGCAGTGTCACACAGCCAGGCTCAACACCTACCCACTAATGACATAACCCTATGCATTTCCATAAAATTAGTGGGGCTGCTGGTAGTTTAGCCTTATTTAATGAATGGCACGGTACTGAGATATAAAAACAGGCAGTGACTGATAGAACGCCTGCTGAAGGTGATGGACAAAGGAAATTCATTGTTGGGAAGAACAAGGAATAGTTTAAGTTTGGTGTTTAATTTTAAAATATGGAAACCTAGAATTTAAAACAGAGAAGCAGATTATATGAAAGCAAGAAAAACAAGTAAAAAACACAGTGCAAGAAAAGCCCTTAAATGCTTTGACAATCCTCTCTTTCGGAGGAATTGAGATGTGTGTTAACGCTGATTGGGGAAAGTTTCAAAAACTGGTTATTTCAACACAGTTTAACTATAATACCTTGTATTATACAATATAATACGTTGTCTAATGGTGTAACTAGACATAGTTGATATGTCTTTCCAGGTTGTCCTTGTGATTTATTGGCTTTGTTCTTCGTTTTTTTTTACTTCTGGATGGATAATTTTAGCGGTCAAGTACTTGGGCATCTGGATACCTTGGAGGTAATACAAGCTACACGCTCATGTTTAAAAGATGATACCACTTGTAACTGCGAATTACGGTATCTGGAGGAATGGATATTGTCTTACTCTTCTGCAAAAATGGCATTCATATGTTAGTACCGTGCGTGTGTAGCAACAGAAGCAGCTTAGTATTCAGTATGCTGTGCTTGCTAAGTAGCTAGTGTAGTTTTAAATGCTGCATTCTTCAAAGATGGAAATCCTGAGTTTGATGCCAGAAAATCACGAATGCAGGTGGGTCGAGGTGGAGTTACACCAGGCAAGATTATTTTTCTGATAGTTGAGGCAGAGCACCTGTTGCTGTATTATCAAGTCCCTTCAGTTACAAACAAATCTGGTAGGGGGTTGGTGTGCTGTGGCAATTGCATCCATGAAAAATGGTGCATTCATTCAAAATGGCTTGTGGTTTCAGATGTGTATGTGTCAAAATACTTCAGCATTTTAAAATAAGATCACTTGAATATATAAATATAAGGTCAGAATATGGGTACTACAGGTTAACTTTGTTAATACCATTTCTGTAGTCTTTATTAAGCTTCTGTAAAAAATTGAAATCCTGATTTACAGGCAGTCATAAACTGTTTTCATAACTGCCCTATTTAACAGGTCATACCTAAAAATGGAAATACAATGCATTTTCGATGCAACTCCTCAAGGTCTTGGCTAGAATCGTGCTTACGTATTCAAATAGTCATCTTTCTTTACCTCCACTTTCTGCTTGTGTCTTTAGCTAACTTCAGAAAGAACACATTTTTGAGATGCCAGTACCAGCCTGGGAAGGAGTGTGCTCTTCAACAAAATAATTGTCGGCTACCCGGCGGTTGTAAAGTCTTTTTTGCCGTTGCCTATGTAAAGAACAGCTTGGCATTTCGAGTTCCAGGTGCAGCTGGCAGTTTAAAAGTTGTTTTCCAGTGTACAAACTAGATGTGTTTGACAAAGGAGCGGTTAGGAATCAGTAACCGTGGGACTGCTGCGTGTCACCTCTGGTCTTCTCCACTCGTGTGGGAGGTGCCTGTAAAGGTCCAGGGCAGGGCTTGTAAGCTGCCAGCAGTTCAAAAACCAAGATCCTGAAGCGTAGCATCACGCAGCTTCAGTCACATCCCCCAGCCAGCTGCCACCCACCAGCTCTCAGCCCAGCTGGCTTGGGCCGGGGGGAAATAAATCCTATTTTGCCTTTCAGTTTAGGGAGTTTGTGAGTCTCTTCCTTCCTGCTTTTCCATTTTGTGGTGTTTTTGTATGTAGCTGTGAGTGGGAATAGACTTGACAGCGAGTGCATATATTTTGGGGTTGCCTGTAATCCATTCATATGGCGGAAATATTTTAGCAATTAAAAAAATCATTCAATGAAGCTAAAAACCAATCAACCAAAAAAAAAACCCTTATATCTAGCGTAGCATATTTCTGCTCATTTAAGAAGTAAATCAGCAAGAGCTGACTCAAACGCCACAGTTAAAATTTGTTAAAAAAAAAAAAAAATGCAGTGGGTGAGGTTTCTGAAATGAGCACAGTTTATCCACACTTTTGAACCCTCGTTTTGCAACATTTCTGTAGAATTGTTTTAAGCTGGCTTCTTCTTCCTTTAATGTCTTCTGGCACTGCAGCAGGACGTTGGGTTGGGCTCAGCTGGAAGGTGAGTTCCCACACGCTTCAGTCAATAAATGGTTTTCACCAAATAAAACTTTGCTTTCACATTGAGCAAAAATCGTAAGGTTTTACATCGGGCTTGTATCATTTTCAGTGCAATTGTTTTAAAATGGCAGTAAATTTGCAGAAGGCTGAAACTAGTGCTGTGTTTTTGTAGCAGTCCCGGGGAGAAGGCTGTGTGGCTCTGCAGCTGCGGTGCGAGTGCCATGGCAGGACATTGTCTTTCCTCCCACCCCCTGCGGAAATCCCGCAGCCCCGGGCCCTAACCCCTCTTTCAGAGCATCCGTGTGTGCCTCCTGCCCCCAGCCTCCCTTCTGTTTCCTCCGCAGTCCCATGTGGGCACGGGGCATCGCCTTAGAAATGCACGTGTTGGGATTAATTCACTTTCCGAGTGGCTGCCGAGTAGCTGAATGGCATCCTGCTGGCGTGTCAGAAGCCCCTTGTCCAACAGCCCCCTCTTAAAGCCTCTGTAGAGGCTGTTACTCGTATATCCTTCACGTCCCGGGAGTCATTCCTTGAAATTAACAGCTGCAAAGAGGATTTGGCTGAAGATATTTTTGTTCTTGCTGTGGTGGCTCACTATGCTAAGCATGTAGTGCCACACCAGCCACAGAAGCACGGTTGTCTGCTCGCTTCATCTGTTTGGGATGGGAGTAAGTACGTGGTGCCTCATGGATTTCTCGGTTGGATATTGTACTTTTCTATTTTCCACTATTTCTACTGCATTTTCTATTTTCTACCTACATATGTGCATGCCCGGGTATTTGGGAATGGTTTGGTAAATCTGAACTGATTTTTTTAACGTCCCTATGGCCCATATGGGAGAAGGGTTTAGCAGTGTGAACTGGCTTTGGGCTAGAATGGACCATAAACCCAACTTTCCCTCCCTCGGCAGTGTCCTCTTCCTGTTTGCCCACTCTCAGCAATTTTGTTGAGGTCCAGCTCGGGATCTCAGTGCAATATGGAGTTGCAGGAAGAACAGATAAGGTCTTGCCTAAGTATTTCTGTTTTCCAATAGCTAGATGTTCATTTTTTAGTAATATTCCTCCAGAATATTGTTGTTACGAAAAGTCTGAAACATAGCCTTAGGTTTTCAGCTTGTGTATGGGCTTTAATACGCTTCGTGCCAGTCGCTGAGGATCCTTAGCGCAACACCATTCTGAAACTTTATTTCTAAGGGTAGGTACAGGAAGTGAGTTGGAGAATATAAAACTTGAGCTTAGAGAGAGTGAAAAGAGGAATTCATGATTTACACTCACTAGTATTAAATCATTCTGTGGCTTAAAAAAAAGTTTGAGCGTACTTCTAAGACTGTTTTCTTCTGCATTTATAAAAGGCGATTCTTGGTGTCTACCATCTTTCACCGCAAAGTAGGCAAAATGCAGGTGGCTAAGCTGTTGACCCTTGTAATCAACAACTTATATATCTTCAGTTAGTTTAGCTCCATGAGAAGAAGCAGTAGAAAAGTGTTTTTTATATGAAATCACTAGGTGAATAAACTTGTTCGTGAAGGAAAGGCTTTAATTTTTCTCTGGTATGTCTAATTTTTTATCATTATGTGTGGACTTACAGAATGTGCTCAGCTGAGATTGATCACTGGTGTGTGAAATGACCAAATTATAACAATGGAGAGTTTTCTGAGGTGGGTAATATATTTTCATGTGTAGCTTCCAGCAATGAGTTTAATACACTGAAGGCCACATTTTCAGTGCTTCTGTTATTGAAATGTAGCGCTCTGATCGTTTTTCTACTGAACTTCAATTTAGAGCTTGATCTGGAAAACATCCAAGGAAAAAAGCATCAAAGGAAAATAATAAGAATTGTCTCAGAATGCAGGAAGATCTTTAAGTATAAAATTAAAATATGCAGAAAGCTTTAAAAAAAATGCACAGAACACCTTAAAGGCTAAATCTGTAAGTGAGAAAGGAAAATAGCTTTACTGGCATGTACCTTGAAGTTGTAATAGTTTGCTAACCTTGGGTCCAGGAAGTGAACTACATTCTTACTGTTTATACCTTCATTTCCAATCCTGAGTCTTCTGGCTTTGCTTTAGCTAAGGGGTTGTTACCATTTTAATGATAGATCCCCAAGGAGCATATTATTGCTTGCAGAGCTCTGGTTTGGTTCTCTGCTTCAGTTCAAAGCCACCAGTTGAACTCTTCCAAAAATTTAATAAACCGAGTTAGGATAATTAAACCACTTACGCATGAATATATTTAGTTAACTTTTCAGAGACTTAGATTTGGGACTTTGGGAAGAAAAAACATACGTGAAGAAGAAAACAGTGATTGAAAGAAGAGTATGCATAGCTGAGAATCAGTTCTGTCTTCTTAACATTTTAGTTGTGACATTGTAAGAGTTGTTTTTCTAGATACTTCTGTCTAGGATAGGTCCTTAGGACCCAGGCAAGTCCTATATTGCTGTCCCAAATGTTGCCAGGCTAGTATCCTGTCATTGACAGTGGCTGTTAGGACTTCCTTCCTTTGAAGCAAAAACTACAGAACAGACTGAAACCCCATTGTAATGAAGACAATAATCTGCCTGCTGCAGAAGGGTATGATTTGTTACATCTTAATTCTGCACTCAAAACTGTTGTCTTGCACCTTGTTTTGTAAGACTTTCTATCCTGTTGTAGTTACTCCAGAGAGCCTTAGGACAGACAGCTACTGTAGACTTAAAGCCACTCGTGTGGCCAGGAGCCAGCCTAGGTGATGGCACGGTTAAAAGTCGGGTCCAGCTGCGTGACCGTGCCTGGACGGGCAGCTGTAGTTGGAGCAATTCCGCCAACGGTGTGGAAATAGCCGTGGGAGGACGGCAGCGTGTGTGCAGCTTCATTAGCTGACTTCTCTTCTGCTTCCCACGCCAAGAGCTACAGAATATGATAGATGGCGAATTTCAAACCGATGGCCACTATGTCTTCCTGCAAGCAGAAGTCCAGAAGGAATTTCTTCTGTATTATCCAGAAACACCTCCGTATATCGCACTGAAGTCTCTCTCTCTCATTTCAGCTTCCCAGGTGGGATTTTCCTTTCTTTGCAGCAGGTCTGGACGTGTCAGACTCAGTCTCGAGTTCTTCTTGAGTTGTGCTGGCAGCACCAGCAGGTGGTTTCCGTGCAACCTGCAAAACACATAGAAAGTACCGTAAAGTGCAGGGGTTTTGTTTGTTTTTATTCCACCTTGCAATGAATCTGAAAATCTTCAGGAAATCTAGCATACTTCGCTTGTCTGCTGCGCACAGTAAAACTTTGCTGTAGCATGTGAAAGCTGCTTTTCATCCCGCCCACAAGCTCGGTATGCCTAAAAAGCCCAAATACTGAGGCTGAGGGGGAGAGGTCTGCTCATCAACCTAAATCTCAGCAGGCATGGTGACTTTTTTTCACTTCTTCTTTTATTACACAGGACTCGTCTGCCTGCTTTAGTTTCAACATTGTCTTTGCAGCTCAGCCCACACCTTTTTCCTGCTTTTCTAGGAATAGGTTCCCTAGATGGCAACATCAGCAGCTGGCAGCTCTGTGCTCATTACGCCTGGGGAAAAAAGCACCGGCTTTCTCAAACCCCACTGCCTCCAGCAGCAACGAGTAGACGTGCTGTCATCGTTAGGAGATGCAAGTGGCAGCCACACGGTAACCTCGCCACTGAGGAGCTGGAGCAGCTGAGTGGATCCCGGTTTGGGACGAACAGGATTGATGAGGGTATCGCAACAGTGGCTGTGCAGTGGTAAACATCCCAGTTGCTGCTGCCATAAGGTGCTTTAGGTGCTCATGAGTGTTTTCTTTGGTTAGAATGGAAGTGCAGTTGTTTGGTAGCATCCTTCTCTTCTTTCTTACACATAGGAGCCTTGTGGTCGTTCTGGATGACTCTGATTACAGAATCACCTGTACTTGCTTGCAGTCTTTCCAGTACCTCCACGTTTTGGAGAAATTATGTAGATCCTCTGCTTCCAAAGCAAATTTTGCTGTGGAATATGCCCACAGGAAGTTCTTCAAAGACTCTCGGATCCACCTGTCTGCAGTAAGATTTTTCTTAATTTGTGTGTGTGTTTCAAAAAAACAAGTACCACCCCATAGAGCTTCTTGTCAGCAGAGTTATTACTTGCTGTTCGTTTTCATCCTTGGGGTGAAAAGATATTTATTTGCTAAGATTACTTAGTTTCAAGAGGTAACATAAGGAGAAAAAAGAAGGTAAAACTGAGTGTGCCAGCAAAAAATAAAATAATTCTTCATTTATCTATATTGGAAAAATACCATGATCTGTGATTTTGGCTTTGCTGAAAGAAAGCGAGGAAGAAAGTCACTCCAGTCATGAAACTGGAATTTGATTGCAGCTTGCTAATCTATGTTTTTCTTCTTATTTTTTGAAAAAGGATCATTTAATCCAATAGTGGAAAGCAGACGTCCCTGCAAAGCAGAAGTTGTAGTGGAAGGATGAATTAGTTGCTTCGTACCTACGGTGCAGGACTTGCTCATTTTGGCAACAACAAGATGTTTAGTTCAGCTCGGCCAGTTTTTTGAAACCTCACCCTAAATTGCTTAGTTCGGAGACTATGTGGTTCTTTCAGCCAGCAAGAGATCTTATTTCTTTCTCGGCTTTATAAAAAGTAAAAATTATATCTGTTTGCTAATTGTTCTGTAATTTTTGAATGTTATTTCATAACGTGCACCATTAAACTTTGTGTGCAGGAAGGGTAAGAAGTAATTATTTCTTCTTCAGTTGGTTCATGCTGAAATAGCCATAAAACTCTTGATCCCAATTCTCCACTCTTCTGCGGCGTGTAAATCATTTACTTGGTGCCACGAGTGCAACGCGTTTGTATAATTCGGGTATCAATGTTTATGTATTATTTCTGCCTCAGTCTCACTTAAGGGAAGTGTAAATAACTTTACGTCGTTGTAAAACAGTGGGGAAATGAGCCTCCACGAGGTAACGCGAATGAAGAGATTCTTTGAAGCCTGATCAAAGCCGGAGTGCTCCGGTTGTGTGCAGTATGAAGTTGGTGGCATTTGGGTAGAATCTGTTGGCTTCAGGAGTTGTGGGCTTTTTTATTATTATTATTGTATTTTTTTTTTTTATTGGGATTTTACATCTCTGGAACCGATACTCAACATATTTCTGGAAATGACAAATGCACTGCCATATGGCACACCAGATTTCAAGCCACTCTGAGGTGCATGTGCGAATTTTAGAGTGCCTGGAAGAAATGAATGAAAACCACACTCTCAATTTTTATCTATTGCGGAGCTCTGTAGGCAGATGACGGGGGAGGCTTTGAAGTAAATTCAGCTTGAGGGATCGCATGCTTATTTCTGAGCCGCAGCCCTAATGCAGCAAGGTGTAGATGTAATTTATGTGCCAAAACGCACGCTAATTTCAGTGGGACTGTCAGCTTATGCGAGGCTGTGTTTATTCCCGCAGATGCTGAGGAATAGGGAGCCCTTGCCCTGTGCTGCTTTATGCTCCTGGAAGCTCTGTTACCATTTTCAGTCATTAATTTTCAACCATTTCTATGGGGTAACCTTTCTTTCAGGCTTTAATGACTGAACTTAATTCTTGCATATGGTTTAACAGTTATTTTTATATCTGCGTCTCCTTCAAAAGTACCCTATTGATTGTTTTTTCCTGAGTAGCTTTCTTAAGCTCTTGTTGGTTAGCAAAAGCTGAGGAAGTTTGTCCGGAGATCTTTGTCCCAGGGTTATTTTTAATCCGGGAGGATTTCTGAAATGTAGAAAAGATGTTTGGGGAATTTGGTTTAGGTAAGAAAAAGCATCTCAATCTTATGAAGAGGAAACTAATAAGGTAGTTTGTTATTAGGATCAGTTACACACATTTCTGACAGTTAAAGATGATGAATTTTAAAATTTCATTTCTGTATGAGGAGGGGGAAATCTTGTGGCACATATAATTTGAATGATTAGTATTTTGCTTCAGAAGTCACTTAGCTGGTAGAATTTAAATTTAATTCTGTCTTCCTTTAGCAGCATGAGACGGTTCATCGGGGGAAATGTTCCTCTACTAAATCCCCCCATTTTTTTTAAATCTGTTTTGCCTTGCCACAGCGATTGTTCCTAACAGCTTCCAGCCCTGCTTGTAAGCTCACCGTTGTGTGTTCGACCACCTCCGTAGCTCAGTTCAGCGCCGCGTGCCTGCCTGGTCACTGCTGTTACTGACCTTGGGAAGGAAACGTGGTTGTGTATTCCCACCGCAGAAGAAGCGTGAGTGTGGAGGGGTGCTGTTAAGTGATGGAGGGCTGTGATTGTGCGAGTGTGTATGTGTAGGTATCAGCAGTTCTTCCTTCTGTAGTGTCTCAGTGGAAAAATGTTTTTCTTATTCCTGGGAAGAAATCGATTCGTTAAGCCTACGTTAATTAATACACCCGTTTGACAAGGATGACACTTCTGCTCAGGTCCGACAAGCAGCAAGGTGTGGCTCCTGTAGGAACACCAGGAGCCTCTTCGGGGCATACGCTGCAGGCTCCCCTACTGCACCCCAGGAAGCCTTTCCCCACGTACAGGTACAGGTCACCATCGTCCCTGCTCAGGGCATCTTATTCAGAACAGGGGCTGACACGCAGCGTGCTGTTCCTAATACTATAAGCAGGTCCCTTTGTGGGATGCAACTCTCAGGTTTCCCTCTGTGCAGAAATGTTGGTTGTAAAATGGCTTAAGAGCAATGTTAATACGCTATGGGTTTGTTAGGAAGGCGTTTTTCTTTGTATCTTCATCTGAAAACTCTTCTCTCACTTTTTCTAGAAAAACTGTGCATGTTAACCTTTTAAGAGAAACTCTTAAAATCGCCAAGCGAACGTGGATTCAGACATTTGAAGAATCCCTGTATGCTGAACCTTTTCATCTTGTACCTTTGACTTGGATCAAAATTAACACCAAAAATCTCCACAGTTGTCTTCCGAAAGGCTGGCTTGAATACATTAATATTTTACTTTACGTTTTCCAGGATTAAATTTTAAGCTGTCAAATACAAAACTTCAACTGAAACCTGTGATCTTTTGGTGCAATATTCAGCGTAGGTGGTCTGCGTTTTCTGTGTTTATTAACTCTGAGACTTAGGTGTGTCAAAAAGGATGTCCTTCCCTAGGCTATTACCTTTATTTTCTGTCCGATTGGTCTGAATAATTTTAAAAATTGGTTATAAATAGCATTTATATGTCATCAGCTTAATTAACAAAAACAGAACTGCACAGTGCTTCTGTATGTGTTTTCCTTTCCCTTGTCTGTACAAGGAATTACTGATTGCGTAAAATCTTTCTGCATCTTTTTCGATGTCTTTAGTCTGCTTTTTTTTTTGACTGCTTTTGTCCTGTTTCTTCCTCGGTTTTGGCACCGCTCGACCTTATTTATTTTCACACCATTGTAATTTACACCAGTCTCTCTCTCCATACCTTACGCAAGGCGTGGGATCTTTACCAGTCGCTTATTAAAAGACTAAATCTGCTATCTAAGCACTCATTTCAAAGACATCAGCGAGAAGCAATTTGGCAGATCTCTCTGCAATAAAATTAAGAAATGATTGCAAGCCCATTCAAGCTTTAATCTAGATATTGCAGGTAATGACAGTAATGAAGATGGGAGAGTATGGTCTAGCAACCAGAATATATCCCCTGTAGATTTGGTACTCTGGTTTACGCTTTGGTGCTGTTTGGAAAAGCCCTGGAGACCTGAAGCAAAACTCAGCCTGCCTTCAGGCAATCGATGTACAAATACTTTTAGTTCTGTAACTTTTCTTTGAAGCAATAGCGTTGTGGACTTTTAGATTTTGGGGGAAACCCTACCCGACTGAGACCTACAAAAGTTCTGTAGTTTTTTGGGGACTCTACCATCTATATTCTATTTTTCAGTAATGCTCTTGTACAGTTGTGCAGGATACCTTCAGAGTTTGCAGACGTGTTCACTAGGCAGGAGGCTCACTCTTTCAGTTGACTTCATAAATTTGAGCAATAGGTGCCAAGAACTTTTTAAGGCTCGTGTTTGTCAGCTTGCATACTCTCTCGCTTGTTAGCGTATCTGTTCGTTCATGAGAAGGCCAAGCAGTTCTCTGGAAGTCTTGGAAAAGAATTTTTCTGCTTGTTGGATATATTAAAAGGAAAGATCAGGAAGCAGTGCTGCCCTCCTTTGTGGTGATTCTTCCTTCAAGAATCTTTATTCTGGAAGGAATTTTCTTTTCTTGTAGAGGAAGTCTGCTAGCTTTTAGGTGGCACATCTAAAATTGGCTTCAGAAACATAACTTATGCCAAGTGTTTAAGGCTTTGCTATATGTTTTATAATTGTAACACAGCTTTCTTCAAAACTGCAGCGCTGATCAGTAATAGCCATATGCATCCATGGTAGGTAGTTTCGGTGGATGTGCATTCATGAGGGTTGTTTTCTTTCCTGTTCTCCTATTTCCTTTGTGTTTCACAAAATGAGACGGTAATCTGTCTGTAGTAAAAATCTGTAAGCCTGAACTGCTCTGTTCCAGCTGCGTTTCGAAATGCTGAATATTGTCTTACCCTTCTTGAGGTCATTAATGTACATAATCAGCAGGAAGGTTAAGGTAATTGTAGTTGAACAAATAAGTTTGTGCACCTAAATGTACTGCAACAAGTTAGTAAAATGTAAGGTGAGAATTGTTTTTTGGCAAAGGAACAAATTAATGGCATACTTCATAAGGAGGCACAACCAGTGTTAGATGATGCATCTTTCATTCTGTCCTCCCTATTACTTCGTGGTGGTGTGTTTGGTTCTGATTGTTGGACCATCACCAGAATTTTGAATCCCGTTTGCACAGGATGTCTGTTCCTGAACTGATATCTTTTGTAATTCTTTGATACCATATGTCAAATGTGTTAAGAACTTGAAGCTTTTTTCACTGCTTTCTTGCGGTATCTGATGCTTCCAAATATACAGTAACTATAATTTCAGCACTTAGAGCCTAAATACAGACTACAGCGTTACTGTCTTTGAAACTCCTTGAGCTTTACTGGGAACTGTTGCTTTATATTTGTCAAGAGGAAAAACACTTGTGGCATCTGTGATATTACTGATTTAAATGGAAGGTTCCTCCGATTGATTTTTTGAGAACCAAAATTGCGTGTTTGCTTTCGTAATCGATGGGGAGCTTCTGAGGCTGTTACCCTTGGATGTCACGGCAGTAGGCTTTGCGTCCCCGAGGAGAAGTTTGTGCTCTTCCACAGCTGGAGAGGTGCAGCTTCTCAAGAGAGTATTTACCAGCATAGGCTACGGAAGGAACGGTAAAATAAAAGGAAAGCAGTTGTGATGAACTTTCTCGAGAAATGAGGGGAAATCATTCCACTTCCTTAGAAGGAAAGCAGAATTTTCCCAGTCATTTAAATATGTAAGTACCTTAAACTTAATGTTTTCAGTTCCTTATGAGATTTTCAAACTGGGAGATACCCTGTGCTTCCAGGCAAGACGTTTGAGTCATGAAGTTGACACCTTGATATTTTTGTAGGTGAAGCCTACGTTCCTCAAGGTTTGTTACTTGGCTCAAAGCTGTAGGTGGAGTAGGATGGTAATTTGGGTTCTGTGGTCCTCAGCTCTTGTCAGGGGATTCCCCGCTGTGTCCTGCCCGCATTTCTAGGTCTACAATGAAGATAAATGAGGGGGAACTGCTAACATTACTACTAAAATTGATTAACATGGTGACTGAAATATTTAAAAGCCAGTTCTGGAAGGGTTGAGCCTTTCCGTATTGCAGAGCGTCCAGATTTGGGCACTGGTTTGGAAAGTGGAGGGAATATGTTTACCTGGCGTTCATGTTTTAACAACAGATTGTGTGTGTAAATGTCAGTGTGACATTTTTATTTCTAGCCCACACGACAAAGACGATTTAGTCAGGTCAGCTGCTAAAGAATGAGCTATTCAACAGGGCTCTTATGCATCCTTTAGAGAGCGCTCCGATTGTGGCAAGTGCTTACTACTAAATGATGTTGAGATTTGTTTGTTTGTTTGTTTTTCCCCACTGAATTCCTGAAAAAAAAGGACATACCTCTAACTAGCAGTCGCTGGGCAGTGAGACGAGTTTGGAATACTGTAATGAAGGAAGAGGGCCACGTGATTATAATAGCCATAAAATAACTCCACTGAAGTGTGAAGTGTTCAGAGTATTCTGAAATTTCTGCACATTTACTTTGCAATATTTAACAATGAGATTTTTATTTTTTATTTATTTTTTAAACCAGACAGGGTAAGAGCTTACTTACAAATTCAAAAATCATACCACCTTTTCTGTGGAGTTTTGGTTTGCTCTCCCCTCTCTACTTCCCAACCTGACATTTCTCTGAGCATTGATGTGATTGTTTACCCAGGGGAGTTTAAAAGTAAACAACAACCAAAAAAAACCAATCCAAACCAAACCATGATGCCTTTGGAGTAAAAGCTGAATTCGGTGGATTGTGGTTGGTAGGTGTTTTTGAATTCTCCCTGAAACACGTGGCAGACAGAGACAATTTGGAGCTGCCTTTGTTATAAATTAAATTTTATTAAGCTGTGATTGCCACCTATATCATACAGTAAAGATGGTTGAAAAACATGCTGGTGTTCGTTTTGTGCAGTTTATTGTTGCATCGTATGGGACTTAAATGAGATCTAATGGAGTAGTAATTGGATTTGCAGTGCATGTATGACAGAGCAGGATTCATGATACTGCTGCTCTGTGTGCTATAGAGAGCAAACACAAAAATGAAATCTCTTGTAATAAAGAAGTGGCAACAAATAGATTCCTCGAGTATATTCTTGCTCCCTTAATAAATACATTCGAAGCTGAAGAAATTTGTTCTCTAGGCTTTGCCTAAATGTGTCTGACAGGCTACTTGACTGCATGGTTCAGTTGGAAGTTACTTTTTGAGTAAACTGTATGGTGGGGTTTTTTCATCGTAAAGTAAGAATTGAGGTAAATACTATTTTTAACAAGTCTAATTAGTCTGATATTCCACGTTATGCTGTGGCATCAGAAAATGTGGTGAGTTTCTGATTTGAATTTGGTCTAAACTGGTAATATCCTGAATTGCTGGCTTGGAAAGGGGACTCTGCACATGCCTGTAGAAGTCGCTTTGAGATTAAACATTGAGCAGGTGAAGACCATAGCTGGTCTTTACAGGTACTGATCTCAGTTAAGACTGTCTGGAATTGTATAGTGCAACCTGATGTTCGTGCATTACCCATTTCTTTGAATTACTTTTTAAAATCAGCTTCTCTTTCTCCTGAATTTGATACCATGTTGGTAGCAGAAGCACTCACCATATAAATGTGGTGAATTATATTCTTAATTTTCAAAGTGTTTACTCCGGTGATCCAGAATCAGATTAGAAACGTGGTCCAAATCAGCCTGGAGTATTTCATCATCATTCATTTTATTTATTTAAAACTTTAGTTACCTATTTGTAGTTAAGATAAAGGTTTCTAGTTAGTTTTTAGTTACTGACAATTTATATTAATTTATATTCCTTCAGTTATTTTTCACCTGCATTTTTGTTAGTTTAGCAGCTAATCTCATTGAATAGCTTCATTTGAAACAGTGATAAACTTGTACTTACCTATATTTTCAGAAGCAGTTACTTTAATATGCCTAAAAAAAAAAGAAAGAAAAGAATTCCGACCCTTTTCTTTGTCGAATTAAAAGGCTATTTGGTAGTTGTGTGCTTTAAAACCACAAATAAACAGAATTCTGCAGCGAAGTTCAGCAAGCTGCAAAAGCCACATAATGAAGCAGAAACAGACACTTCCAAAGGTAAAAGGGAAATCGCTGGCTGGAATAGTTTAAGGAAAACAACAAAAGCAGCAAGAAACCATACGCTTGAATTAAAGCAGCTGTGACAAATGATATTCAGGGTTTTAGTATTTAAAGGGGAAGAATATTATTACTGTTATTTTGATCACGTAAGCTTTAGATCAATGTAGTTTGTGGTTTTGGAAGGTAATTCCAGTAGTCAGACATGCAGTCTTGCTGTACCAGAGCTCTCGGTTACTGCCTACCAGTAGCTTGCTAAAAGCCTATGGAAAATGTTGACAATTATTTGTAATTGTGGTTTGTAATAACAGCCTGAAACTGTAGTCTAGAAAAAATATATTGGGAGGGAAAAATAAGCTCTGGAAAAAAATACAGTGATACTGGAGGATGTAGAAGTAAGCAGAAATCTTTTAATTCCTGGAGTCAGTACACCTTATTTCTAAGAAACAAACCTGGAAGCTATTATCTTGGGGGGCAAATTTGGACAACGTAATTGGCTTTGACCTTTTGCCAGATGTCTAGTGGTTCTTTTTCTCTCTCCCTTGTGTCCAGATAAATGTCATGCGTTCAGGTTTTTGTTCCCTTGTTCTGGTTTCAAGTGTGGAGCTGCTTATGTAGCTAATCTGTGCTTACAATTATTTCCACTTCTAACCCCAGTAGGACTCTCTTTTGGGGTATTCAGACAGAAATGACATAATTGGATTTCTGCCCAGATACTGTATATAGATAGCTTTGGAGATGTCATTAATTTGACAGCTGCCATAGGAAATCTTGGGTTTTTGGCTATTGTTACAAGGCCTGCAAAATTCTCATTGCATTTTCATTTGTTGTCTTTTTTCACTGAAGTGGTGTGAATAAAATGAGTAGAACGAGACACCATCAGGTGTGGGCAAGACAAGAAAGGGAGAAAATTGGTGCTGAAAACATCAGAAGCTAAGCTGTTGCCAAATTTTATTTGGATATTATGAGATTTGGGAATATCTAGTTATCATTCAAACAGCAATAATAGCAGTGCCTGTGCTGCAGTAGTACCAGAGCTATGTGAATGTTTCTGTTCTTCCTGTCCACTTAAAGTGAAATTTCTCAGTAAGTTCAGACAAAAAATGGTTCAACGGTTTCCGATCACAAATTTGGAAGAAAAAAGAGGTGGTTTTAGGATCTCTGTTCTTGTGAAATAACTATCTAATAACTCAAGTGTTTTTTTTTTTTTTTTCTTTTCTTGGATCTGAGGAACCTCACAGTTTGGTTTTGATCTGCAAATTCAAGGTGCTGACTTTGGTGACTGCTGTTCTGCAGCGTCCAGAAAACCACAGAATCACAGAGCAGTTTGGGTTGGAAGGGATCTTAAAGTCCACCCAGTTCCACCCCCCTGCCAAGGGCAGGGACACCTCCCACCAGACCAGGTTGCCCAAAGCCCCATCCAGCCTGGCCTTGGACACCTCCAGGGATGGGGCATCCACAGCTTCTCTGGGCAACCTGTGCCAGGGCCTCACCACCCTCTGAGTGAAGAATTTCTTCCTGATATCTGATCTAAACCTACCCTCTTTCAGTTTGGAGTAAGGCCTGGTCTCAGCACTTCCCCCTTGCTGTTAAAGCAGTTGATCACCTCTTTGCTGAAGATGTTTGTTTTTTGTCTCTCTCCCTTCTCCAGGTGCACAGTATCTGGGTATGCAGGGATGCTGGAGGCATTGCTGCCAAAGTGGAGATCTTTTTTTCTGAAGAGTATGCAAGCTCTGCCCTATGCTGTTCAGGCAAACTGCACCTGAACTAGTGGTAGTATAAACAGGAGCCATTTCACTGTGAAAGGATGGCAGCAAGAGGTCCCAGCACCCTGGCCCTCAGGCTAAGAAATCCATAATGACTTCAGATGAGGGAACAAGGTGGAGAAATCTGTCTCAGAATTGCCACCGGCAGAAAGAGTAGTTTTGGCTGTGATGAACTGTGTACTCGGGCTCTGTATTTCTTCCACAATAATAAAAAGTGCAGGGGTGTAGAACTTGCATCAACAGACAGTAAATAGGAAACTGTTAGTGAAACTGGGGGGGGAATCCCATAATTAAATTGGAATATGCTCAAATAGCACCTGGTGGTAAAATCCAGCAATGCACTGATTGAAAGGATCTTTCATGGGAGGTGCAAGTTATTTTTGTCCCAACACATCTGTATATCTAAGGCTGGGAAATACTGATGTTCCAGATTTAATGTTTTTCCAAATGTCCTTTGATGGCCCAACTGAAGGAAAGAAAGGAAAAAAAAAAAAGCACAGAATCTCGTCTGTGCGCTTCCTCTGACTCCCTTCACCTCCCTGGAGGTTTCAAAGACAACCACTGAGCTTGCCGTAGCCTTCTAACATCACTGTGTCTGTAGCTGTGGCATGGAGAGAGCAGTGGCACTGCTGTCGAAAGGCAGGCAGTGCTGCCATGGCCGGACAAGAGACTTCATTGAAAGCACACATACAGAAATAGGAAAGATTTTCTTTTTGACTAAGTAATAATGAGTAATTTAGCAGAACGGGAGCTCTAATAAGGGTTACAGTTGGACTTTAACATTGAATTGCCACTGAGATAAGCATGCCTTGCTCTGTTCTACCATAGTAGTCACCTGAAGGCTCTCTGTAGCCCCTCTTACAGTCCATTTTCTGTTACATCTCGCCCCAGAGCAAATCTTAATCTGATTGCCTAGATGGGAGATTTCTTCGCTTACTTTAAACACGTGTCCCTAGCCAAGAGTGGTAACCAGGAGTGTCTGCTTCGTGTTGCTCTGATAATCTGCCAGTGACTAAGTGTTGCATCCTCCCGTGGTAGCTAATTCATCAGAATCTGTGGTTTTTCACTTCTCCAGAAGGCATCTGTGAATGCCTTTTTTCAGTGGAGGCAAGCATTTTTACTCAGATGTGCAAATCACTAGATTACCGTAAAGACAATAATGACTTACATCTTCCACAAACCTGAAATCCGCAAGTATTGAATCAAAAGCTCTGACTCGAATAGAGACATTGGGAAGAATTGGTTGATTCGGTTGGTTCTGTATGTATTTTGGTGTCTGGAACATTAAATGGCAAAGTTAAAGTAGAAAAAGTAGATTTGCTGGGGAGCTGCTTGGGCTGATCACTTATTAATCTCCAAGTGCTGAAAGATTCTGAACTGATCCTCATGGAAAAGACTGTCTTTGTGTGGTTTTTACAAGCAATAAATTAAAATATCAACCAGGAAGAGGTTGAAGTTCCCATGGAGTAAATTGTTATGCTGTAAGTATAAATACTGCTTTGTAGATTCTAAGGTGCTAAAGAAAGTTAGTTTATCTAACTATACGTTCCAAGATGTTTCTTAAAAATCAAATTTGTAGTTTGAATAAAAAGGTGCCTATTAAGGAAAGCAAATAATTACCTCGTGTTCAAACCATGGCCTGAGAACCTTGCTAAGCTAAGCACTGCGTAGGGTTTGAAGTCTGATCCTTTCCTTCCTCAAAGATCCTGTGATACAGGGCTTAAGAACATCCTTGATAGGTGTTGTTGGGTTTCTGCTTATCTATCTGCAACTCTAAGTGATGATTCAGGTCTTTCAGTGTACCTTTGTAAGTGATTATGAGATGCCTAGAGCTGCCCTAAGCATTAATGGAGACCTTTGTTGCTTCTGTGGGCTTCAGGGATATGTATGCGTGCACTTACACAGCCAGACTGCAAACTCTTAAATAAGGAAAATGAGAAAGGTCCTGAGCTCATATTTCCTCTTAGAAAGAAGTAAGTAGCTGAATGGAGATAAAATTTTTTTCCTTCCACCGATCACTTTTGAACGGGAACACTCAGCGAAACTCGGGCTGTTTTGCTGGCACACTGCCTTGCTTGTGTGCTTTCCGTGTGTCCTCTCAAAGTGCTTGCACCCTAAGTGGGATGAGGTTTCCTGTCCTTGCTTTTGTGATTTCTCCAATTCTGCTTTGTGGGTTTTTCTTTTTCTCATGCAGGGACCGTACTGGAAGTTTGCAGCTGAGCATAATCAAATTTGAATAAGTTCAATATCAATAAGTATCAAGATGGAAAATCCTGCTTAAGCCAGGATTTTTTTTTTCTTTTAAAGTTTTGCATACTATAGCGAGTTTAGGTAGTAATTTGGTGTCACTATTAGGTTATTTAATAGCTCAAACTTTTGAGGCAAACTTCTGGCTGAGATAAATGAAATTCATGATTCCCTCAATAAAACAATGAGATTTCCTATACTGTATATAGAAGACTTAGCAGATGCAATCAGTAATAGGTAGATACAACATTCCTCATCATTTCTAGCAAAATTAGAAAGATGCTATTTATGCATGTACTTTGGAATGCAGCTTCAGAGGAAGCTGATAATGGAAGTTGGCTTTTGAAATGTATTTAAAATAAATATCAATATTATTTAGAAAATGAACTGCCTGTGTTTCAGTAGGGGTTTAGGACTTGGTGGTTGTGCAAGTAGATGTATTTTTTTTTTTTGGTTTGGTTGTTGTTTTTGGAAACATACGATATCTATGACAGAATCGACAGAGGATATGGATTTGACTGCAGGTTTTAAATGAGAATATAGGTCAGTGCAGCCTCTTTGCTTGTGATGGGGTTAAGTGTGACCCACCTGTCTGTGTTCCTCCCCACCCAAACCAAAAAAGAAGAAAAAATACAGGTGTATTGTGGAGAAAAAAATAAGGTTTGAGTGACCAGTGATACTTAAATGCTGAATTGCTGCTTCTTCACTGCAGAGGGCATGGACAGGAAGGGTACTGCAGCTCTTACACACCAGACAGGGGTACAGAGAAGATGCACAACTTAGTGTCTGTGCACTGTTTGGGAGACAAGGACGTTTCTTAAGCTTATCGCCACAGCCTTTGGTAGTGGCTCCAAACCAGGACCATTAAGAAGACACATTTAAGCACCGAAGTCTGCCTTTGCTTCAAGGGCTAGTCTCCTTTTTGCAGCTGGCATACAGGCTTAAATCTTTTCAAGCGTTTTAAGTACCTGGCAATCTTGTCTGCGTGCAAAGCATTGAATCTGTTCTTTTGTCTCATTTTACTTGCTTACATGCATTTTAAGGAGCCACAGTCTTAGAGAAGAAAAGCTTAGCCACACAGAAGATATTAGACTTTGTTTGCTTCAGGATGTCATAGACATTGTTGTGTAACATAGAAACTTTATGACATGAATCCAGTCTTGTTTTCTGTTTTCTCTATGTACTTGTATACCTGGTTGTAAATGTAGTGCTCACTAATTAAACACATATTAAATGTGTTTTGTGAGGGTATATAAGTAGGTCATTAAAATACTACGGATATACTGGAACGTTGAATACATTTTATGGTTTCTTTTCCCTTCAATAAAGTTCAGGCACTGAGCTCTTGAGTGCTTATTGCTGATCTGTCTGCTCCTGCATGGCACTGGGTTGTGCTTGCCCAATTGTCTGTACAGTTAAAATATTTTGAGCATAGCATATTTTGATGTAACTTCATTTGAAATACCTGCCTAATGGAGAAGTCTTAATGGAATACTTTAATAGCCCAAAGTGGTTACCTGCAATTGCTCTAGTGTATTTGAGTCAATTACAAAGGAAGGCAATATTTAATGTTGAAGTGGAGCTAGATGGTGTAATGAACTGGCAGATTGCCAGTATGATGTTCTCTGCAGGAGAATTTGTATTAATGTGGTGCTTTTCATTTGTTCTCCAGAAGGTCACCAGCAATACGTCAATTGTTGAATTTTATCATAGTTATCAGAGTCACTTGAATGACTTATCATTTGAGTTAAAATTCCCAGTCTGTGCAGTACAGGTTTATGGTCAGGTCATTTTTGTGTATTAGCATATTAGGTATCAAAGAGATTATTTTAGCTATTTCATGTCAGAATTTAAATAGAAGGCGGCTGGGTATTGGGAAAAGAGCCTGAGAGAATTGTCATTGAAATAGTTATTGTAAGACTGAATCTGGATTTTAGCCATGGGGATAAAGAAAATGGGGCACATTACAGCTATTAGTGAAAGGAAAGGTGGTTAATAACTTTGGTGGTTGCTTTTAAAATAACCATTATGAGAGTACTAATTTATTCTTAGAGTTGTAATCTTCAAAGATTACAGATATAAGGTGCTTATTTCATTAGATGCAACTGATTCTTATCTTTTGATGCTTGTTTGGAAGTACCATCTTCAAACTCATTTTTGACTGTTTAAAAGTGCTTTTAACTGTGGGATTTGAATAGTCCTTGGGTTTGGAAGATTTTGGTCTAGCAAACAAATGAGTGACTGAGATTGCAGTACATATGTAGACAGCTTTGCTTTTCTACCTTGTGTCTGTAACCACATATTCGCTTGGTTCCTCTACTCTGCAGTTTCTGTTCCTTATGATCATCTTCCATGCCTCTGTTGTGGACCTCACAGTACCTGTAGGATGTTGAGACAGTCGTGACTTGTAAGGGACCTTGGCATATTGTATGTGTGAGCATTGACACTCTTGTGGTAGTACTGGCATTAGAGAATCACAGCGCCACAGAGGGGCTGAGGCTGTCAGGGCCCTCTGGAGGCCACCAGCCCCAAGCCCTGCTCCAGCAGCCACCCAGCGCAGGCTGCCCAGGCCCATCTCCAGGCGGCTTTTGAAGGCCTCCAAGGAGGAGACCCCACGGCCTCTCTGGGCAGCCTGTGCCAGGGCTCCTCACCCGCACAGCACAGGAGTGCTGCCTGGGGCTCAGGGGGAGCCTCCTGGGGGCCAGTTTGTGCCCAGGGCCTCTGGTCCTGGCACCAGGCACCTCTGACAAGAGCCTGGCTCCGTCCTCTCTGCAGCCTCCCCTCAGGTATTCACAGACATTGGTGAGGTCCCCCCAAGCCTTCTCTTCACCAGGCTGGGCAGTCCCAGCTCTCAGCTTCTCCTCACAGGAGAGGTACTCCAGGCCCTCCATTATCTTGGTGGCCTCCCTTGGACTTCATGCAGTATGTCCAGGTCTCTCATGTACTGGGGGGGGGCAGAACAGGACCCAGTGCTCCAGGCATGGCTTGGAGTTGAACTGAGATACGACAAATGGATATGGCATACAGATGTGACACCAAAAGGTAGAGAAGAAAGGCAGCAATGATGTCTATGGAGAAGCCTGCCCAGCTCTGTGCAGCTGTTGGACAGCTGTGGTGGTGGCTGTCTGCCTTGCCTGGTGCCCTTTGGAAGAAGTTGGAGATTCATTTCCAAAGTTTCCTCATGAATCGCCAATGTGTCTTGTGGATGGACTGTGAATTTTCCATATAGATTCAAAATCTTTTGGAGGTTTGGGGAGTTTGTTGTGTTCTCTAAGCTTAAATATTCCTGGCCCACCCTGGCTTTGTCAGCAGATACAGTCTTCTAGAGTTTGGCTGATATAGCACCGCAAACCAAACAAAAAATCCCTACTCCTGGTGCAAAGCCTGTGACTCGGGGGTTGGCCATCTCAAACCGTAACCATTGTTTCCATTCACTGTGTGTGAGAAGGAAGATCTCAAACATCTCTAACTGAAATGCTGTTTCAAGGAACATATTTGGTGTATAAGTGAATTCTCCGTGGTACAGGTTTCCACCCTTAGTTTGAGTCACTTGGCAAGTTGCAGTGTTACCGATGTAGCTTTCGGCAGGGGAGGTGTGATGGCAATAGATTCGTGTTTTGCGGGAAATGACTTAACAGTCAGAGTAGAAATTTTCCTCTGGCTATTCTGTAGTAAAATGAAGATTTTTACTAGGAGAAAACCAGAGAGGTCAAAATGCAATGAAATTTAGCCCAGAGAGGACAGACCAGTCTGCATCTTCTGTCTGTGCATCCAAATTTTAGTTCAGTCAACGTGTCAGGAAATTTTTTTTTTTGATGTATTTTTCTCCTTTGGCTCTTTGTGCTACTGCCATTAATGTGCTGAGATACTTCTAATGTATGTTAATTGAGCTGTGAAAGTGAAGCCTTTCTTACTGTAGAAAATAGCTGTTGTATTGAAATACATTGAAATACATTCATGACTCTTTTTTCCTGATGTGTTTAGATAGGGTTTGGACTTTTATTTTCACCAATTGTACTGCTTCTCCAGTTAACTAATAAATATAAGATTAATTTTTCAGGTATTGGTGATTATCAGTCCTGGTTTTTTTTTGCTCACTTTCGGAGGCAAGCTCTATACACTGACATGTATTTGTGAAGTTGGTAGGAGTAATTGAGAAATATTGAGTTTTTCTTCAGGGAATAGAACCCCAAACAAAGTCAGAAGCTTGGCACAGGATTTTATTTGTAGATGTTGATGGACAATAGATGATTTGTGAGGTGGGAGGGGAAGAAGAGCACTGTTCAAAAGATGATCTTGTAACAAAATGATGTGATTTTTATTTTCTCTATTTTTCCCCTTGTTATTAACAATGTTCTTGCCTTATTGGCAGGAGAGGAAATGTACTACAAAACATGTAGCCAGGAGGAAAACAGATTTACCCTGCCTCAGGGTTTTAATGATGCTTCATTTATTAAAGTATCTTTTCCATTTACAATACATCTTGAAATCTGTCCTGTAATTTAGAATATAGAGCAGTTCTCATGGAGAATATAGTTCATGGAGAATAAGAGAACAGTAAGTGGGAAGGAAAATTGATTTGGTAAAGTATAGTTGTCTGTGTCTACTGAGAACTTGGTGAAAGAGCCAGGCTGCAGCGTACGAGGCATTTCAGCTCACACTCGTGCACAAAGGAAGAAGGGAGGGCAGGTGGTAGGTCATTCTTTTCTCCCATCTGCTCTCTGCTGTCACAGGTGTATTTTCATTCATGCAGTGAACAACACTTCCTCTCAAGTTGGCCTCCTGCATTTTTTTCCTTTGCATGTGTGTCAGGAGGGTGAGCAGCATCCTGCTTGCCTTGCAGCTGCAGTGGAGCTGGGGACCAGGGACTCTCCTCTTGCTCTTCAGCCCATAACAATTCTGCCAGCAATGTTTATCAGACTGGGGTTCAGTGGTTCTCTTGCTACATTTGTTAAAGAGTGGAAGTCCGAATCTCGCTTTTAAATGTCCATGGAAGGTATTTATAATATTCATCAATACTCTCTCCCCCCCCCCCCCACTCCCCCCCACCTTCCATTACGGTGCACTCATGAATTAGATGAATTCTACACACTAGATGAATTGCTACTTTTAATTGAATTTCTTCATAGGATGCTTTTATAGCGTGGCAACTG
This sequence comes from Oxyura jamaicensis, assembly GCF_011077185.1. Lineage (NCBI taxonomy): Eukaryota > Metazoa > Chordata > Aves > Anseriformes > Anatidae > Oxyura > Oxyura jamaicensis. The sequence continues at coordinate 139,805,267 of NC_048893.1, forward strand.
ATTTGACTCTGTTCAGGGAAAATTTTGAACACAAACATTTGTGCACGCGCAGCCTCTGAGTGGGTCAGAGTTGTAACCGTGTGTCATTACAAGCTCTAAGGGCTGAAGCACAGGAAGGCATTCAGAACTTTTTCCTTCTGTTTGATTTGGATCTTCACAGATTTACACACCCTGAATTTGTCAGATATCCTATAGGGTGAGAAGAAGTCTCATTAGAAAATAGAAACAAACTGTTTAAATACCTTGAAGTCTCTCATGAAATACTATATTTATGGCTAGAAACAGTCAAAAGAGCAGTCGGGACCGGAGGGGACCTCTGGAGGTCATGTTGTCCAGCCTTTGGCTCGTTGCAGTTGTCAGAGCTGCCAGGTGAACTTTGAGCCTCGCCCAGGCAGAAGCTCCCATAACACCTTGGATTACACCCTGCTGTGCTCAGTGGGGAAACCTTCTTTGTGTCTAGCCAGAACTTCCCTTAAGAGACTTCTCCACCACCTGGCCAGCTTCCTGACCTCCCTCAGAGCTCTTGTGCTGGAGGGCCCCAAAGCATGCGGCCTAGCCCAGGTGCCGTCTTGCAGGTGCCCTGTGGCTGGAGACAGTCCATCCCTCAGGCCGCTGCCTGTGCTTGTGTCCCCTTACTTCGTAACCTCTTAAGAGATTTGGATAGTTTGAAAATGAAATTGCCTTGATAATGATCTTCAATTTTAGTGCTAAAACTAAAATGCGTGTTTGTTTCAGATACTTGTGTACGTAACTTCGTTGGAGAGTCCTGCCTTTCACTGCCTGAATCCTTTTAACAGTGTGCCAAAGGTGAGTGATTCGGCTTTTATTTTTGTAACTAAAGATAAGGAGTTAACTAGATGAATTGCTTGGTTGTCCTTTCATGTGGTGTGGTACTTGTATTTTTTTTGAAACTGCTGGATCATTTATTAGATAGAAGGTCTTTTTCCTTCAGCAATCTGAGATAAGTCTGATATAGCCCTTGCTTTTTTATTTTTAAAAAAAAATCTAATCATCTCGCCTTTTTTTTAAAAAAGCGAGATGATTAGAAGATTTTAAAAAAAAAGATGATTAGAAGATTTTTTTTTTTTTAAAAAAAAAGCAAGCTTAGATTATTAATTAAGCACTAGATATTGTTACAGCTGTTTTTTGGCTTCTACATCCTGTTACCTACTACTACTATGACTTGAGACAGTTTCCTCTAGAGAAGCTGTAGATGAAATATTGGTGTGGTCATTCATAGCCTATTGCATAGCAGGCTCAGTATTCTTTCATTTCTTAAAACTAAGTAATAATATATGATACTGAAAGAAGGCTTGCGTACCTGTGGTAGGTTTTTTGTCCTCTTTTTATGGTAAGAGTAGATCAGAATTATTTTTAAGATACAGAGAGTACCTTCTGGGCTGGCTCTGAAGACCTGAAGTAATGCTATGCAGCTGATGTTTTCCATTCATTGGATTCATTTCTGGGGCAGCGTCTGGCTTCCCTTTGCTAATTCATGTACCTTGTTATCTGTTTCTAGTAACTATAGTTGATCTCTGTGGTTTATCGGAGATTTATTAGCAGAAACTTTTATTAAAATTAAACATCATTACAGCCATACCAACAAAACAAAAAAAGGCAGAACAGTGAATGAACTTTCAGCATTGTACTGGCTGCAGCACAGAACAGGAAACCAGGAATCCTAGTTTTCGGTTTTACTTCATTACTTTAGCAGACAAATTTATTATTTCTTACACAAGCTCTCTGTTTATAAAATAAAAATAATGTTACCCTCTTCAGAAGGAAGTTATGATGGATAATTGTTGACGTTTTGGAGCCCTTAGATGGAAAGCAATATATGAAGTCCTTGTGTGTCTTGATTTTGCTGTGAGTTGTGTTAAATGGTTGTTCAGTGAAGTGTTATCAGACATTAAAATTAGACTTAATTTGTTTCATAAAATGCAGCTGAACCAGTTAGAATTAAGAATTTAATCCAGTCTTAAACTTATTTCCAAAAATATATGTAGATGTTGTTTGGGTTTCCTTCAAGGTAGAAGAGGAAATTCTGAAATACTTTGAAACGGGTGGGCTTTTGCACTACATTTTCAGATCAATTGATATTTGTCCATTATATTTAAAGATGAATTTATAACCCTAACTTGTGCAGCAGATCAGAGTGTATAGCCTTGAACAATAAATGAATATAACTGAAGACTAATATTGAGAAGTCTTTTGACTTAATTTTTAGATTAGAAATGTTGGTAAGTTTTTTGTTTGGTTGATTTTGTTTTTGTGCATTATGTAGGTAGCAGACCTACATAATAAAAATTAAAAGCTCTTGAAAAGTCTGTTAATGCAAATAGAAAACAAATATACAATCCCAAAGAAAATGATTTGTCAAACTATGAACTAAGTCATAGTTAAATGATTCTCACTTTGCCACTAAAATTTCTACTCAAAGTTAAGCTTTTTAACTATGGTCTAAATCTTGTATTAATTTCAATTGTTTAATATAAAACTATATATTTCTCTTGTCTTATTTCTGAGACGTGGCTTATTGAATATTCTTCCTATTCTTTAACAACAACTTAAGAAAACAAACAAATAACAAAACACCGCAGATATTCAAATTGAAAATGTTTACAACATATGAAGGTTTTATATACTTCCCAAACAGGCTGTAAGTAAGTAATAGCTCACTTAAGAGGAGGAGAGGAGGAACTTTGTCTGTCTTTGGACATCTCAATTTTTGCTCTGATCTCTCTGTCTGTCTGTATATGTTCCCAGGACATGTTCTATGTCCAGTCAGGCAACACTTTATTTCTGTAACAAAATTAAATCTAATTTCTGTATTAATATTTAACATTTTCTCTGTCTCTTGTGTGCATGTGTATACCAAAGTGCATGTTTCTGGTGGCCTGTATTCAGCTTGGTAAGGGTGATTCTGCAGAACATAGAGCGTTCTGATACCTTTCCAAAACAGAAATTAACACATGGTTGTAGGTTCAGTACCTCCTTCAGTACCTGAAGTGCTTTGCAGAATCAGAATATAGTAAATCCCTTGCCCTTTGGTCAGCATTCAATAATTACGCTGAAAATGTTCTTTGAACTTCACCAAACTGCAGACAATAGTGTGTCCTTACACAGTTTTGTTGAGTCTGACAGCTATGGCATAATTTGTATGTGGTTGTTGAATCTGCCTAGTCATCTTTTATCTAGCTGTGCACACTAGCTATTTTCAGCTATTTGTTTCTCTGTTTTTGTTTTTTTGAAAAAAGAGAACTGTATGGAAAGGCACCCTTTTTTGTTGTTGTTGCTTGTTTGATAAAACGTTTTGTCACTTCTGCAGTTACGTTAGTATAAAGTTACCAAGTAATGTTCTGGCAATTTATTGCAGTCATTCAGCTGCTGCAAATCTGCAACTATCCTAAAAGCATTTAACAATTTTAGAATGCGATACTGTTTGTAATATTCCGTGCTTTCAAACTTGTTAGACGTTCACTTTACAGTGTCTTTTGAACATAAAACAAACAAAAATTGCATTTTGTATTTCACGATAAATTACTTTGAAGAGTGATCGCAGTTTTAATATGTGCCTTTCAGTGGTGATGTTTAGATAACATGTTTTGGGAAATTTTCTTCAATAATACATTTTTTTGTGAATAAGCCTGCCTATTTAAATACACCCTTATGGAATGTGTTGTTTGATTACTCAGGGATATATGTGTACACGGAAAGGAGATAGTTTGAGATGAGAGCTCAGCAGGTACAAGCGAAGTTACCACTGTCTTGTGTACTCAGCAGATTTGCCGAACTGAGATCAGGTGTCAGTGATTACAGTACCATGACGCTTTGTAGAGAGCCAGGTCTGTGAGGCTAGGCAGCAGCTACAAGGATGCACCCATGTTGCAGGGCTGGGGACTCACTCATAGCATCTGAAAGATCATTTGTCATCTTCCTGTGAAGAAGTAAAGCGCCGCACAAATTTCAACTTGATGCAACCGCCTGTAATCAAATTGTTTCTTGGTGTTTTTCTGTGGCTCAGTGTGTTTGTAGTTGTTCATGGATTTTTGAGGAGTTTAAGCCCGAGGAAAATAGTGGCTATTCTTAATGACCTGTATGAGTAGGTTTCATGGGAAGTTTTTATTCTGACGGTAATAAAGTGATTGAAAGCTGCAGACTGATTAGATGTCCAGATTCCTTTTCCTAAGGAAAAAAAAAAAAAAAAGATTTGTGTAATTATGTCTATTATCTGAAGTGCCTAAAGTGTTGATTTTAAGCCTTCCGATGTAACTTCTAATGTTCCTTAAAAATATTTACAGAAGTTTAGTATAGAGATGAAACTCAGGAAACGCTGCTTTTCTTGTGCTGGTGGCATAATACTTCCTGATCCGTAGCTGTGGCTGGTAAAGAACACTTTCATTCTGTTCCCTTGCCCATGTAACCACTAGTAAACCCCCAAATATTTTGACTGCATTAATGTATTGCAGGATAGGTTTTCATTGAATTAAGTCATTTGGGGGCTTTTTTTTCCAGATTTTAATTACTTTTTTTTGGTTTGTTTGTAATCAAATTGTAATTCTTTGCATGAAAGTATGATAAATACTAAGTATGTGGGGAAAAATTATGCTTATATTTACTAACAATACCAAAACAGAGTAAGAAGCATTTGTTTATATTTTTTCCCCATTTTTTTCTGATAGCTTCAGGTACTGCTTAAAGCCATAGATACCAACAGTACCTGTTATGACCCCAAAACAGACTTTGCAGTATACTTTAACTGTGATCCATATGGATTCCTAGTCACAGAGAACAGTTTCCAGCTTTCATCAGTAAGTGTAAATTCAGTTTAGAAACAATGGAAAGGTGACAACATTTTCCTTGGTGGAAATAGCTTTGTGGTCTGATAGCCAGTATGGGCTTTGGCTCTCTTTTTATCCAGCATGTCATTTTTTTTTTTTTTTTCTGAGCCAAAGAAAAGCTTTGCTGAAAAGAATCTAGCATATTACTTAGCTTATGAACATTGCTGTGACTTAAGCTGTATATTCTTTATGTTTATATGTCTATATACATACACGCACACACAAGCTAAGATAAGTTTGTGCCTGTTCATGAACTGACAATGAAATACTTGGTGACCAAACCTGGTGTCTTGACCAGTGCTAACTGGAATGCCATTGGACCGGTTGAGCCCATGTTTCCTGGGTTACTAAATAAACATATCCCTGCATTAAACCAGTTTCAGTGCAAAGACTGGAATACGCACTGCACTTCTGAGGGGACAACTGATGTGGTTTAGAATATGATCTTGAGAAACTTGCTGATAGCTTATGCAGTTAAGCTGCATTAGTGGAAGAGGATCCTGTGGCACCGAAAGCATTTATTAGTTAGGTAAGTGTTGTATGTGGGGGCATCTGTCAGGGAAAGTCGACCGGAGGGCTTGGGATGTGTGGATTGCTGGTCTGTGTGCCAGTGCTGTGCAGAGTGATAAGGCTGTATCAGCGCTGGGGCAGTTCAGTAATCCACAGCCCTACTAAAGGAGGAAACAGATTAGCAAGGCAGCCGAGGCTGGCGTTACCAAGTTTACTCCAAGATCTAGTTACCCAAAGAGCTCTGTCCTGCCCTTGAAGGAGCTGCTGTTATCTGCTGCTTGCAAACTTTTCCTGGAGATGTCCTCCCCTCGGTTTTCTGAGGGATGCCATGTGTGTTGCAGGGCTCTGCGCTTCGGGAGGTTTGGATTTGGGGCTTCACAGAACTGGGAACGCAGGCCAGCATTGGCATCAGTCCTTGTTATCAAATCAGCTGAAGAATTGTTTCTCGATTTGGTAATTGCTGGAAGACAGTACTTCTGTTTGGGAGGTTTTGAGGGAACTTTAAATGATTCATTGTTTGTATTCAAAAAGAAAAAAAAAAAGCCTAATAAAAATGCAGCCAAAACTATACATATGCATGTTTTCAGTAGTGCTCTTAACATGTTCTGTATCCAAATACATATAAATTTAATATAAAATTCAAATGATATGTTATATTAAATGTATTATGATATTGAAAACCAAGTTTACTTCTTCCTTTTAATGAATGAGAAGAGACTGTACATGCAGTTCATATTTCATATCTGGTGAATGATCTTTTGTGTGTTCAAGAATTCTTGGTAACTGCTAAAGTTGGTAGACTTCACAAAGCAAAATGTTTAAAAATTGCCGTGATATATTTGCTGTGGAATTCTGTTGCTAATAACTCGGTTAATTAATCTTGGATTACAATTACTGTTTGCACTGCAGTAACAAAGCTGGAATTGTGCTAAGCAGAGGGGACTGAGAAAATGAGCTTGTCCTGTTGTGTGTTTTTTAAGCCAGTAGTAGTAAGAAACACAGAATACCATGCATACAGATATAAACCTTCTAAATTCTATTTTTCTGTCCCTAGTTTTAAGTTTGTGAGTCTCATTTTAAGACACTATAGGCTCCTTGCAGTCTCTTGGGTTCTACACCCCTTCCCTTTGTGCTCTCTCTTCATGCACTTGTCTTTAAGGGATCCACTGCAGCTCTCATCCTATCCCTCTTTAATTTGGAGGCTGTTTCCCATGTCAGCTGCTCGTAGTTGTTCCCTATAATAGAGCCCCTGTGCAACATAATGTCTACCTGTTCTTCCACCTTTTTTTTTCCCCTCCTTTCTTTTGAATACTTTTGGAGCATGCAACAGCTGCATGCGCAGTCCTTCCAGCAGCCCCCCTGCTACTGTCTTTGCTATTTGCATTTTTATTTCCTTGCTGGTCTGAGATCTTGCATTTCTTTTTCCATCTGACCTCTTGTTCCCAGTAACCTAGAACACCTACCCATAGCCCGATACTTTTTTTAATACTGGGAAATACTGACATCTTAACCAACACATTCCTACGTGCAAGCTGAGCTTTACCTCTGGTGCAGGTAGGCTGCAGGAGGCAATATCAGAGAGATCCTTTACCTGAAGCAGGTGGTAGTTTGGGGATCTGGATGTTCCCAAGAGGCTGGTGGTTAGTTCGCTGTCTTGCACCAAAATCATCAATTCTTTGTCCATCGGTGCCTAGAACATTCCCTGATAAGTTAGGTTGTCTTGTACCAGTTCTCAAGTTACCATGTACCCTTCCAGAAATGCTGCTGAGATGAGGCTTAGACCTCTTTTTACATTTGATTAATGAATTTGTCTCTCAAGATTAAACAGTCAGAGTAAGTATTGGTTTTCATTCTTAGTTCTCCCTGAGGATTACTGAACGGCATTTTCTACCAGCCCTGGATTTGTGCAGGACCTGGAAAGGTCTGTTCCATTGTTTCTGGACAGAGTACTGCTTTATAATGAAAGATTGAGGTATTTCATGAGGTAAAGCACTTATCTCAAAATCAAAGGGTGTGACATCCTTAGTTTCACTTAAAAGTTTTCACTAGAACAATAAAGCTTTTATTTATACGTATGTGTGTATATATATGTAAATGTTTATAAAACTGATTTCAAAAACTACCTTGTAAACGAGATTTTGACAGTTGTGCTCTTTGGAAGTGGAAAGTTGCCATCAGTGGAATGACGGAAACTTGCATTCTCCAATGCTGACTTGCACTTCAGGCACTCTTTGGGAGCACAGCTGCTATAACATACTTTGTGAAACTTACAGAAATCTTGAGAGCCGTAAGATGTACCCCTTCTCCCATGTACTGCCATCATCACGTGGCCAAAATGGTGGTGGTGGTGGGATTTGGTCCCATATGTGTGCTGAGCTTGTGTCTAATTGTGTGAGGAACAGCTGCTGCTATTAGGAAAAAAAGGTGGCAGCAGAGCTATCCATAGGCTGCTGCAGCCTCCTCCCTGGCTGTGGTTTAGGAGAAGCAGAGGAAAACGATAGCACAAAGCAAGCCCCGGGTCAGATCCTAGCCTGTAAGTGGTGGCTGGGCATCTCTGCCTCCTGAGTAATTCTGAGTAAGTCAAGTAACCTGACTAATTCTCTCGAAGCCTTAAAAATAAGAGTAAGAAACACTGAAGGAAGTGTTTGATGCAATGCACAGGTGTGCTTAGGTTTGTGGAACTAAAACTGGGTTTCAGGGTTGAGAATTTTTGAACCTAAATGTATTACAGGAGGAGCAAGAACGTGGCGTCAATTAGCACCTCAGTCCGAGAACTGTTCCTCAGAGCTTAATTTTCAACAAGCAGCTTGAGAACAAGAGCAAATAAGCTAAAAATGCTTGGTATTAGTCACTTAAAACATTCACAGGCTCTGTGATCCAGGAAAGGAGGTGTACGTGTTCCTAAGTTCTCCCTAGTGTCAAGGCGGGCAGGGGGTGCTTTTATCTTCTCCCCACCCACCTTTCTGTTCATCACCTGAAGATGATTTGTGATTTTTTTATATGCTGAGAGGTACATTCTCCATAAACTTAACATACTAGTTTTTGGTGAGCCAAGGGATTTTTGTTTTCTACTCCTTTCAGATGCTTCTCCGTAACTCCAGTATGTGTATATGAATTCTCGTGAACAGTTAGTCACTGAGGCCTGAGACAGGTTTGATAACACCACTGGCTTCTGCGTGAGGTCAGAGATACAGATAACAAAGAAATGGTCTACTTCTGCTGTAATATTCTTTACAGCAGAGTTGTGGTGTTTTACTCTTGAATTTTTAGTGCAAGCAATGCTAAAGTACTATATGAAGCTGTTGAGCACTCAATACTTTATGTGGCTCCCAACTAAATTTATATGTGAAACAATGATAGCATAGACACTTTTATTGAAATACAGTAGCAATATAAATTTTTATTTGTATTCATCTAGAAGGAATAAGTCTGTAGCTAAACTTCCAATTTTGAGAGCTGTGTGATTCTGAACTTGTTTTTCTTCTATTTAACTTTGTTTCTAGCACAGGTACTAATTTCACAGTCTCTCTCACGTTTGGAAATTTGGCTACGACTGTTTTCCTTTCACATTTGTTGAGGTGTTTTATTGTTATCTGGTGGGAGGAAGGATGAAGATGTGTGGTGAGAGCACGAGTATAGGACGTCCCATCCATATAAGAGTATGTAAGATTTCTAAATGAAAGGGAATGCGATGTAGCAGCCAAAGCCAAATGTTTAATTTTGAACTGGTTTCCTTAATGCAGACGGATTTTATTCAGAAAAGTGAGCTGAGGAGAAATTTCTGGCAGAAGATAAAACAGTAGGAGGATATTTAGAGGAGTTTGGGAAGACTCAATTTTGTTCAAGCACTGGCATTAACAGTAGGAATAAAGAAGAACAAGAGTCCAGCACTGCCAGGTAGTGTTGGTCTCTATTGGATATATATTTCATTGATAGAAATGTAGGTTCTTGTAATGACTTACTCTTGGTTAACTGTTTGTATGGAAAGAGTCAGATACTCCTAGTCTCTGCCTGGTGAAAGTTTGCTGTCAGAAGCTCACCTTCTGGAGCAGTGGAGAATCACGTTAGGGTGAACAGCAGTACACTGACTTTCTAGGTTATCTGCGTAAGCAGTGTTAGAGCAGCTGACCCTTGAACTGAGAGGTAAGAGTTCAGTATCAAGTGCACTCCTTAGCATGCTCACGGTAATCTGCATTCTCTGGAGCACGTTCTACATAAATGCTTTAATAATGCCCCTGTTCTGTGAATGGTGTTGCTTTTTGGTGCTGCCTGGTAGCCCTCCCCTTTGAGGAATTTACAGAGGCTTCCTGCTGTAGTCATGTGGCAGAGCATTCACAAGTGCTGTTTCTTCTGGAAGGGGAACTCATTCGATCTGGAGGTAGATATGTAAGAAATAATGTTTTTTCAATACATGAATGCTGCCACCATTCCAGACCAAGAGCTCAGTCTTGACTTCAAATTTAAATGATTTTAAGATCTACAGGACAGGTTGGATTGAAGTCTCTTTTACTGGGAAAAGGGGGATGGCTAGAGCTTCACCTGCATCTGTGTTTTGGGAGTAGTAAGAGGGACTTCCAGTTTTGACTCAGCAAAGTTATTAGCTCAAAGGGGGGCAGACAGCTTTAGGGGGAGACTTAGACAACCCTTTCTCACCACTTTTTATGCTTTTTGGGTTGTGCAGCATTAGCACAGCAGTCATCGATTTGACCAGCAAGTGACTTGTGATGTAGCATGCAGCTACATCTCACACAACAAGGAGGTCTCTTCATTTAAATCATGCCTTCTCTGTGTACATCGCTTATCAGGAAATTAAAAAATGGGGTTCTGAGTAACTGTCTTGGGTCTGATTTTCTTCAGAACAATGCGCAAATTTATACAGGAATAAACTTAATGGCATTAGCTGTCTTTTAATTAAATCAAATACAGCATCTTTCCAGCTGCCTCTTTGGTTACACATATAAGCACAGAATCAAGAATGATGATACCTTACATCTAGCAATTATTTTAACCTATAGCAGTCAAAGGCCTTGCTTCTGAAAGTAGCTTTCGGCCTAAGAAACTCTGTGCTAGGTTTGGGCAATAGGTGTTAGGGTAACCACGAGCTCTGGTGAGATGCTGCTGTGAGAGTTCACTAAAGAAATGCTTGTCTACCCCCACCACACACACCTTTCTGTATTGGATAAAAATGCTGTTCCAGCCAACTTGGTAAAATAAATAAATAAAACCACAAGTGTGAGAATGTATTCAATATTTGAAATAGCAGCAGACTGGAAAGCTCACAGGAACAGAGGCTGGACAGGGACTTTAAAGTGCTTAGTTCTCTGTGAAATAGAAAGTTAAAAATTGTTTTAATATATATATTTTTCAAAATATGTCATTAGGTTGATTGAATGAGGGTTTTTGAGAAGTGATGGATAAATTACTTAAAGCTGTAAAGGGAGCATTGCCTACAAATTAAAAATGTCCTTTTTTTTGCTTAAACAGCTTTTATTGGTGGGAATAAATGCTCTTTTAAACTGGAAAAAAAAATCATCTCTTCCTCTTCCTAGTTAGAATATATGATTTTTCTATTGGGGAACAGAAGGTCAGCAGTTCAATTTTATTTTCAGCATTTTATAGACAGTTTAAAGTGAAATCCCTGGAAAAGTAGGTAGCAGTGTTTCAAGGGATTAGCTGTAAAACGTAGCAATCTACAGTGATTCTGAGCTGTGTCCTTCTGTGTAGGATCAAGGTTAAACTTCTTACATTTGAGGGCTGTTCTTGTCAGTACAGTGTATAAATGTACCAGCCCTTCTAATGAAATATAATTCATACAGATCATTGAATGTTTGAGCTAAGGGAAGAGAAGAAACAGTGGAAGCAAATCATTGAAACACGTCTTTCTGAGTCCTACAAGAAATTAAAGCATGCGTCCTTTATACAATTTTCATAACCTTTGCTGTGTCCGAGGTGGCTGACTTGAAATTTCAAGGTGAGAGGGAAGCCTTATTGATGGCTGCTGTGAAAGTGAGACCATCAGTGCATGAGCAGCAGCAAGCTTAATTTGTTATTCCACAGAGCGTGTTTCGTCAGTCTGTCGTGTAGGTAATGCTACCTAAATGTTGACTTTAAAGCAGTGTCTGTTTTTCTATGACTTTGTGTTTGGCTTCCCACACCCCGCTTTTGTAAGGGACTGGGGAGAGGTTTGTTTGGGAAGTGATTTCTCATCTTGTCTCATCTAGACACTTCATGGGTGTTGTATTCTTTCGGGATATTCCCCTCTTTTCTATCTTGATGCTTTTGGTTTTTACCTATTTCCAAATGTGTAAGTAGGCTTAAGTCTTGTCTGCTGGGAGGAATGGGGAACTAATGGTCTAAACACCAGCAAACATTAAGTTTGTCCATATCTCTGACTTTTAGAAACAGACGTAAAGTAATTCTGAGTTTGAGCCATTCATCACTGCTGTTTATAGAGCAGAGGCGAGGTCTTGTTGTCCACCCCCTACCCCCAAAAAAATTTTCCTTTAGCTAATAACCAGCTCAGCTACACCGAGTGGCTTTTCTAAAAGCGCTTTTAATTCAGTAAAAGGCAAGCTGTTGCTCTTTTCTGTTGCTGTTGCCGTTTTTACCTAAGAGCTGGGGTTCTGGTTGGTTTACTCTGCAGCCAAAAAAAAAAAAAGAGATCTCTCCTTTGCATCTGCCTCATGCTGCGTGCAGCTGAAGAGCCTGAAGACCTCCTCTTCTGCACGGTGTGGGGTTGCACCATCGCTATCCAGAGTGCAGAAAAGCATTGCTTGTGATGGCAGCGCGTTCAGAACAAAGCGAGAAGCATCTCCTCGCCTGGTCGTGGAAGAAGTCACAGCGGAGCAGCTCAGCTGCAGTAGCTGCAGTTGCACAGGGCTCTGGGGGGGGCGGAGGAGAGAGCCCCCAGCCCAAGGCTCAGGGCCTGGCTTTGAAGGCAGGTGGGGCGAGCACAGGGGGCTGGGGGCACAGAGGAAGTGATAGGTAAGAAGTGATGTGTGCTGGCTATCTGCGGTTGGAGGTGCTTTAGTGTCAGACGTTGTTGTTTTATTTTTTTCTTTTAAATTTATTTTTTGCAGCAGACTGAGACCAGAGCTAACTAAACTGATGCTCATTGTGCTCTCTGGTAAGTGTATATAATAAGAGGGACAGGAAGAGATGCAATTTCGTGTTGTCTTGAAGATACAGAGAAATACCTACTTCCAAAAACGCCATCTGGGTTGGCTGAAACACTTTTAAAGTCATCCAACTACAAAAATACTCTGTGTTAGCACTTTCTGCCTGGTCTCTAGAAGATTGCTAGTAATGTCTGTTAATATTTGTTATGAAAGATTAACTAATAAAAATGTGAGTAAAGACAAATTTCTAAAGGAAAAAGAGAGAGACTAAACCACCAAGCTGAAATATGGTGTTTGTTTTTTGTTTTTTTGGTGTTTTTTTTTTGGTTGCTGGGTTGGTTTTAAATTCCTGAAGGTTGAATGCTTAATAGTGACCTCATCCGTAGGGAAAGAGTTGAGATTGCTTTTCATTATAAACCCTTTATCTTGTGTATAGGTGACCATACTCTGTTCCAGCTTAGCTAAGACCTATGGGAGTGCTTTCTCCATAACTTCTATTATTCTTATTTTGTTTTAAGCATAGGTAAGTTATAAGGCTTGGAACTGGTATTGTTGAACTTTAGCATGTGTTAATATAACACCAGCTTGTTCCTGTAGAATCCCAGCTTTTGTCTTTTGAAATTTGAAATTTAAATCATCTGTCAGAAGCTAAAAATGAACGCTGCCTACCTCACAATAGGCATGCTGTTCCAGAAAGGGTATAGAAACACCCTTTTCAAGTAAGACATCAGAAGTCTTTTAGAACTTAGCCTTCCCAGAACAGCTCAGTGCGTATCACACAAACAGGAAAGGTTTAGCGTTACGTGTTTTACAGTGTCATATTCGTTATGTGTTTGTATCTTGAAGTGTCCCCAACCAGGAAATTTTGGGTCATAGCAGTATCACTAATTGGAAAAAAAGATAAATCTGAAATTGGGAAGATGGCATGGAGGTTTGTGATGGTTTTACTCGAGTGGGCAGCCGAGCTCCACCACAACCGCTCTCTCACTCCTCCCCTCCTCAAAGAGGAAGGGGGAGAAAAGACAACACAAAGAGCTCGAGGTTTGAGATGAGAATGATTTAATTAAGGAAAGGGGAATGGGGAGAAAGAGAAACAAAAGAAACAACAAGGCTGCGCGGAAGCACAGAGAGAAAGAAAAAAGTTATTCTCTACTTCCCATCAACGAGCGATGTTCGGCCACGTCCCGGGAAGCAGGGCCTCAAAACGCGTACCGGTTGTTCAGGAGAGACCCTCCCCCATGAGAGGCCCCCTTTTATTGCTGAGTGTGACATCAGGTGTTATGGAATATCCCTTTGGTTGGTTTAGGTCAGCTGCCCTGGTGATGTCCCCTCCCCATCAATTGCCCACCCCCAGCCTGCTGGCTCTTGGGGGCCTGGAAGGAGTTCTGATGCTGTGCCAGCACTATGCAGCAATAGACACAACACTGGAGTGATACCAGTGCTGTTCCAGCTACGAGTGCAGAGCACAGCACTGTGTGGGCTGCTGCAGGGAAAGGTGACTCCATCCCAGACAGACCCAACACAAGGTTACAACATGAAGCAGAGTGAACGCCCCGTACAATTAGGGCATCGCTGTGTGAATAAATAGGAGGTTGGAACTCGGGTTGGCGTTCTTGGTCGCTGCAGGGGCCTGTCCGGTAACTATCCAGGGTTTTCTCTCTCTACCACTGGAGAGGTAGAGAAGTAACACTTTAATCCGCTGCTCTTTCAAATAAATGGTACCAATTTATTCCCCACTCCCAGGGGTGGGAGCTGGGGAGCTGGGTCCAGCCCCGCAGGGCCCGGTCCCCCTGAGGCGGCCGCCCTTAGGGCCGCAGGCCTCACTCCGGGGGCGCGGTTCGTGCTGCTTTCCTAAACGGGGAGCCCACGTGTTGAATGAGCATTTTGGTCTGTCCCTGCTCACTTCCTCTGGACGGACTGATTCATGGGGCAGGCTTCACAAAAACATTGGCTGCGAGGCTTCTCTCAAACGCCTTTTTGCAGCGTGTTGTTACATGAATGTGTGTATAAAATGAGGCTTCTTGCTGCTGAATGGTAGAAGGCCGCACTGGCTCCTTGGCAGGAAGGAAGATTTTTCTGGGTGTGTTTCGTTTGTATTCTTCTTTACTCCTTTATGCAGCTTTTTAAAAGGCTTCTAACCCACTCTTAAGGCAGAAAACAAGCTTAACTTTTGTGCTCTATTGGAGCTAGGCAGAAATTCGTTACCGCCAAACCAGTCTTGAGGTTTCCTGTTTGCAGTTGTTTTGTAACTCAAGATGCAAGGCACCGTGGTGTAGCTGCAGCGTATTAGAGATGGGGACACCAGATACACGGTAGGGCAGAGAGGAGCAAGCGCTGGTTAAAAGCTGTCAGAGGCATCCGTTTGAAGAAACAAAAAAACAAAACCTCACAGCACTGTGCCATTAAACAATAGATGACAAAAAGGGGAAGAGGGTTTGAGACGTGTGTGGGCAGGGGTTTTGATAGCATCACGATAACTTAGCTAGCTTAGTTTCGAATTGCTGCTTGATTAAGACTAATCCTTCACATTTTTGAAGATGCACAGCCCAATTATGTTTTAGTAAGAACTGGCATCTTAAAAAAAGCACTTGCATAGCCTTTAGAGTCAACCAGAAATGGATCACTGCAGTGAACAGGCCAAAAAAAATCCCAAACGTAATTAACCAGTCCACCAGGTTGTATCGCCCTCTCTCAAATATTTATCTGCAGTTATTCTTTTTGTTCTCCAGGTGACTCAAAGCTGAGTGCTATTGTTGTACCTGAGAGCAAATGGCTCAGGGCCTTCTAGAAGCACTCGTGTTTTTTGCTGAGCCTTCTTGGGAAGTTATTTGGTGGATCTGCCAGTCAGCTCGTGGATGTGGACTTAGGTAGATACATAGTCCTAAATCAGCAGCTGAAATGAAATATATATTTATATACATATACATATATATATATTAAAAAGTTCATATTATGCCTGTCTTCCTGAAAACCCTTTTAATAGTTACTAACTAGACATCCATAATATGTTGATACCCTCTGTTTTTTGGGGGGGTCCCTTTGTCTCTTCTTTATGTTTCTGGAGTTAGACTTAAGCTGACTACTTGGCAGTGTTACCAAAGACATTCAATTTATGCTTTCAGATTAGTGGCACGGATTTAATTCTTTGGAACTTCTTCATAGCTCCAAATTTTCTTCAGAGTTGATACTGAAACTGTAGAAGCTTTGTGGGCAGTTCTGCTATCTTAGGGTGCGTTTGAGGATTAAGTGTTTAATTATTCTTACTATTTTTACTACCCTATCTAATGACAGAACAGAAAATAGTTGTCACTGTAGGATAATCCCATAGTGTAGAAATACATACTGAATACTTTTTTCTTAAATCATGTTTAAGAAACTTAATATTCTAATTTTATGTGAATTCTATTGCAAACGTTTAATTTATGCCAGACACATTTTAATAATGTTTTACAGTTTGTAGTTAGATGGACTGTACTTGTTTTGATACTTCAGTTTGCGCTTCCATAAACGCTTGTGCTTTTTGCTGTCAGACTTTTCTTTTTAGAAAAAAGGAGCAAGAGGGGAGGGGACACAGAAAATCTTTAGTGCTTTTGATCTTGTGTTTTTAAAAAATAGGCTGTCCTTTTAACCATACAATAGTTCTTTTATAAATGCAAAATTGTGAGAGCAGTTTCAAAGATGTAATAAAACATTTTTCCTTCAGAGTTAATCAACGTATTTACATTTCTGTTCACATTTATTCTTTGCAGTTTCCATTCATCATTGTTTTCAGCTCTTGGAAACTGACCTCCTCCTTAAAGTGTCAACTTCAGCTTCTATGGTTTGTGACTGTTTGGTCATCAAATGCACATCAAATTAAATTTAATGATAATCACTTGCACTTACTTAGCTATCACTTTTAGCTCAGTAGTCAGGGCGTCCTAATAAGACCTAGCATTGAAATACCCCCAAACTAATTGTCAATCTTGTTTTAAAAGTCAGCAACTTTAGGCAGTCCACATGTGTTTTTATACTCAGCCACGCGTTCTGTGCTAGTATCTATCACTTTCCTCCATCTCCAGTCTGAAGCCTCCTTAAATTTCTGTTTTGTTTTTTGTTTGTTTGCATATTTTATATGGTAAGATAGTATTCTAGGAACTGTTTCACTGGTTTCCAGTGAGATATGTACACATTTGTATGCGTGTGAGATATGTATGAGATTATTTATGCATGTATATATATTTGCAACAGGTATTGGTATCTGTAGTTGTATTGTTATGCTTTCAGTATGTGTATAGATCTTTAAGTATACAAATTCTGCTGTTCCTCAGTCATTAAATTAAAAGTACGAAGAGAGGTCTTTGTTCAGTTTCAGCTTTTTCTTAACTCTCCCTTTGATAAGGTTTTAAGTTTCCAGTTGTGAGTTTGTATTTTGATAGCCAGTTGCAGTTCTTGAATTTAAAGCTTGAGATTGAGGTTTGCTGAGCTTAAGTCCAACAAAGCATCGACTGCGAGTCTCCATCATGGTTTCTCTTCTATCCTGTTGCAGATTTTTCTGCTCAGGTATTTGTCTGACACCTCAAAACTGCTTAGCCAGAAGGTGAATGTTTGGTCGCTAAAGCTATTTAGTTGAAACTTTCTTTAAAGAAGGAAGTGGGGGAAGTATCCTTATAGTTTTTGTTGCAGTGACCTCTTTCCAAAGAAATAATGTCTCCTGAGGTTGACTGACACACATTACATGCAGTATTAAAGTGTTAAGCTGGAGAAGCAGTTAGAAGAGGTGGCATTTATGTGATCCACCTCCACTTCTCTGAGCTCCAGCAAAAAGCTGTCATGAGAAAGTGTGGAAAAGGTTTAAACTTCTGCATTTTGAGACTTTCTTGTAGCAATCATTAGGAGTATGATATTGTGCTTGTTTTATGTTAACTTTGGCTTTTGCATGAAGGAGATGGTATTTTACTGTTTTTCCCCAAACATACGTACTTTAAGCATCAGAAATGGTATGCTCTACTGGAACTAGCTAACAGCATGTCCAAAAGGTATATTCTTCTTCACAAGCTTTCATTTGAACGTGCTTTTCTGTTCTTTTTAATCCTTCCTGAATTTGGTCTTTGGTGCTTTCCTGATCCTAAAGAGCTGAGTGAAACTTATTCTCAAAGTAGAACAGCATTTTATTGAACCCCCTCTGTATGGAATGGATAGATTATCCATCCAGGTGCACATATAAAACAAACAAACAAAACAAAAAAAAGAAACCACACATCCAACAAATAAAAACAATTTTAAGTGAAGATGAAACTTCGAACCTCCTGAAGAACGAGGCAGGCTTGAATAGATCGAACCTTCATAAATTGGAAGGCTTCAGTGTAAGAGTATATTTCAGATGAAGTGATACAATAAAAGGTGTTTTATTAATTACTGAATGCAGCAGGCCCATCCACTTACTGTGAAAGAGTCCCTGTTGGAAGAAGAGTTTCGAATGTTTATTTTCCACAGCTGTGTTGCCTTGGAGGACCAAGCATTGCTCATCTTCTGTGGCCTGTGAAAGAGGAAGTGAGGGGACAGCGGATGGCTGGGCCTTCAGCAGCACAGGCTGCAGGATCAAAACCCAGTTTCAAAGATTCAGGGTAGGAGAAGGGAAGGTTGTTCAGCCCTCAGGTCTCAGGGAAAACTCTGCTGTTTCATTAGTTATCTTTTCATTCTTCCAAGACCCAAGAGAATTGACTTAATATTGTATAGTGATTGTCTTATGTACATCACTGTCACCTAAGAGCCTCTGCATCAGTTAAGCATAATGCCTCTCTTTTCTTAGGAGCACATCCAATTCCAGAACAGCCTGTTATATGCATTGTCATCTCCTATTAATAGAATTTTTGCTTGTTCCCTTGCTGAGGGATTACATTTCAGGCATTACTGTCAGTCATTTTTCAGTCATGTTCCTTTTTGCAAACTGAATCGTGCACAGAGGGAGAGCAACCGCTTCTTTTCTCCAGGTGCCTTCAAAGCTCAGCCATGCCTCCTGTGCGTGCTGTCCTCACTAACCCTGTGTGTTCCTGCACAGCCCCGAGCCTTCCTCCTGGAGGCAAGAGAAGGTGATGTTTTGCTGCCCGTTGGGCCCAGGCATTCAGCTGGGCATTCACTCTGTGCCTGTGTCAGGCCCAAGGAGAAGGTTCCTGTTTGAATGGCATACCAGAGTGGACCCATCTCTATTTATCTCTGTGGAAGAAACCCATTATCCCTGTCTGGAGAGGAAAACAAAGAATCCTGGCCTGGGGAGCTCTGTGGAGAGTGAGATCTGTGTAACAACTTCAGGAAGTTTTGTATTCACGATGCTATCAACTGAGCAAGTAATTTATTTCATATGACAAATCGCTATCAGTTTTACAAGTTTGAGGAGCAAATTAAGTTCCTCGACATTGAAGTTCCCATAAATAGTCTTAAATATTGCTTGCATGGCTCGGTGCTAAGAGCATTGGTTCCAAAGACCGTAAGTGGGTGGTTCTTCTTCTTCTTCTTTTTTTTTTTTTTTTTTTTTTTCTCCCTCAACACTGTTAAATTCTTGACCCACTGATAGTTATTGGATGTCACCTCTTTTTCAGATTTTCCTCTGATAAAGTCTATGCAGGAGCAGCAGTATCAGATGGTTGGCTGGTGTTTGCCTTGTTCTACCACAGGGTTAGCCAACGTCCCTCACCTGTTTGAGCAGACTTCAGTACAGTCTATTTAAAACTGGCTTTACCTCGACTGGGATTTTGTTCACTGCCATCCTAGCCTAGCAGAGTTTCCAGTCTCACTCTCTCCCCCAGGGGTGTATTTGTGTTAGAACATTTGCATGTGGGCGTCTGGAGTAGTGCAGCTGCCAGTGTAGGAGGACTTTGTCTCCTAACCAAGCCATCAGCTGGAGAGAAGAGACAAAGTTTTTGAAACAGCCGAACTCAATCCAATGCTTACACGCAGGTATTCCTAGCATTGTTGCAGTTTTTCTGGAGACTGATTCAGAACCATCCATGTTTAGGACCAGAGTGGAAATTCTGGTAGCTGTTGTTTTTATGCATGAATTAGAAATCCATTGTCAATAACTCATTTTTTTTCCATCTCGCTTCCCCAAGGCATGTGTTTTTCTGTAGCTGCCAAAAGCTGCTTTTTACTTCTAGCTAAATATTTTTTTTAAAATAATTTTCTTGCACCCAAAGACATTTTCCGTGACATTTATACTTCAGGAAGTTCTGTCTTCAGTTCAAAGACTGCAGCTCTTTTAGAATCACACATCAGGCTGGAGTTCGCTGTTGAGGTATTTTATCTTTGGTTTTATCTGCTAATGGCTGCTTGGGTGAAGCACGGTGCAGATGTTACCTCTTGAGTTAGCTGCTACTTCAGGAGCCGTAGACACAGAAGCTCGTGGAAAGATACCTTGGAATTTTGATGGTAGCGTTGATAGCAGTAATGAAATTGCCATTATAGTGGAGTTGCTTGAGGTCCCCTTAAGAAAACCACTTGTCATTTCAATGCAGTACCCACTGTTCAGGGTTTTCTCCCGCAGAGTCTTGCAGTCATCGTTTTCAACTTCTCCATGCTTCATTTTTAACTTCTGGCTATAATCTCCAGAAAGAAACATGATGTAATTTCTAGAGAATCAGGTTTAAACAGCCTCGTTTTCTGGAAAATAGCTAGTTTTCATTTTTGGACTCTCGCAGCTGTGTTGGGGATATAACTAAAGCTTGCCTGGTTGTTCTTGTGTTTCAGTGCTTAAGCCCGACCAGTATGTGATGTGCTCCCGTCCAGTTGGAAGCCTTGCCATTTACCACTTGTTTTTATTGTTAGAGCTGGATGCCATCTCCAAAAGCCCTTGTCTGCTAAACAAGCTTGGCTTTAGCTTTTATAGTCCATGAATATTCAGTGAAAGCACAGAAGCTATGGTTTCCAGCTGATCAGTTACAACATTTTGGCAAATACAGCGTTGCTAAAAACAAGTAGCTCACTAGCCCTGCTAGCAATGGAGGCAGAAAAGGGCCTGGAAGTGTTACGTCCCATAGCTAACGCAGAGATCACCTTTTGAAGGTGTGGGTTGCGGATGCAGCAAGCTAAAAACCCAAAGCCACACACGCTGTTTAAAGCAAAACAATCCTTTGTAGTGTGAAGTGGCTATGTTACATTTGATGAACTCGGAGTTGCTTGCATAGGTGTTTCAAAGCTTTTATTGGTGCTTTCTGAAGTGCGAGATGCTGTTGTATCTGATGAGAGGGGGAGGTTTGGTAATTCAGTGTTAGGAGTTGTGAGCTTTTTGCAGAGGAACGTGCCAGAAGCTTGCACGCTCCCAGCAGCAATGGGTTTTCATGATAGGAAAGAGTCGTGTTAACATCAGTCTACAGGAGCTGCGATGGTTTTGGTTGTGCAGCCTAAAAGCAACATAGTGAGGAATTTTTGCCTTCTGAGTGCATGTCAAACTTACATGGAACACTCAAAAGCTTTGGAAGATTGTATTGTTTTTTGTTCCTTACATTTTCCCCCAGATCTAGTTATGTCGTTGCTTCTAATCCTTTGTTTGGCACATTGCTGTGCAGCAGAAACATTTCAAAACCATTAATTCTGCAGCCCCCCTCCTGGAGAACAAATGTGGCCTTATTCACGTACAAGGAAATCTTAGCTCTGCAAATGTCACAGGAAGAACTGGGTTGTCTTCAACGGAGCAAGTCAAATGAAGTAACCCTAAGAAAGTAACTTTAATACTGGTCCCTCACATTTACAAGAAAAAAAAAGAAAAAAGAAAAAACTAAGTAAACCCTCCCATGTGTACTCAGACAGCTTTAAGCAGACAAATGTTTAACTGCGGATGTACCATGCATTTTGACCCTTCATAAAAAAATGAGTAATTCCTGTCCCCTCTTGGGTAGAGATGCTTGTGCCATTAATATGAAGCAAAACCCAGAATGCTTTACTGAACTGGGCTGTGTGTGAGCATGCCACTTGAGAAGATCGGCTTTCTTACATTTCTACAGATGCTAGGAGCCTTCTTGTGACATGATGGCAGTTCTCATTCAGAGTGGCAGTCCTGTGTAACACCAAGCTGGAGCTGTGGAAATCAGGTGGCTTAGGGCTCCTGTCCCGAGGGAGTTTCCAAGGACCCTGTAGCTGACCTCATCAGCCCTGACGAATGTTTTCTTCTTGCGCTTCTGTCCTTGCCCAATGCTTTGGGGAAAAGCTCAATGACTCTTACAACAGGGGACAATTCTGGGATTTTTTTTAGCTTTAGAGGAATGGGAGGAGTTTAAGAGTTTTCCATCAGTCGTTAGTGCAATGTTATGCCTAACGTGTTATTTTTAATAGATTGTAATACAGATAGATAACTTTAACCTGCTTGTGTTGTGAAAATAACCATTTTAGAAGCAGAACCTGTGTGGTAGCACCATCAGCCAGCTGCAGTGAGAGTACTCTCTCTCTTCGTGTTCTCCGTATCCCCAGGAATAGTGCTAATTGACCATTTTACAATTGCTGAGATAAAATGAATCGATGTGGATTGGAGAGAGAGTTTGTATCGACGGCACTGGCATCCAGCACACGCTTGATTGCAGTCTCCCTCTGGCTACATCAGCGCATCGATCTGGAGGCTATCTGCCCATTGCATGCGCGTCAGAAACCAGGGCGCTTTATGGGAGACGGCGTTCCAGAGCTCAGGCTCTCCCATGTCTTCGTCAGTGTCAGGCAGGATTACTGTTTTAGGGGGGGATTTTTTTAAGGGTATAATGATTTTCCTTGTAAATATCACAGTGAAGTATGCATACACCACAGTGATTTTGAACTGAAAGACTTCTGTTTCTTCTTTATTGTTCAAAACATCATAACTTTTTGAATCCACCTTGGGGCTGTCAGCTACGCAGACCCATACTTAAGTTGTGTTTTTAACTGCTGTACATTCCTCTGCGTTTTCTGTTTGGAAAGGTGAGTGTTCACTTACAAATTGCAGAATAGAATGCAACACTACTTCTGAGTAGAAGTGCTGTAACTTATATCCTGAACAGAACAATATCTGAATGACATGATGGATTTTGAATTCTTTGTCAAGTTGACTATTGAAGTGTCAGTGTTTACCATAGGCTAGTGGACTGGTATGAATTAGGCAACAAAGTCAAATCATGCTAAAAAGATCCTTGGACATTAATAATTTGAAGCACTCAGGAATCTGCTTCTACTAAACTTATCTATTGCAAATGTACAGCTTTCCCTTTTTAAAAAAGTAGTCGGCTACACTGATCTTCAAATACATTCTCATCTCCCACTCTTTCCTGACCTCCTCCTCCACCCCCAAAAAATAACAAACAAAAACCCAGCAATCAGAAAACTTGAAGCAATTTCTCAGAAGTTTTTCAAAGAATTTCTGGAAAAAAAAGGGTTTAATAAGGAGTGGTTGAAGGAATTAGGACTGTTTAGTGGAGAAGAGGAGACTGAGAGGAGACTTCAATGCTCTCTGCAGCTAACTGAAAGGAGGCTGCAGCGAGGACAGTGTTGGTCTGTTTTCTCGGGGGACAAGTGATAGGACATGAGGAAAGAGCCTCAAGTTGCACCAGGGGAGATTTAAATTGGATATCAGGAAGAATTTTCCATGGAGAGGGTGGTCAGGCATTGGAAAGAGCTGCCCTGGGAGGTGGTGGAGTCCCCATCCCTGGAGGTATTTGAGAGACGCAGGGATGTGGCTTAGTGATGGGGCTCAGCAGGTCAGGTTGGTGGTTGGACTGGGTGATCTTGAAGGTCTTTTCCAATCGTGATGCATAGGAAACTGTGGAGGCATGCAGATGACAAATAGCTTCTGAAAAGATAGTTCTTGCTACAGGTAAGTCAAAAAGACTATTTGTTCAGTCTTCTCTGGCACTCCAGAGAAGTTTAGGGTAGGGAAGAAATGGCAGTAGGTCCAGGAAAATGCAGTGGGTGCTCATCTTGGCAGCAAAGCAGAAGCAAAGGCACTTATGTGCTGCCTTTACAAGATGATTTGGACAAAGGCTTACTGAAACAGTCCCCTCTTGGTGGCAGAGATTTCCCCACTAAAATACATTACCCAATATGTTGAATACTGATATTTTTAACTTCCTACCTAAAGATGGATAACTTTAAATGCAGAAAACTTCTAAGTACTATGTCTGTATGAGTGTGAGTATAGGATTTATGTATTAAGTATGAAAACTAGGATGGAAGGAAATACATTTTTGGAATACTGCTATAGTGTTTTCTCAAATCAGGACTTCAAAAGCTGAATGGAGATTATAACTTACACTGTATTAATGTATATCTGAATAATATTTCATGTACAGCAAAGATCTTATGACTAGACTTCATTATCAGGGTGTTGTCATATTTCAGTGGCAGAAAAAGCAAAAAAGGTCAGTGGGACTTTCCTTATTTTTAAAGGAGTTCCCTTCTGAGATTTTTATTCTCTTTCTTGTTTTTCCCTTCCCTTTTCTGGCCTATTTCAGAAGAGCTTGAAAAATTTGAGCAAGACTCGCATGATGTAATTTATTGATAAACATGTGACATTATTTTGTTGCAGAAGGACTCCATGAAAGATGACAGAAGAAGTTATTGTTATTGCAAAGTGGGATTACACTGCACAGCAGGACCAAGAACTTGACATCAAGAAAAATGAACGTCTTTGGCTATTAGATGATTCGAAGACATGGTGGAGGGTAAGAAACGCGGCCAACAAAACGGGATATGTGCCATCAAATTACGTGGAGCGAAAAAACAGCTTGAAGAAAGGTTCTCTGGTTAAAAATCTAAAAGACACATTGGGTAAGTCCTTTTATATTTTTGGAATTTTAGTAGGCTTGCTGAGCTTCAGATTGGCAATGTGCATGTAAATATTTTTAACGTGTTTTTTTCCTTAGGTGATGTGTTGGATGACTGAGGGGGGAAGGAAGGAGAGAGGGGGGGTGGGGGAGAATGGTGTGGTCTGTAACTGGTTTTCTCCCATCATTATTTCTGTTCCAGTTTGTCAGAGGTTATATACTTTCAGTGGCTGAAGATCAGTGTTTTCATTGAGATCTGATCTGCAGGGTCCTCTTCTCTTGTGCCAAGTCCTCTCACTCAGAAATACAAGGGTGTAGATGGGTTGTTCAGCATAGCTATCATAGCAAAGCCAAATTACTTCACGAAATGGGTTACGTAGCGTGGCCATGCACAATGTCTGGGGGTTATGCTTCTGTGGTCTGAGATTACAGTCCTTCTGCTTACAAGTTCTTAATATGTACTGTTTTATATTTGCACGTATTTTTTTCAAGACAGTGTATCATATTATAACATACCTTTCAAAAACATTGAGTGTATTTGGAAGAAATGTATTTGGAATTCAGGTGAAATTAGTTTTTCCTGTTTTTGCAATGATTTTTAGTGACTGAAAAATAAAGAGCTTTGCATAGGGCTGTTAACAGTTAAACATAATGATGAGTGGTTATTTTACATGTAGAGGCCAAAAATCCTTCTAGTGGTGTGTTAGGATATAATAAGTAAAACAATGTACCTGGAGGTGTTTTGGAGACATTTTTGCGTGTGTTTGGATTTCTGCCTGTGTTTTGCAAACTCTTATGTAGGGAAAAGTCATTCTGCTGAATTTTTCTGTAGAAAGTATCAGCTCGTTAATAGAAAAACAGTGTTTAGATTGGACTTCTGATAAAATGAAAAGGTTCACTTAAAAGTAATATGACAATAGCTCATGCAGGTTTACTTCAGGTGTCAAGTGCTAGTGTTGTTGTCCAACAGCTTAGATTTCTTGGTCGCTTTGTCATTACCACGTTCTCCATTGCTGAGCTGCTGTGGAGCATATGGAAATCGAGGACAGCAGAATGGGTGGCAGGCAAACAAGGCTATCATATCATGACATAAGTAGTTGAAATCCAAACCCCAGTTGGGATTTTAAGCTCCTTTATGTGGACTTAGTTTATTTAAAATGTGTGCGTGTGTACATTTGTGTGTATATATTGTCTGAAAGCTATTTTATGAACCAGTTGCATTTCTGTTGTGATAATGCATCAAGCGTTAAACTGTGGAGAGTATTTGCCTGATGAAAATGGACACATTTTTATTTATATCCAACAGCAATGTGTTCCTCAGTTCCTTCTGTTTTCTGTGAAGGACGCAGAAGTGTCCTAGCATGTGGTCACGTTTACCCCTTTGACCCTAACAGAGGTGCATGCTGCAGGGTGCTTTGTTGCGTTACAGCAGTGACCAACAAAATGGTGTGAAGAAAAGAGCCTTGGTGGTTTCGTGTCTGAACCTTCCCTTTTGTCACATCTTTAACCCTCAGCCCTCTGAGTGTAGCTGCACAGACTTCTAAGTTCTGAAGGACCACAACTGCAATCTACCGATTCTCCTGTATTTGTAATTTTATCTGTGTGGTAAGTTTATTCAGTAGAGGTTGAAAAAAACATAACAGTAGAGGCCAGGGTTTTTCTTTTGGAGTGACCACGTGTACCTGCTAAGCGTATGGAGTGCAAAGCAGCTCTCGTGCTACATCCTGTGATGGTGAGAAACTGCCTTAGGTATGAATAGCCCACAAGTTGGCTCAAGTTAAATGTGACATCTCCTTACACACAGAAACGCAGATGCTTGAGTTTTATCTTTTTATGGTTTTAGTAATGTTAACTGCTTAGCATAACAAAACTTAAATCTGTGCTGTGTACCAGACACAGCTGTACATTTTTTTTTTTTTTACCATTCCAGAGCTGAAGTCCATCAGTAAAACTTACTGTACAACAAGGCAGGCAAGGCTTAAGGACTAATTTCCCATTCAGAACGAGGAGAGTGTGTGTCCTTCCTTAGAGGAGGATCCTTTGTTCTGAGTGAGCAGCAAGAATGTGCTTTTTTGTGCTTTTCTTTTTTTAATTGAAGACTAAGGTTTGATCTAGTGAAGAAGATTTTGGAAGTTTTGCTGAGTCCAAGGAAACAAATTCTCAAGTCCTCCTTAGAGGAATATGTCCAGTGCCTCTCTTAAGATCACAAGAAAATTCACATTTTAAAACCCACTGACCCAGCACAGATGGGAATAGTGGTTATGGGTGTCAGTGCTTGCACTCCAGCAAATGGTTGTGCCCTGGAGATCTGCTTCTCCCTACCTCATCCTTAATTTATACCATTTCTTTGTATTTAAACACAGTTTGTGTGAAAGCACTGTTATCACACAAGTGATGTATGTAGTGTGTTGTGCAGGACAGTACAGAATCACAGAATGGTTTGGGTTGGAGGAGACATGAAAGCCCATCCGGTTCCACCCCCCTGCCATGGGCAGGGACACCTCCCACCAGACCAGGTTGCCCAAAGCCCCATCCAGCCTGGCCTTGAGCACCTCCAGGGATGGGGCAACCACCTCATACATTTGCCTCTATCTATTTGCCAGTCTTACGGCTATCCACAGTCATTAGCAGGGGCTGATTTATACTTCCCAGTTTTCAGTAAATACGAAAAGTGCCAGACATAGTTCAAATTGTGACAGACCCCATAAGATCTATGGCTGTTTAATTAATAGCCTCCGTAGTTGGCTGTTGAAGATGCATCAGCTAAACAGTTTTTAATCCGTGTAATGTGTGTTCTGATGAAAGTTTATGGCACCAGTTAATACATCGGTGTCTCATACAGAAAAAGCCAAGTGCACTGCAAAAGTTTTATTACCTCTATGCAGTTGCCTTTATCAGGAAAAAATAATCTCATCAGAGAATTAACTCATGCATGTTTGATGATAAAAACTGATTTTCCTAAAACTGTTGACTGTCATTAATTGAATTTCAGACCCTTAACACTTTATTAATGGAATCCCATCAGCTTTACTGTTGTTTGGCTTGGGTTTCAGGGGAGGTTAATGAGCATGTGTGTACCTGGGACATGCAGCTTGCTGTTTTAAAATACCTCCCTTTTTTCAGCACTGTGGTAGTCTTCTGGAATGTCCCTTGTACTTCAGCATCTTGCAAAAAGAATATCAGCAAATAAAACGCCCTCAGAGCCAACTTTTTTAAATGTATTGGATGCAAATTAAAAGGCTGATTAACACTTGTTGGCATACGCTCGTTAAATCAGTTACTTCTGGACAGAAAACCAGCTCACCTCGTATCCCGAATGACCCCCAAGTAATTTCTGACAAGATATCCTACTCTTTTTTGCCAAACAAGAGCCTTTTTCTGCACCAGTAACTTCTTTTTCCTCCTTCTAAGGGATTACCCTGTTATCTTCTATCTTCTTTCAGTCCCACCACCAGGGACTTTTTCCAAAACTTCTCGGTTTCCTTAAATGACTTTAAGAGATTTCAGTACTTGTGATTTTTTTATGTTGATGGTTGTCTTTTTTCATCTTTTTTTCTGTTTGATATTACTTCTGTATTCTTAAATCTCTTTCTCAAGTGAACTCTCTGAGACACGTAGCTACAGCTGACCATTTTAATTAAGGAAATGTAGAGTATAGGCCACCTACTAAGTATTTTAAATGATTTAACTTCTCATTCCCTTTTCTGTCTTAACTGAGTAATGCTGGGAGTAGAAAGTTAATGGCAATTTAGCCATGTCAAATTACTGTCTTCTGTTTGCTCATATTGAATGAAACCTGGTAATTATTACTATTCTTTAGGCAAAAGCCAGCTTCCAGGCCTGTGATTAAAATTTCATTTTCATTCATTATAATGAAGTTTAAAATAGTTTCCTCGTACAGTATTTATTTTGTGGGGAGGGTATTTCTTACACGTTTCAGTTAAGTCATACTGAGCAAGAGACCTTCAGCACACATCTTCCAAACTGAGATCTCCTGTAATAATTATTCCCACATGTTGGAAGGTTAGAAGGGATCCTGGTTCTGGTTGGATCCGAATGGGTATTTGCCAGTGCCACTCCAGAGCTGCCTCCAAGTTCTCTGAATCCACAGCCACGAGATCCCTTTTCTGTGGCATCAGTGATCTGTATCTTCTCGTTCATCTCTGTCATTCTGAAGACCATTACCTGAAGAAAGCAAAAATATTTAAGAACTTACTTGCTTGTGTAAGCAAAAAAAATGACTTCAGCATTTTTTTCATGCATTTACAGATCATTTTCCTAGCACCAATACAGCTCCTCAGACAGCAGCCTGCCAAAAGTGAGTGATGAGGGGGGGTCAGGAAGCACTGTTCCAGTGTTTCATGTGAATCTGTGATTTTCTGTCCATTACTTTTGCTTCACAACCAGTACTGTATGCTGGTAGGTTCTTAAAGGTGCCTCACCTTGCTCCCCTAAATTAACAGTCACATAAAAAACCCTTAAAGGATTTTTTTTTTTTGGATGACTTTAATATATTAGTTTTAACAGATGCCCAGCAAAAGAAAACAAAGGTTTATTAAAAGGCAGAGAGATTGGACATCAACATTACAGGACAATTGTATGCGGTATGTGTAGGAACAATAGAGACGTGCTGGGGATGAGTGTTGATAATGAAGGCAAATAAGTCATCTTGTTAAGATGCCATGGAAGTGTTCAAGTTGTCTGAGAGACTCCTCAGATTTCTTCTTTACTCAGCTTACATATGTCAGCAAAACATTTCAGTAACTGGCTTTGATTCAGTTCACTCAGGATGATAATGTTTCATATGGAAACTCAGAACTGCCAGATGAGATGTAAAGTACAGAAAACAGTCCCTCCTTGCATCACCATTCCGTGTGCGGTATTTCAGCGTGTTGGGAGTGTACAGGACAATTTCCTGTGTTTGTCAACCTCCGGGTTGTGTACTCGTGTCAGTTTGGAGATTTGTGCATCAGTTCCTGAGTGCTTATATATCATCATTTCTAGAAATCGTTGGGTTTACACCTCTCCCCTCCCCAAATTGTTTTCCTCTATGTAATTACATAAAATGCTTTTTTTTCCACATGTATTCTTAACATTTTCCCATATGAGGGCAAATTAATACAGCCTTTACTGTGTCTTCCTGGAAACTGCCAGGAGAAGTTGTTTGTTATTTTTCTTAAAACAACCTCGTTTTAGTAAAAAGTAGAAATACAGAATAGGTCATTTCTAATGCATTGCTTTCTTCAACACTGGAAAACACTGTTGATTAAGAGGCTTGGCGTACTTCATTTTTTAGTACAAATATTTCAACTCAAAGCTAAACCATTGCCATGAAATCTAATTCTGCAAATATGTCATCAGCCTTTAACTTGTGTGGGGGTCAGTCTTTATTTCTTGTTTTGGCTTTGAGGATTTAAAAAAACAAACAGGAAAAAAATGAACCCTTAGTGGCCAAACTTGGGTAGTTCTGGCATGTTATGTCCTACTTTTTTTTTTTTTTTTCCTACCCTGATTCTGACAGATGCCAGCAGCAGCTGAAGGATTTTTCAACTAGCACATGCCCAAGATTAGCTTTTTCCTGTTTGCTTATTCCGGGTTAGGCTGGTATGTTTTAGCCAAAATACTTTTCAGAAGTTTGACCCTTCTTGACTAAAAGGTTTCAGAAAATATCTCCTCCATCTGTAGTTAAACCTCATGTAAAAAATTGTTGCCTTACCTGATTTGCTCTAGCTTCCATTTGGCTGTCACTCTCCATAACTCCTTCCCCTAGATTTAAGAGCTATCTACTAACAGAAAGCTCTTCTTTGTTCAGGGTTGTATTCCGACATTCATCAAATCACTCCTTCATCTGTCCGTGAGTCCTGAAATTAGATTACTACTAAAGTATTTCATTGGTGAAATTTGCTTGCTTGACTTTTCCCTGTTGTGTTTCTTACCCGAACATTTTCCAGTTTTTCAACACTATTTAAAATAGTGTAATCATAAGAAATGCACGCAGTATTTCTGTCACAGGCCTGGCTATAAATTGTCTTCCATAAACTTGGCTTGATAAATTTGTGGTCGTTTATCTACGAACTGCCATAGCGCTATTAGCTGTAGTATCACAGAAAACACATTAAATTAGCAATATGACAGGATGGTCAAGAACTGCTTTGAATATACTTAGTTCTTAAAATATTAGTTCTTAATAAGCTGTTTTAAATTCCAGTATTTCTGGAGACCTTCTGGTAAAATGTACTACAGAATAAAAAAAAATGGTGACTATAAGAATAAACACATTCTTACTGTATAATAAATTAATTTGTATATATCACAGTCTCTTACACCTTGCAGAGCTCGTTTTAATAAAAACAGCCCTGCCTTATAAGACAAACATGAGTTATTTTATTCTCTTTAGAACTGAGTTCGCAGTGTTGTTGGACTTCCTTGTTGCAGATGTGTAAGAAGTGATAGTCTTTCCACTCAAGAGCAGGCATTTAATAAATCTGATCTTTTAAATCAAAACAACATTCTGATTTTTTCAACAGAACGTAGCTGGTTGTCAAGTTATTAGTCATCTATAAAGATTTCAAAGAAAGAATGATAGGAAGTCTTTTGTTTAGCCAAGCATGCGATGCTGTTTCCCACAGCCTTCTCCTGGAGAAACTGGCTCCTTGTGGCTTGGATGGATGTGCAGCTTGCTGGGGAAGAAACTGGCTGGATGGCTGGGCTCAAAGGTCGTTGTGAATGAAGTGCAGTCCAGTTGGCAGCCAGTCACAAGTGGTGTTCCCCAGAGCTCAGTACCGAGGCCAGTCTGACAATTTTTATCAATGATCTTGTTGAGGGTATTGAGTGCTCCCCCAGGACGTTTGCAGGTCTGCTTGAGGGTAGGAAGGCCCTGCAGAGCCACCAGGATAGGCTGGATGAGTGGGCCAAGTCCACTCGCATGACATTCAGCAAGGCTAAATGCCATGCGCCTGGGTCACAACAACCCCAAGCAGCAGTATACATAGGCCTGGGGAAGAGTGGTTGGAAAGTTGTCCCACAGAAAAGGACCTGGGGGTGCTGGCCAACAGCTGGCTCAACTTGAGCCAGCAGTGTGCTCAGGTGGCCAGCAAGGCCAATGGCATCTGGGCCTGCATCAGAAATGGTGTGGCCAACAGGACGGGGGATGTGATCATCCCTCTGTACTTGGCACTCGTGAGATTGCACCTTGAGTGCTGTGCTCAGTTTTGGGGCCCTCACTACAAGAAGGACATAGAGTTGCTCAAGCCCACACAGAGAAGAGTGACAAAGCTGGTGAAGGGACTAGAAAACAAGGCATATGAAGAGTGGCTGAGGAAGCTGGGGCTGTTCAGTGGAGAAGAGTCTGAGAGGGAACCTCATTGTGCTCTACAGGTACCTCAGAGGAGGTTATAGGAGGATGTCGGTCTCTTTTCTCAGGTGACAAGTGCTAGGACATGAAGAAATATTCTCAAGGTGTGCCAGGGGAGGTTTAATTGGGTATTGGGAAGAATTTTTTTCGTGGAGAGTGGTCAAGCACTGGAAGGGGCTGCCCAGGGAGGTGGTGGAGTTGCCATCCATGGAGGTGTTTGAGAGATGTCTCAATGTGGCGTTTAAGGGTCTTTAGAGGTAGTTAGGTGGATGGTTGGACCTGATGAGCCTAAGGGTCTTTTCCAACCTAAATGAGTCTAAGATTTCTATGGAATATCTCTAGCTGAAATCAGCAGTAAAATCATCCTGTAGGAATACAACACAGGATATTTTTCTTATATCACTTGATATTGCTTCTAAGCTTTCTAGTTTGTCAGAAAACGTAGGCATGGCAGTAGTGGTGTCTTGTCATGTCTCTTGGAGGACTGGATAAATCAGTGTGCATTGGCACTTCTAAGAGTGGCTATACCAGAATTTAAGCTCAGATTTAGAGAAAAGCAGCAGTGGAGGTTTTCATATGCAGTACAAGTTCTTGCTAAGCTTCCTTGAATGTGTGGGTTAAAGTCGCTTATTCCATAGTTGCATTTCCTTAACAGAAGCACTTCTGCTGCTGCACCACATCCTGCTTTTTAGTTGCATTGCTCAAAATAAGTGTGCTGGCTTGTGAGGCAGGGTGGCAAAAGTACTGGCTCCGCTGATGATGAAATTGAGGAACATGATGTGGTGGTGGCAAAAGCAGATGGAAACTGGTTAGGTGTGGTGTCCTTAGTGCTTTTAAAAAGGAAGCTGGAACAATTGCATTTTTTTCTGTCTCCCCAACAATAATAAGTCATTAGACGCCAAGAAAGGAGAAATGGGAGTTGCTTGCAATGACTTCTCAACACCGGGAATACGGCTCTTCCATTCCCATCTATAGCATGCAGGGTTAGGAGTTAGTGGTGCCGATACCACTAGAGTGGTAGCATATGATGTGCTGGAAATGTGTGTGCCTCATGATCATCATCAAAACATAAGTTTGCCTTGAACAGCTATTTCTAGTCCATTGATGACCTTTGAAGGCCTGGAGACATCTAAACGCTGTCCATGGGCCATGATACAAGAGGATACTGCTGACATGGTAGGGCGGCTATCTCAGTGCTTGATATATATGTAATGGCAGAAGAATTCATTCTTTGTATGCTAAAATAGTAACCCAAAATGCAAAAGAAACTTAGAAATTCCCTGGTTTGGACATACTGTATGCCTGTAAAAGTTCATGGAACTTTTATGCCAAGTAAACTATGTCCAGTAGAAATAGCACTAAAGGAACTGAAGTCCATGTTCTGTGGAACTAAACCCAGACTTTCTCAAAAACACCAGGTTATAATTTCTAAAGGAACATGTGCTAAGGAGGAAAAACCCCTGAAACTCCAGAGCAGACTACTGGGGAGAAACCATGAAACGTGGCTATTTTTTGTTACCTGCAGCCAAAGGACTTGGAAGTAAAGCAAGCAGGTAACTACGGCAGAACTCAAGGCACAGAGCACTGCTGCTCCTCACGCCGGATGCGTACAAGAGGCCCTCTATCTGATGCGAGGTGTGAAGTCAGGGGCGGTGGCAGCAGAAGCAGAGCCTGCTGCTTGTTGCAGTGCCCCTGAGCTCCAGCGTTAGCTGGCACCTGGAGCACAGCTCAGCTGCTGTTGCAGTTGACACTCGCATATATAATGTTCTGTGCAGATTGTTTATTGGGATGGATTATTAAAGGATTTGCTGCTTTAAGACCTTGAAAAAAAGGCATATAATGGAAACCAGGATGTGCCCTACCTTTCAGCAGATCTTTCTAATATGGCAGGTGTCATGAAATGACTTTGCTTTTGTATTAGCAGCTTTATGTAGTGGGGACTTCTCCCCCCGCTCCCTATGCACTGTGTGCGTGTGCTTAGAGGTGCAATTTGACACGTACAAACTGCAGAGCGAGGCTTCATTTTAGTGTTTAACATGTTTTGCAAAGATAAAACGATCACCTTAACTCCATGTGGCTGCATGTGGTGGTTTCTTTGGTGCTGTCACTGCCCTAAACCGTCACAGTCTGAGAGCCTTGTTCGTGCCTCTTCAAGCCTCTTAGGTTTCAGCACCTGTTTGCGTTTGGCCTTGGAGCAAGCCCCAGAGTAAGATCCCAACTCATCGTTCCCTGTGGAGCAGAGGCATCCCAGGCAGTCCCTGGTTTGCCATGTGGAGCTGTGACCCCTGTGCAACCTGAGGGGCTGTGGCTGACACAAGCCCGGTGCATGCGAGGTGCATGAGGAGCGCTCTAAGGGACACCACTTCCCAACGCATGCCAGTTGACTCAAAGGATGAGCTATTTTTCTCTATTGCTGGGGCAGTGGCTGCTCTTTATGCTCATGGGAGGATTTCCTCTGATTCAGATACAAGTATTTCCTCCAGCGTGCATCCCCAAATAATTCTTTCACTATTACTGGATCTCTTCAGTGGTTTTTCTTTTCCTTTCCTTGAGGCCTCAGGCTGTTACACTGCATCTTCCAGGGGCTCTCAGAGCATCAGTTTTTCTTTTTCTCTGCACAGGCCCGCTCAGATTCCACAGTCTGTCCCTTGTTTTTTTTTTTGTCTGGAAGACTTGAACAATAGGTGCCCATCCAGTCATGTGCTTTCATACTTCACAAACAAAGTTGCTAAACTAGCACTCATGCCAAAAAGCAATTGGGTTTTGTCTTAGCATGTGCAAGAGAAGATTTCCTTCCTTTTCCAGAGTCTCAAGAGATGTTTCTTGTTGTGGAGTATGCCATCAAGCAGCAATCTAAATGCAGGCTGTGTGTGCAAGAATACAGCAGATTAAAAACCTGGTATGCACCTCTTGTTTTGAGAAATAGGATTTCTAGTGACAAAGATGGCTTTCTTTGACAGTCACTTCAACATTAAATATGACTGCTTATAACTATTTTTAGTTGGTGTACAAATCACAGATAGCTTTAGACAGACACAGTTCTTAATGTGAATTAGCGTTGGCTTTGACCAGGTGTTTCTGCTAGGTGGGGACTTGCTGCAGAAAATTTACTTAGGACTTTGGGTATAGACCATATGAACTACATATAGTCATTGCTAGCAATCCTGTTTAGCAGTCTTTGGAACCTTTTAAGTGAATGGGGGGAAAAAAATAAGAAAGAAAATGTATTGTCATGTAGGGAAAAGTTCCATTCAGAGGAAAATACGGAGGAGGAGATGGGCTGTTTTGGTAACTGAGCCATTTTCCCCTGTGACTTCTCCCTCTTTAACAGGAAGGTCTAGTTTTGCATATGTAGTAGCAAGTAACCTGAGAGCCCTTGATTAACGGAGCTGCGGACATTGATGTTCAGAGAGGAAATTAGTAAAGAAAAGGTGGGATTTACTTTGCTTTCCTTTCATAAAAGGGGCTTTGAATGAAATTGCATTGTCTGTGAGATGCTCCTAAATGGTTTCCAAGGAGAAAGAGGGAAAAAAAAAAAAAGCCTTGTACATTGCTACTTAGTGCTTGCAAATCTTAGTTTATTATAACATTGTCAGTCTGGCTTTCTCATAAAATGCTGCGGATTTACATGATGATTGGTTTTGATTCTTGCACCCTCAGGTGTTGGTATGGGTCAGATGGACTAAAACATTCTTAACAGGAAGGTGTGCTGACCACGTCAGCTTCGGGATGGGCTACCTTATGCTGCTTGATGCCGAGTTTCCTCTCCAGTCTGTGTTTGCATCATTGGCTCCTAAAGCATGTGTTTGTTTGTTTTGTTTTGTTTTGTTTGAGTTGAGGAGCTGTATAATGAGTGACTTGTAATTTATCATATTAGATTTGGGCTTGATGATCTGAACTTCAGTTTATATTTGTAACACCTATTAAGCCTTCCATTTTCATGTACAAAATTGAGAACAAATTTGAGCTAAACGTAGTAAAAATACCATGTTGATACTATATCCACCTATATCCAAAAAATAACTATTCCCTCTCAGTTACCTTCAAGAGCCTTTAAGCTGGAGGGTCATCATCTCCCATTAAGGGTATTTGTATACCTTTTGCAAGTATCTTTCTATTTACAGTACTATTTAAAAAAATAAAGATTGTGTGTGTTCATGGTAGCAAGTTGGATTTGTATCCAAAGCTACTTCATTTGAATCCACTTCTACTTCATCTAATAAATGTGAGATACCTGAATGCCAATCATCTTTACGTTAAATGCTGGAGGCAGATGGGAAATGCAGTCTATTTTATACGTACTGAGGGATAGGCACATGTATTGGGGAGACACTTTGGAGCACCTCTTGCCTACTTGCTTTTGTGGGTTTTGGAGGGGGGTCTGTCAATATTCTGTGAATGTTTGTGAAGGAAAGACAAATCTTCAGCTTTCGTTCTCTACATCAAGGAAAGAGAAGGTGCTTGGAAGTCCTACAGGGCTACTGTGCCTTCTCCCCATGCCTTATAAATCCTTTTCTGTTAACCTATTCTTAGAATTATAGGGCTGCCTTAGGTTAAGGTAGTCCCATTATTTTTTCTTATCAGGGCATCCTACAAAACCCAGTGGGACATCCTTAATAAGATTACAAAGTAGGTGGAAACATTTTAAAACTCTCCTGCTTGAAAGCAAAGACTGTATTTTAAAGTAGGCTGTCTTTGAGTTTGTAGACAGAAATTGGAACCGCAGACCCTGATGACTTTGAGAAAACCCCTTCATTTCATATGCCTTTTTTGGGTTCCATAGGGAATTTAAAATCCCATGGCCCTTTCAATTTCCCCCTGTAAGACTGAACTCCGCTTTTGCACTGGAGTAAGAACAGACATGAGGCCATTGATGGAAGCCTTTTAATAAAAATGAAAAGAATTAAAGTAGTCGTTGTTTTTAGTGCAGTTGTCGGGTTGGTTTCTTGTGGAAACCTCCGTACCACACAGTGTTTGATATGTGGGAAACTCTGACAATGCCTCTTCCTGTATTTGGAGGGGAGGGTGGGGGTGGGCAGCCAGCAATAAAGCAGCCGGGCTGTAGAAATGTCAGAACTTCGCTTTGACATTTAAAGAAGAGTTTCAATTTTCTGATTTGTCCTAACGAGACTTTTCTTGATATCGAGCTTCTTAAAGAGCACAGAAAAAAATCATTACTAGAGCTGTGAGACTTCGCAAATTCAGTTGGAGATTTTGGGGGGGAATTTGCAGCAGCAAATTCCTTTAAAAAGCGTGCTATTGATGGAGATCATCTGAAATACTGTCTGTCCATATGGACGCTTGGCCTTTGAGCATCCAGGAGCTGGAGGGGGAGAAGAAGGTGGGAGGTTGCAGATTGAAAATGTGCAGAAACTTTTTTCTTTCCATCCAATGTAAGAAACTTCAATCTACCAAATGCCTTTTTAATAATGAAGCAAAATTAATTTCCAGTTTTAAAAATAATAACCACTAGCATAAAGCTCCAGGAATGTGTGATCTGCACATTCCAGCTGTCAAAAAGTTATATATTTACCTCTCTGTAGTGGCTGAATTAATTTATACGGTTACTTTAAATTATGTAGTTCTTAAGAATTTTCCTGAAAAGTTAATTACTTCTTTCTTAAAATAATTCGGTTTTTGTTTAAGAAAGGCACTGTATATTTTG
Organism: Oxyura jamaicensis; assembly: GCF_011077185.1. NCBI lineage: Eukaryota > Metazoa > Chordata > Aves > Anseriformes > Anatidae > Oxyura > Oxyura jamaicensis. The sequence continues at coordinate 139,842,508 of NC_048893.1, forward strand.
CATAATTATTAGCTGTATGCATTAATATGCACTTATTCAGAGCTGTAGTCAAAGGAAATGAATAACTTTTTTGGTAAACAGAAAGGGGGAATTGTTTTAACTCCCCTTTTGTTTAACTCTGTGTGAAGCCACGCAGAATTGCAATTCTGTTAAAGTGCACAAAAAAACCATGATTTTAAATACCTAATATGTTGATTAAATAAATGTGCTTTTTGACGAACTTGCTCATTTCTGCTGCATCTAACACAAAATTAGAAAATTGCACGGGAATCTCTGGTTACCCTGTCTTTTAGGATTGTAGAACTAGAAGATCTGTTCTGAATATATGGCTTTATATTTGAGGGAAAGAAAACTTATTTCCATTTCAGCTGAAATTAATTTCTTAACTTTTTATATAAGTCACTGAAATCGGTTGAAATGCTTTCCCAAACAGTATTTTACTAACTCGTTCAGAGATTACTATTACTATTAAGGTTTTAAATGAGCTCTTGCTCTCGATATTTATACCAGGAGTTCTGCTAGCTCATTTGGCTTCCTTACTTTTTTCAGCCTCAAACATATTTTGCTTGAACATAAATATAAGTTGTCTTAATAGATTATGTAATACTACATTTTTCAGCTCTGGAGTGCCTAGTTTCAATTTGAATTATAATGAGTTTACTTTCAAGAAGAAAAATATTATTTTTAAAAAAATCAGATTAAAATGAAAATATTTTCATGAAAAAGTAGTACTCTGCTCATGTTTTGTGGGATGGTTTTTGTGCTGAATTTTGAACCATAAAGCAAGTGGTACTGTTTAAAGCCTTTTATTCTAAAAGGAGAGCACACAAATTGAAATGTAGTAAAAGATGTATGAAAAAATTTACAAGTAAGTTTAGGATTTTATTTTAATTCAGAGAATTACGAACAATATAAAGAAATTTCAGTTACTGAATTATTTGCAACACCAATGGGAGATCCTTTTTTAAAGTTATAATGTTTCCCCATAAATATATTTTAAATTGTCATTCGTACTTAAAATCTGAGTTTTGTATGAGAGCTGTAGTAGAGTGGGTAAGATTGGAGGCAGTAGTTGAAGACATCATTGTTTTCCCCTGTCTTTTCATACTTTCCTTTTCATGCGTTAGTCAATTTGCTATTGACTAGCAGTGTTGAAATGAAGCATCTTTCTGAAAGGCGTTGTCACCGAGCCCAAACTGGGAAGTTGGGCAATAGCTCTAATCACATGAAATCACTGAGTCACCCAGCCCTGCAGACCACAAGGCTCAAGTCCCAAGACCAGGACTGGTGACGGTGGGGAACCAAGGAAGATTTCAGTGTTTGGCTGCATCAAGACTGGGGGGGTTGTGTTGATCTCACTACAGTCAGGCCAGTTAATGAGCAGTTTTTGACAGAGCCTTGCATAATGCGTTGATTTGCGGTAGTAACCTGATTACAGAAGTCTCCTTGGGTGACAGAGCCTGGCACAGGCTGCCCAGAGAGGCTGTGGGGTCTCCTGCCTGGAGGCCTTCAAAAGCCGCCTGGAGATGGGCCTGGGCAGCCTGCCTGGGCAGGGCTTGGGCCTGGTGGCCTCCAGACGGCCCTGACAGCCTCAACAGCTCTGTGACTGGTACAGGATATCTGAAGGACACCATGTAGTAGAAATCTAGTTGCTTAAAGAGGAAGTCATTTCCAAGAACTCTGTTGTTTCAAGGCACTTCTGTTGTTGCAGCATTTTTAAGAGTTTAAAGTTTACGTACCTGGGGGACTGGGGAGGCAACTGGAAAAAAATAAATCCATCTTTAATTGTTCTTGATTTTTTTAATAATAATTTTTTGGCAGTTTCTTAATTAATCATACATAGCATATTTAGTGACATGGTCTCTTTCAATGGCTTCTCGATCGAGAAATTCTGGTTGGGAAACTGTTTAGCTAGCGTTTCCTTGATTTCTCAAAGCAATACAGTTTTTCTCTATTACAGCTTTTTTTTATTAAGGGCCCTTTTTTTTCCTTTTTTTTTCTGAACTGCAAAGTTGATAAGTTGATTTGATATATAGCTAAGCTACAGAAAATATTTTTGTCTGTGATTTATGTATTAAAATCAGAGAATGTTTTAGAAAGAATAGGTTGTAAGAATTTAGTTGACATTAGTTTTGCTTGCCAAATATGTTTCAGAAATGGGCTTTGGGAATTGTCTGACTCAATACACATAAGATGGAAGGAATGGACAAGTCAGTATCTGCAGCATCAAACAGCCTTCAAATTCCTTTGGAAAGAAATGCAGCTGTATTTGGCCTATTTAAAAGTAAGCTAGATGAAAGCCGTAGTAAAACTTAGGGAGCAATCTTGGGGTGGAGGGATGCTGGGCAATTTGACTACAAATATCTTCAGTGTGTAATGCATGTTGTTCTTCAAGAGAACTCAATAAAATAAATGGAAGTATTGATAAGCCAGTGGAGATGCATTATGCAGCCACATCAGTGAATCTGTTCTTTTCACCTCTGGGGATGAGGAAAAGCAGTTAAAATGCAGAACATAGCAACTCATCAGTTTCAGGCAAAGACACCAGCTTGCAGGAGCATGAAAAGCTTTCGCAAATAAGTCTTACTGAAACGAAGCAAATATATCTGTGTTGTAAATGGGCTTTTGTCTGGCAAAGACGGTGAGTAATGTAAACCACAATTAGCAAATGGAATATAAGTTTTCAGAAAGGGCTTTTTTTTTGCCACTAGTATACAAGCGTTGTGTGCATATTTGGTAAAGTAGGATAACATTTTAAGCCAGTTAAACTTTTCTATCCTAAGTAGCAGTTTTCAGAACAACGTGTAGCTAAGCAGCCTTGCTTTAGTGCCTTCACTGGAGGCAGGAGGAGGAAAGAGAAAGCCTCTTTGGTTTCAAGGCTGGACTGCTCAGGTAAGGAGCATCTCTACTTACTGTCTGCCAGTCAGCAAAGCTTTGGGCACGTTGTGTGGCCAGGGACAGCAGATGAGGGTTGGGGAATTGACAGTGCCATAGAGTTGGGTCTGAGGGGTGATCAGGAGGAAATTCCCCTTTTGAGAAGTTCGTGGTGGGGCTGCAGGACCCCCAGGTACTGTGTCAGGGACAAGCTGGTAGCGAAAGGTTAAAGCTGGGCTTTCCCAATGGGGCCAGGGAGACAGGAAGCAAATTCATAGGAAGGAGGTCGTATTCTGTGCTGCCGCTTAGAAAACAGTTTGCTCTGTAAAGCAACGACTGAGAGAGGAAAGAAGGAGGGTAGGTGAGGTGGGAGGCACGCATGTGGGTCTCCCTAGTAGTGTTGGGGCCAGATGGCTTGGTTCTCTGTTGAGAGAAGAAAGATTTGCAGTGGATTCCTTCAGTGGATGGGAGCATTCTCTGGAAATGGTGCTAGCCAGTTTGGGTTTTGTTTATTTTATCTCGGCAATATATCCACCTGAACATTAAACCTACTCGCTGTACTTCCCAACTTGTTTGTAAGAAACAAAAATGAATTAGTTTAGCATGGGGCAACTGTAAATTACACAGTGTTATTTCCTGCTAGGCACCGTAACATGGACGAGGCTCTCTGCTGTGCCCCCACTCATTTTCCCTCATGTGAAATCTAATCCATCGTTCTGCATTTCTCTTCATGATGATTAGTTGTGTTACACAGGACTATCGTTTAGGTGACCTGCAACCCATGAGTTGGACTGTGAAAATACCATTGTGTTTTAATGCAAAGAGATCTGCTCGTGCAACAAAGACAGTAAGAAGGCCAAAATGATGGCTGCACTCACAAGAGTACTCAGGTCTTCCAGATGTGACCCCTGAAATGCCCAAATGTTCAATTTCCATGAAATTCCTTACATGGGCTTCATTTGGGTTGGAGACAGGAATAGGGGTACCCTTACAAATAGCAGTAAATGAAAATTTCTAATAGTAGCAAGTAATTACAGAGTTCACTCTTCTAGAGATTGCTCACGTAGAGCACACTTTTTTAACGGAGTTGTGATTTTTGTTGTGGATGTATGTGAAATTTATAATGGCCCTAACTTCATTCTTGCTTGGCCATCCTACTGACTGGTATTTTTAGTCCTGTTTCCCAAGGAAGTGAGGCTTGCACTAGTCATGCTGTCACAGTCAGCTGTCATTGTCCATCCATCTGCCTACCCTCGATAACTCAGCCAGTTTCAAGCAAACCTGACAGACTGGTGGAGGCAAAGGAGTGACTTCTGTGCAGCTCAGTTGCTGGGAGGGTCGCTGATGGTGTCCCCCCGTGACACCAGCAAGCCCAGCTCGTGGCTCTACCAGGGGAGCCCGAGTGAGCCCATGGCACGTGTCCAGCCAGCAAAGCCCCAAGTGGGGAGAAGGAGCTGGCTTTGGAGGCGGTTTGGAGGCTGCAGCAAGGGGCTGCAGGTGTGAGCAGGACGCGGGGAAGCAAAGGCAGCCGGCTGGTAAGGGGGCAGTGGCTGAGAGACGGGGCAGGCGGTGGGGAATGGTGCGGCAGGCAGCACGAGGAGAAAAACAGGAACAGATTTCCTTCGCTCTGCTCACAGAACAACCTGTTTCCTCTTCTGCCATAGATGAGGCTACGGATGTTACAACCTCGCATTAAAAATAGCAGCAGATAATGCCGTGTGCGCCCTCCGCTGTGCGTGGCTACGGATGGGGCTCGGGGTGGTTCCTTACCTTAACCAGGCTGGTTGGAAACCAAGGCTTCGGTGCACGTCGCTGCTATTGCAGAAGGCGTGTTGTTAGCCTTAAAAAGCTTGGCAACCTTAAACGTTAAAGCTCAAACAGTAAAACTCCAACTCTTTGCCCTAACTGATAATGAAAACCAGCAAAATTTCAGTGTGTTTTTTTTTTCTTTCCTACACAGTCACGGTTTGTTTTGAATGGGGAGGATGGAAAGGCATGTTTATAATGTCAGGCACAGCACCGGAAAGTTTGTGGAAAAAGATGCAGCTTATGAAACTCCAAGAAAGTGTGTGGATGATAACCTTTTCCTAAACATTTAGTCACCTTTATCAGACTTCAGGTTGTTGATTTATTTTTATGACTTTTTTTTTCAACTGTTTGTTGACAGTTTTTTGTTTGTTTTCTGTAGATACTTCTGCTCATGGCATTCTCTTATCACACCCCATCCCTGTATTTCGTAGTCATGTCTGTGCTCTGATTTTTAAGTAGTCGTACTCTGGCCAGCCACTCCATCATCCGCTCCTTTTTTTTTTCCACTTTATTTGTTCTTTATTTGTTCTCCTGCTATAACCCAAGGCGTGGTGCTGCACATCTTCCTTACAAAACTCATCAAAGCATAAGCTTTTAATTGAAAGCATTCAATGTTAGCACAGGGCTTTATGTGGAATGGATCTGTTGAGATGCAGTTGCTTGTTTTGCATGAAGTTGTAATGAGGATTTCCTAACTAAACACCCCTCAAGTTGTGCTTGTTTATATTACCCCAACTTAATGCCCCGTAGTTCTGCTAGTAATACCTCCTTGCCTTTTGGTTGAAAATGCTCTCTAAACTGATGAAAAAATTCACTCTTGGCAGAGATCTGCCCCTGGCCAATTTCTGATTAGAGCTCGCTTAGAGTAAAAGCGCCGTTTTCCTGCGATTGTCTCCCCCAGTACAATAAGTGGGTTGCTGTCATTTTGCCCGTAGGGGCAGCCACCAGCTCTCAGCTCAAATTATCTGCTCAGAATTACATTAGGATGTAAGCAGGCTCCAACAGGAAGCGAGGAACTGCTTGGGAAGGTCAGGAAACTCTTTAGGATCATCGTAATTTTCTGCCGTCTTCTGAGATGTTAAGGCTGCGAGTTAACGTGGTTAGCACTTGTAGCAAGCAGTACGTTTGTGGTCACTTCTCTGCTGTTTGTGTGTGTTTGGCTAAACCTGTGAAATACGCCAGCTAGCTTCAATTGCACCAAACAAAACAAAAAAATAGTCTTGTAGAATTTATTTATTGTATGCCAGCTCCAAAGTGGTCTGGCAGTTGGACTTGGATCTCTGTAGGTCCCTTGCAAATGAGCTATTCTGTTCTGTCAATGTGTACGTGTATATATAGAAATATAAAATGCACGCTCTTTTCAGCAGTAGCATGGCCCAAAATGAAATTGCATGCATCTCCGTCTAATAAGACTATTTAAAGAAATAAAAAGTCCTGTCCTTTTCATTCAGTCTTCCATAATCAGTTTGTATTCATTGCATCTCAAGTGAATCTCTCTTCTCCTGGCAAGGATCTAGAAGCACGAAGAAAAGTACAAAAGCCCTGATTTCCACGTTGATTTTTTGCGTTCTGTCCAAGGCGTGACATTTTGGGTGTTGCTTGGTTTGTGCTATAGAGAGATTTCATCTTTTGTATTTACCTTCTCAACTTTTAGAGCTGGATTTCAGAATAGAAGGCTACTTACTCACTTTATCTTTCTGTTTATATATAAGCTGTTAAGCAGTCCTTGCTGCAAAAGTTTGATAGTGAATTGTGCAGCACTCCTTCCGTATGTAAGCTTACATTAGCGTGGCCCCTAAAGAAAAGTTCGGTGTTTAATGATGCTGGTGTTTCTTCTGTGTGTTGTATTTCATGCTGTAATTGAAGCCGTGACAGTTACAGGAAAACCTACGCATTGTAAGGGGAGTGTACCCAAATAGTCACCTTCGTTGAGGTTTGCACTTCTACCATACGTGGCTAGACTTTGGAGGAGGATGCGAAGGATTCACAAGAGGGCTCGCTGTTGGAAATGGTTGCAGCTGTAGATGCCTGGGGACTGAACCAAAGAATGAAGAAAGCAGAATGTAATCTGTAGAGAAACAAAAGTTTTATCACTCATTTATTTTTGCAGAGGGTTTTTATTTTCCTGATTTGCTTGAGCCAGATTAAAGTTATCACTAAAATGAAAAGGCACGATCAGTTGACTGGGTTTTTAGATAAAACACCAAGCTATGCAAAGCTGCCAGTGATTCATAATGTTCATAATGAAGAAAGTATGTGTTTTTGTGTGTTAAGTCTCTGGTACTGTCGGGAAGGGAAGAGAGCGATTTTAATGCCAATTGCACCCTACCTAATGGTGTGTAAGCTTGATGTTAAAGATTATCTCTCAAAGGTGTTGACGTTTCCTGACTGTCTGCAGAGTTAGAAAGGATCTCTCCGATAACAAGATGAGATTCGGAGTGATGCAGGAGCGGCATGGGGAGGACACTGAGTGACCGCTTTATGCTTCTGTCTTTATTTAACAGGCTTGGGAAAAACAAAAAGGAAGACGAGCGCGCGAGACGCCTCGCCTACTCCCAGCACAGATGCGGAGTACCCGTCCAACGGCAGCAGCGCGGACCGCATCTACGACCTCAACATTCCTGCCTACGTCAAGTTTGCCTATGTGGCGGAGAGAGAGGATGAACTGTCCCTCGTCAAGGGGTCCCGGGTCATCGTCATGGAGAAGTGCAGCGATGGCTGGTGGAGAGGGAGCTACAACGGACAGATCGGCTGGTTTCCTTCGAACTATGTGGTAGAGGAAGTTGAGGAGGCCACTGCAGATTCACCGAGCTTCCTGAGCTTGAGGAAAGGCGCTTCCATGAGTAACGGCCAGGGCACCAAAGTACTCCACGTTGTTCAGACACTGTATCCATTCAGCTCCGTCACAGAAGAAGAGCTCAATTTTGAAAAAGGGGAAACAATGGAAGTCATTGAAAAGCCAGAAAACGACCCAGAATGGTGGAAATGTAAAAATTCCAGAGGGCAAATTGGTCTTGTTCCTAAAAACTATGTAGTAATCGTTAGCGATGGTCCTACCATTAACACTTCCCATCCACCTCAGATAAGCTACACGGGACCATCTTCCACCGGACGATTTGCTGGAAGAGAGTGGTATTATGGGAATGTTACCCGACATCAAGCAGAATGTGCCCTAAATGAGAGGGGAGTGGAAGGAGACTTCCTTGTTAGAGATAGTGAATCCTCGGTAAGTGCTATTCAGAGCTGTGCTCTTTGTAAGATGTGATTTTTGGTTTAACAGTGTGGATAGCTCATAATGACCGTATCCCAAAAAAAAAAAAAAAAAGGATTTTCATCCGTAAAGAAACAAGCGATGCTTCAGTGCTACAAACTGATACGTGCACTGAGTGTGAGAATCACTCTCTTACAGAAATTCAGTGACATTTACACTGAAATTTAACAACTACGGACTGCGTTATCCAGGGCTTCTTAATTAGCAGACAAATAACTAGATATTTAAAGCTTCCATCTGACTTTTCCTGTGTTCCTCATATGCAGTCCTCAAATTTACGGCACTCCCAAGGAAAAAATAAAATCTTGCAAATTGCAAATTTATTCATTAATTTGAATTGAAAGCTAATTTAAAATGGAATGTTTGCGTTGATCAGTTTTGTTTTGCCTTTAATTAACATAGGTTAATAGTGTAGGTTATATAAGCTATTGATTAAAAACTTATTTTAATGTATTTCTGCTCTACTTAGATTATTTAGGTTGTAATAGCATAAAATCATTATTGTATCTTACGGTTAAGATTATGATGCACAACAAAAAAGGTCAAGTGAGTAGCTCATATCACTTGGAAATTGAGCCTTGATGACATCAGAGGGATATAAGTAATGCTGATTAGGGATTATTATAATTCTGAAAGTTCAAATTTAAAGTTACACTGGAAGGCTTTTCTTGTATGCTGAAGCCATAGAAAGCATAGTTAAAGCTATTTATAAAGCTAAAATTTTAATTATCCCTTTACTGTGATTTTTAAAAGATGACAGATTTTGATAATTCCCAAACAACTTTCTAACACTACAAAAATATATATATTTTGAAGATAAATGGAATCTTAATTTGGGACCGGGGCTTTTCAGCATTCATTGCTTCAACTGTAGGACCATTATTCCATGAGGACAAATTGTTTCATACATGCTTCCACCGAAGTATTTAACTGCTTCAGGTATAAAAATTCAAAATCAATACAGTTATATGCGCTCAGCCTTTTAATCTGAGGGTACGCAGCTGCCAAAATACAATAAGCTACAGACATCTCTCTCTGTGCTATAGTTGTTGCAGGTTTCCCCCATATTGTGGGTTGTGCTGGTTGGCAGCATGGATTGCAAACAAAAATTAAAGCAGTGTCAACTGCCTTAAACTTAATTTAAAGGGGAGTCAACTTCTTGGCTCTGCTGTGTCTTCAGAAGACTGTATTGATTGCATAAATCACTTGTGGTTAGAACTGGTGGTAGTCTTTATCATAATTGCCTGTGAACGGAGAAGCTGCTCCCGTGTACTGTTCCTAACGTGATTTCATTAACCAGTCAATAGGACGTGTTGGCATGGCTGTGGGGTGAAATGAAGAATAGGCTCTGAGTAACAGGGAGAATGAAGCTTGAGCTCAAATCTGGAAATAAAGATCCTTTTAGTTCCCGAGACTTTCTGAAGCATATTTCACATTTTTCACTTACTGATTTTGTTCCTAAATCATAATTTCTGCTGCTCAGAAGAGGTCCCAGAATGAAGTCAGAATCTGCAGTAGTACTGAGGCAGATTGAGACAGGTAGCACACGCTTCATCCCCTCAGAATATGACTTCTTTCCCCCCTTAAATAAACTAAAAGGCAGCTTTCGAGTCCAGCAGAATGTCTTCTGAATTAACAGAGCCTGTATTTTTACTATAACGACTAAAATTTGGAATTGGCTGGCGTGTTGGCTCTTGGAGAGAGAGATGAACAGGGGCTTCTAGTCATGGTAGAAAAACAGCTTAAAGACAAGGAAATTGTTAATTCTGTAAAATATTCTAAATCCAAATTAAAAAATGCAAGAAATTAAATAATTCCTGAAAAATATTGGTAGTTTGCTATTACTGTTTCTTTATTCCCTGAAATTTTGACATCATATTGATAAAAATAGAAATCTATAATATTCCAGAATAGTTTTTTTCTGGATAGAGAAAATTGAGTAAGTGTCAGGCATCATTTCTCAATTGATTTTCTCTGCAGCAGACACGTAGCTGTCAGACTACTTTCTTTGAAGCTCTCTTGTTGAGTTCCTGTTTCTTCTCTTAGTTAACTGTAATCACAAAATGAAAACAAAGGCAAGTAAATCAGGGGAGACTGGGGAGAAAAATAGATTAAATGAGAATAAATCAGAGAAGACCCCAGAAGGAGGGGAAAAAAAGAAATTTAGAAAACATGACTTATAAACAGAGGCTGACAGAACTGAGTTTGTTTAGCCAACAAAAGGCAAGAAGGAGGTAGGGCACAGAGTTTTGCAAATGTGGCAAGCCATTAGAGGATGATGGTGACCATTAAATTGCTCTGCAGCGGTCCTGATGTCCGTTCAGCCCAGCACCCTGGCTGCCAGGTCCGTCTGTCCAGCAGATGGAGGCCGCCTTTCAGATCCAGATGCTACATTTTGGATTATCCTGGCTGGTAGTGACCAGTGGTGTCTTGGACAGTTTGAAGATGGATGCATTGCTTAAAATACAGAGATGCACACCCATTTCTCGGTGCGTGCCGTGTCACACTGACCACTGTGTTGCACCTTGTTTTGTTGCACTTTGCAGCCTACCTCTTGAGTAAACTAATTTCCTTGAAAGGACATGGCAACCTTTTAATTTAATGACATCGTAACACTAAACACACTTGTGTTCAAAGCATTTCTAAACTCGTTCTCTTCATTGTTACTGGGGAAATCGTTGCTTTGTGAGGCAAAAGATTCATTCAGACTGCGGTCTTTAAGTTGTTCCCAGCATCTAACACCTCTGGGAATCCCAGAGTGTTTACTCAGTTCATGTTACAGCAAGGTTTTTTACACAAAAGAAGAAATAATCTGATTTGAAGAACTCATCTTTTTTCTTTTTCCAATCTTGATCTGGTCTTGCAGATCAACGTGGCTTTTTTAAGCAATGAGAGGCTTTGTAGTTAGGCATGAAAATGCTTGCTTTCCTGTGTCACTTGGGAATTTCAATTTCTGTTAGGTTTAAAAAAATATTTTACTATATCCCAAGCTTTTTCCTGCCCTAATCTTTTATGTATATTATATTATCATGTAATTTCTTAATGTATATTAATTATAAAAGTATTAGGGACTGCTAGATTGTTTTCATTTTTCTGTAAGTACCAGGAATCATCTAATAAGCTAATGGATGCACTCGATAGCATCAAGGGAAATCTTGCTGAGAAGGACGGGGCTGAGCAGAGAGAAGTTGTTGCTCCATCTTCTACCAGACCAGCACTTCCCCTTGCATTGTAGAATGAACCCCCCTATTAAAGCTGAAGGTATAAGGTTTTTCCCTTTCTAAAGAGGCCCATAGATAAACGTGAGTTATCCTGGTGTTCTTATGCCTGATCTTCGTGGTTTTTTTTTCTGTAGCCTTCCATCAACGTAATTGTAGAAAGTCTTTCTTAGATTTTTTTTTGAGTTCTGTGCTCGCTACTAGCTACGAAGAACTCTGTTTGGATAGGTGAGGGCTTATGTTTTTCTGCATTCCCTTGAATGAGCTTTTTTTTCCATTTAAAACTTTACTCTATGCAAGATTTTACAATATTTCTCTAGATTTGACTTACCAGATGCTTATCTCCCAGCCAGATTCCTTTAGCCAAATCTGCTGTACTCAGTTATGCTTAGATCTAAGGGGTGCTGCCGCACTGGAGAATACCCTGAGATGAACTCCTGGGGAGCTAGGAGTCTGATTATCTTCATTAATTACGAAATACTATTATTAGAATCATAAACCTGTTTGAACCATTTAAGCCCGCAGTTTATGTAACAGGCACAGTTACCTGCTGCTAAGATTTCTGCCAACTCTGTTACACGGAGGTAATGTCACCTTAGCTTTCGTGTTGAGGCTGAAGCAGAGCACAGAAAATGGCTTTATTTGTTCTTCCTGTTGCAGGCTGCTCGGCTGATTGAAGGAAAAAAAAAAAGGCTTGTCTCCTTTCAGTAGCACTCTTTAACAAATAAGGCAGATTTAATCTCTACAGTCTCTGTAGAGCCACTTTTTACCCGTTCTGAGTTGCAGGAGGTCAGGTTTGTGCTCTCACAGCAGCACCTGCACAAGACAACGTCTGGGCTAACCCTGTTGGGTGGGCGATGGCCGTGCTTTGAAGATCCAGGACTTGGGTTCTGCAGGGGAGAGGAGCAAATCTGGAAGGAAGATCCTGCTGCTGCCCTGAGGTCCAAAGGGAGCTTCTGCCAGGACCTGCAGGCTCCTTGTGCTCTGCTGTGGCTGAGCCTGAAATTGCGCTGGGCCCCCAGTGAGGCAAGGCTGCTTGTAGCGACAGCAGAGGAAAGAGGCGTAGGCTGAGAGCTTGTATGCTTTTTGAGGTGCTAATTCGGTAGTATTCAGGGTGTCCCATGTTGTTAGCCTGGAGTTTTAATCCTGCAAGTGTCAGGTAGAAGCGATGAAATGTGGCAGCTGTTCAAAACCTGCACCACGTGTCGTTCTCCGTGACATGCTGTGATTGACAACTGCAGCAGAAAGAAGGAGGGAGTCTAGCTTTAAAACAGGCTCGAGGAAACATCCCAGTGGTTTATTTCAATGGAAGAATGGGAATTTTATTAGGACTGCATGTGAAATCGATGGAGCTGGTTCACATTTCTTACCTGTGTAACATTTACTTGAGACCATGGTGGATGTTACATAAAGAAGAAAGGTATTTGTGTATATCTGAATAGGATGGGAGGGGTAGATAAGCGAAGTCTAAAAGCTCCCAGAATGTTTTTTCCAGCTTGGCCACAGACCTTTGAGCTGTGACTTTTTTTTTGTTTTGTTTTGTTTTGTTTTGTTTTGTTTTTTTTCTGTCTATGGGACTGAATTAGGAGGAGGAACGAGGGAAACCTGGGCTTGTAACATGAAGGAGTTGGGGAGGGGGCTCACAGAATAACCTGCAAAATGAGAAAATCTTCCATGGACAGAAAGGTGGTGCTAGGTGAAACTGGACTGAATGGAAAGTGAAGGGATGGGATCAGTAAATGGCTTTCAGAGGGGGCTATTTTCCCAGCATCACAACTTAGGATAAAAACATCTTGTTTGATTCTCAGATGGAGATTGTAAAGAGGGTACTTTCTACCCTGGTTTGCTTTGTTTTCCCTTGTAAGACCAAAGAAGTAAAATTAAAGGAACATTTTCCTGCCTGATGTCTCCCACGTGCACCAGCAGGCTATTGTTGTCTTAGTCATTAAGCAAGAGTTAAAATAAAGGATTCTGAAACAATATCAGAAATTTTACACCTGGACTGAGGAGTTGCAAACGCGTAACAGCTGATCTTCAATGGTCTGTGGTAGGAATCGATTTAATTTCAGATTTAGGTCTTCCCAATTATGACAGTTCAACAGTATTCCCAGGTTCCCTGCCATGAGGCTGTGCTCTGTAATTCTATTGCAGAGTCATCAAGAGCTCCGTAGATATCGGGGATTAAAGCTTAACTTCTGATGTGCCTTTATTCAGTGTACGTGAGGCTTTTGTTCCTGTAAAAGTTCGTGTGCAAACATCCAAATGGAGCAATTAATTTAAGAGGGAGAAGGGAGAAAAAAATTGGCCAGCAGTTGAAACAAAATAGCTTAAACAGTAAATAAAATAAACAGGCTTGGAGCAAATCCAAGGCGGACAGCAGGGAACAGATTCAAGCTGCATTGAACCAGCATACTTTGGAACAACAATGTTAAAAGCACTACTATATCTGCGTTTTTTTTTTTTGTTTTTTAAGATAATCTTTTTAATCATTTTGCATATTTGTTACAGTGGGAAAGTACCAAAATAAAAGGAAACGCAAGGCCCGGGTGCCTTTGCTGTTTGTTCTCGTATCCTGGCGAATTTACTAATTGGAGGCCAAGAAGGGGTTTCGGGGCTTTTGCAACAGCTGTTCAGGCTCTTCCATCTCCTCCCACCGGATGATGACTCTCAAAAGAGTTAGATCAGCCTTTCCGCTATTTTAAAAATTAAATCAGATGATGAAAAGAGCAACTTTGTAACATATATGCTGGGAAAAAAATCAGCAATAATGATATCTTCTCTTTATGCGCGAATCTAATTAGCAGCTCAGAGGCTGGGAAGAATGGACAGCAGTTCAGGAGGACATTCATTCATTAAAGTGCATAACCAAAATGGCAGGAAATGTGTTTAACATACTGTGCAGGCCACCTCAAAGCATGGCCAGCGGCTGGGAGAGAGGTCTAAGAGCCGCTCCAGCGCCTCTCTGTTTGTCAGTGCTGCGACCTTGCTGGACTAAAGGCTACGATTCGTAGCGAATGCAAGGAACTTGGAGAACCCATACTGCTGCCATACTGGAAACATCTTCTTGGTTAGAAATCATTACAACGTTGTGAAGCACAAAGTCATTATTTCAATTTTTAACCTTTGTCATAAAGACTTTTCCTATTTCTAAAAACAAAACATGGTTTTGGTTCAGGTTACGAATTTTCCATTTGTAAGCTCTTCCGTTTAAAATGAGGGCCTTGCAGCCCCCATCATCCAGTTTTCATGTGATCACCCACCATCATAGGTGATCACCCACCATCAGAAGCACCAGCATCCCAGGGCTTGCTCAGAGCTTTGTGTGTGCACATCTCTGCTTCAGCCCCGAGCAGCGGTGCTGAGAGCTGGCTGGTCCCTCCTGGGTCTCGTTCTGCCTGGGCGAGGGTGCTGAGCAGGGTGGGTGCCGGGGAGCTGTCACCTTCCTCCCTCCTGCCGCTGCGTGTGGTGCAGAAAGGGGAAGGGTCTCGTTCTTTCTCTTCATTGAAGTAATCGGTCGTGAAGACTAAGAAATTTACTGTGCATAATGACTCTGTTCTGGATAATTTAATTAGTGCTGAAACTTTGTCTTCTCTGGATGGCGGCTTGACGGTGCGGTTTGTATTTTAATTCTGTAGCTTTATCTTATTAAGAAAAAGGTGTACTCAGTAGGAGAAATTATTTCTCATACATGTGGTGATGAAGATAAAAGGTGCCTTTTTTTATTCTTTTGCAATACAAAGCAAGAATGGCCCTCTAGTGGTCACGGATAAAAAAAAAAAGGGGGGGGGGATTTTCTTCACCTCACCCAAGCAATATTGCAATAATTGGTCTCTCCAGGGCACTCTAACTAGCAAAGAAACCAAAATGATGAAAGTTTTTTCTCTTCTCCTTGACGTTCTCGTGCTTCTAGATTGAGGAACTAAGATAATTTTTGCAATTTAGTCATGTAATTGGCAACTTCAGACTGTGCATCAGGGGAGCTTTCACTTAACTGACTTAACTGTGCATGTTAATAACAATGGCAATTATTTATTGAATAATAGACTATTGGGTTTCTTAAGTAGCTAAAGCACTGAGCTGTGGAGCACAAAGACTAGCATAAATTACACCATCAGCTATATTACAGTTTGTTCCTGAAACAGCAAAACTGCCTTCTTTTTGTTGATTTTCGTGTAATTCTCTGTTTCTTTTCTTTTTGAATTCTTCTCAACAGCCCAGTGACTTCTCGGTATCTCTAAAGGCATCGGGGAAGAACAAACATTTCAAGGTGCAGCTCGTGGACAATGTCTATTGTATTGGGCAGCGTCGCTTTAATACTATGGATGAGTTGGTGGAACACTACAAAAAGGCTCCCATCTTCACCAGTGAACACGGGGAAAAGCTATATCTTGTGAAAGCACTTCAGTGACGTTGAAGATGGACTCGGCCGCCCAGGCCTCTTATAACTTCCAAGCCTTAGGTCCTAAATTCACTTTTATAGAGCAGAGCAATATCTGAAGCAGGCTTAAAGAGTAGGGTCTTTCTAACGTGTTTGCTCTGTTGGTTGTTATTTGTCCTTTTTCGTTTGCCTACTTTTGTCTTTCAGTTCTGTCAATCTCAGATCACCTCCTTTCAGGTCGAGCCGTTCACTAGGTGGCCGTTGCAAGCGCTCACTTCCATGACCGAGTTCTAAACCCCCCTCCTCTGCGTACGTTTACAGAGGTAGCTCGGATGAAGGAGGGGGGTTTGCAATTCAAACCAGTGTTAACCTCTTCCAGCGGCTCACGCAGACAGAACTCTTCGTTAAGAGACATCGGGCACAGCTTGAATGCACTGAGGCTGCAGCTGAGTGAGTGAGATACAGTAGACATGACGGTTGTGGCTGTGAGTTCTGTAGCTATTTTGCTTCCCATATTACAGAAACTCCTAGCTCCTAGAAGCACTCTTTACACTGTACTCTGCTATTACATTGCCTCTCTGACTCTTCGCAAAGAGTACACTAATTAAAGCGTTTTGTAATAGTACTTCCTAAACTACTATGGTAAGATTGTAGTAAAAAAAAAAAAAAACTAGTGTATTTTGGTCTGTAATTGCAACAAAGAGAAATTTTATTTGAAAGTTGATTACTAGAGAAAGAATCATTGAAATGTAAAGACTGAATGTTTTGGTAATCTACAACCAAATGTGCCATCCACATAATGCTTTTTCCTCTTGCCCTTCTGCTTGTTTGAATTAAACAATTATGTATTTAATTCTCAAAGTAATATGTATCTGTAGCTGATTGTTGACACTAATACAGAAGATTAATAAAAAATGATCTTGGGACGGGTGGGGCGGGCTACCAACACTATATATATATTTGCTTTACAGAAAGAAATCTTCAGGTTTTACAGAGGATGGTGTGATTGGTAGGAAGAGACACACAGAATGTTTATGAAGAAAATGCATTTCTCTCTTTTCTTTACATTTAAACTCCTTTATGGTTTAAATATACAGTCTTTAGATGGCACACTCCTGAGATTGAAGAAGGGGATCTTAGGATCTCCAGATCTTGCATACTCAGTTTTTTGGATATTGTAATAAAAAAGGTATTATGTCACGACGGAGTACTGCATTTATCCTTGGGTGGTAGTCCCGGTGTTCCTTTAGCAAGGTGAAGTGGAGTAAATTCTGAGTTTGTTTCTCTTGGAATTTGTGTGACATAAAGCAAAAAAAGATATCACCGTGGAGTACAGTTTGATACGAGGCAGCATCTAACAACCTCCATGGTCATTCTTTCTGTGATAAGTAAGTCTGTTGATAGCTTTAATGAAAACTGCAAGAGGGAGCTGTTTTCTGGCACCTTTTCTCAATTAAAACACATTCCTTACAGATCTTATATTTCAGCCAGTAGTGTTATGTGCATAGCTGCAGCGCAGGCAGAGCAGACACTGGTGTGCTGTGGTGCAAACCATACCATTGCCAGGAGACTGCACTGGTACTGCCGGGAGTGAAATCACCCTCTTGCTCAGTCCTGGCAGGCAAGTACGATTTTTCAAGTTCTACCTGCATATTATTTTCCCACCGCTCTTGAAATCTTGTTTCTTTAACAACTGTAGTTTTCTGTATGTGTGTTAACTCAGAACTGGGCACTGAAACTCCTGCTTGGTCCAGCCTCATGAAGGAAAGCAGAGATTCGGGGCAGCTCCGAACAGTTGTGTGTTATTCTGGCGAGCACTACCTATGGCTGTGTTGTGGGAACAGAGCAGCTTTCCTTAGGGAGTTGGTGAGAAGTGCCGGTTGTTTACAGTCTGCTTGCAGGAGGACACCGCAGTGGCTTCCTTCTTAATCTTCACAAGTGAATTCTGCAGATAATACAGTTTTTTTTGCCATCTAACATCTAGTTCTTTATTTAGGTAAATCTAAGCATGTACCTTGAATATGGCAGTGATGTTAAGAAAGTCAATTATACACTTATGTTTTTTTGTTGTTTTTTTTTTTTAAAAAAAAAAAAAAAACATTTTTTTTTCTAGTTTCTTTGTACAAGCTCTGGTAGTTCCTAACTCCTTTCTAGTCTTGCTAACTTAGAACTAAATCAAATAGACCTCCAAGTGAAGTTTTTACCATATGCTTTATGCTTTGAGAGATTTTTAATCTGGTTGGGTTTTGTTTGTTTCTTCACCTGGTGCCTTGTGAAGAGCTTCTGTGTATAGAGGTGCAAATTGTTGAAGTACTTTGTTTTGGAAGCAGTTAGTTAATTTATGACCCAGCACTGTGAACGACTGGCTCGAATTATTTTTTTTGAAACAAGCTTCATCTCGTTTTTGCCCACGCTGTATTTAATCAACATGCTGTCTATTCAGCGGGCGCATTAATAGGTCTTCAGTCGTTCCCAGTCTTTGCTAATTAAGATAGGTTTCTGCAAGTTTTGCTGCCTTTTTGACCTCGTTTTCTGGATTGGGCCTTAAGCATTAAAAATCTTCAGTGGTAACAACTTAATAAAGGTGTATTATGACATGGATTTTTTTCCCCCTCATTTTCTACCTCCCCTTCCTGTCTTTTGACAAAACTGCACTCCTGGTTTTCGACTACTTAAAGCCTCTTTGCCAAATCTTAGGGTCTGGGCGTGAGTTTTGTAAGATTACAGGAATTGTGGTTACCTAAGTTTCTTCAACTGCAGTTTTCATTAAAGGCTCAAACAATTTCTGACAACAAAAAGATGGTCAAATCCTGTCACCTCTGAACTTGCACATCTTTGCTCTTCAATTCTGTAGCACTCCTTTCCTAAGGATATTTAAAGGATGCCGTGGTTACTGTTCTTCCTAAATATCTACAGCGTATCCCTTGATCTAAGCTTTTATGCTGTCGAGTCTTACAAAAGTATGTGTATGTGCAAAGTTTCCAGATGGGCAGGGAGTAGGGCCTGGCTATCACCAGTGTTTTGTTTTATTTTTGGAGGGAAAACAAAGAGATGTTTTGCTTCTGTTTTCTGGCCGCTTCACAGCGGTGTGTAGCTGGGAGCTGGTGCTGTTTGTCAAAGTGCCTCCGCTGCCAGGCTGCAGTTACTGATGGTGGTATTTGGCCAAAGTGTTGGAGAGCTTCAGGACTTACTCTGTTTTTTCAGATGAATGCACACAAGCTTCTCCTTAGGCCCCCAGCCAGGCAGTTTCTAGCCAGCTCCCAACTGGAAGAAGCATGAACCTGGAGCACGATGCTGAGTCTCACCCCAGAAGGCTTGCAGAGAAGTACAGCAGAAACTCTTTAAGACAGCTGTGCAGCTTTCAGCTGATTTAGGGTGTCTGTCAGCAAAATACGACACGGTTTGGTTCCAGATAGCCACAGCTGACCTGATTTAGTTCTGAAGGTAGGCACACAGCAGTTGCAGGCAGATTATTGAAGGATTAATCGAAGAGTGAACCAAGAGCATCCCAGATAAATTCACTTTGGTCCTACTGTACTGTAAAAGCAAAGGGTTTGCTTAGCCTTCCCTTTTGGGAGAGGAGAGGTGGTTGGGTAATTTACATGAATATGGACTGCATGAATGGACTATATAGTCATGGTCTTGACTAGTTCTATTTAGTGTTTTCTTCAGATTTGTTTCTTACAAATTTATCTGGGATTTTAAGTTTACAGCTGTTCTTCCAAGCCTTTATTGCAGCTTTCCCGTATTGTGAAACTGACTGCCTGGTTTAATGCTTTCACTAAGGGCAAATTACACTTAATCTACACTTAAAATCTACTTAAAAATCTACACTTAGAATGATGAGTTTTGTTATAAAACAGCTGAAACGTTATAAAACCACTGTACAGTTTTTCATAGAAAATGACCAGATTTTGTCTAAATTCTAATCAGTAAAACTTCTTTCGGATTAAGTCTGGCATTTTGCTTGGCAAAAGCTACCAAGGAATTGGAAGGACGTTTGTTTCTTCTTGGTCTTAAACAAGTTCAGTAATTTGGAAGTAAAGGAGACGTGCACAATCTCTCCAGAATCTGAATCTGATGAGTTCTGTGTTCTTACTCCAGTAGGATAGGATGACTCATTTTTAAATGGAAACTTGTTAACATATTCATACCGATAAGCTGTGAAAGATAAATTGCTGAAGTAACTCTCAGCTCTTGAAAACTGCAGTAGGAACCGTGAGCCTTCCTACTCCTTTCTCTTCAGTCCTAACAAAATGTGGTGCTGGTTTTTAAGTGGAAAAGTGTAAAGCAGCAAGAGTGCAGAGTGCACAGTCCTTGGTAGCTATAGATCACCTGGACCACGTGAATAAAGGGTCTCAGGGTGAAAGGAAGATGCAGGTAGGCACTGCTATTCCTTTCGCTAGTTGCTCCTAGGCGGATTAGGCTGTTAAGTAGATCAGCTGTGTAGTACTGTCCTAGAAAGCATACTGCAATTCCAACCCAATGTGCACCAACTTTAGTATATAATGCCTTGCATTTGTACCTTCTTGTGCTAGTGTATTGCAGAAGCAGTGGGTTATTGTCTGGTTTAGCTGAGTATTCGTATCTATAACTGTTGGACGTAATATTTATATATACAGCGAATGTTTATGGACCTGAAATGACCTAATGTGGAAGATTATAGTCTAAGCCATATTATATAGAGGTTATATTTTCTGGTCCTTTGCTGCTTTGATATTTTAAAACGCCAGTTTCTCTTGCATGTTTTCTTGATGCTTCTTTTCTTGTTATGAAACAGATTTTTATCTCCTCTGTTGTTTGAGGTACCTACCCAAGCTCCTGTACCGAAGCTGACTAAGAGAAGTGGCATTTAACCGTTCACATATTAGACAAGTTTTTCTTTGCTTTTTCTTTCCTATGTGGTAATATTAAGTGGTTTAGGAGTGGGAGGTTTAAAAAAAAAGGTCTTTGAATTGACAGATTATCTTCAGTAGTGGGAGTCCACAGTTATGAGGAAAAAGTTACAGGTAAGAAATGTTCTCTTCAATTTCCTTGTGTGAATTCAGTTTGGAATTCAGCTTGACATCATATGGCACTGATGCATGAAGCATTAGAAAGGTTAACAAATTAATGTGTCACATGTTAAACCTTGCATCTTATTGATGAAACAAAGCATCGTGTGGTCTTGAACGCCTTGAAAGGTGGTTTTGCCCTGACAGTGACCACTAGCTGTATTTCACAGAAAAAACCATAATATGTATAAAAAAAAGTTAATGTCATACTCAGAAAACAATGCTGATCTTCAAAAGGGGACAGCTTTAATTTTGATTTTTTTTTGGAGGGTGGAGGGAAACACTTTTGGAAGGAAGGCCCACGAAGAGGTGTTTTGCTACAGTTTTCAAGACAAATTTTGCTTGCACAAATGCACAAATTTTCTGATGCTTTCTGAGAAGCATCTCTTTGGGTGTGAGCCAGTCCACAGATAACAACTTAACTGAATTAGCCTCCCGACTGTAATTGAAACTGTGGTAGTGAATAATGGGTTACTTTTTTGATTTCCATCAGATCGGATACATATATCTATATGGTAATTGATCAGTGGATACCATGGGTTACTGACTTAGCTTTTCACCTGAGTTCAACTCCGTAAAGTTGAAATAAGCTTGGTAATGATTATTTTTTTTGTTGTTCCTTTTTATGTTGCAGAACCAGTAGTGCATTCAGAGCAATTACAATTTGTAATGCAAAGAAGTCCTTCAGTTGTGGTGGCTGGTATGTTTAGAATACTAAGTCTGTAGATGATGATAATACAGCAAAGAAGGAGTCAAGGGTAAGGGCACCAGCAGACAGGCAGTGTGAACAGGCTCCTGGGATCACGAAGCAAGTATCTGAAGGTTTCTGCAGAACGTTTATTTCCATCTGAATGTGCACAGCTAATATATGAAAGTAAAAAGCGGTACTCGTATTCTTATATCAGCTTTCCCACTGAAAATCCTTTTAGGTTTACATCCCAGTAAAAAGCGGGATACTTAGCGTTTGCCTGACTTTGCACCAGTGTCAGCCTGACCTTGTGCTGGCATAACCTGTCTCCGTTAAGACAAAGTGGTCGTCTTAGAGCAGATTGCCATAACGCAGTCGAGGCGCTTGTACAACTGGCTAGGCACAGAGTTAAGCTGAAGAGCAAGCTGGTAAATGAGTGTTCATCGGTAATAGATGGGTACCAGGGAGGAGTCTTTTAATCCAGTTACTTTTCAGCCCTTTACCCTGGCTAACTGAGCAAGTTAGCCAACACTGTCAGTGTTTGACTGTTCTGTGTTAATAAGGCACTGAGTAGTTTCTTATGCTAATAGGTAGCTTTGATCAGGTGTGCCACTTTTCTGGCTTCTCTCTGAGAAATTGTAATGTCCTGAAGTTCAGGACAGGTTTTAAAAATCATCATTACTTTTTTAGCTTGTCATTTTGGATACAGTATATCACGCACCTACATTGTCAGCCTTCTGATGCCGTTTGGTCTGTCTTCTTCTGCAAAAGGGAGAGGTCTGAACGTGTTTCAGAAGTTAGCCATCTCAGCTCAGTCCTTTGCCATGTGGTGAATGTTTGTCAGAGTGCCAGTCACGGTCCCTTTGATGGTAATAATATCTCCTGTTTTTAACTGTGATCTTGGAGATGTGTGTCTCTAAATTAACATTAGATTTTTTTTTTTCTTCCTATTCTGTTTCCTCTCTCTCCTTCCCCGCCCCCCGAGCCTTTTTCCTTGAAAATGCACATGCATTTTGTCTTTGGCATTCCTCTTGCTTCCTGGAAAGTCATCTTGTCAGTTCTGAAACTTTGTAAACCACCTGCAGTGATGGAGTTTTCATTGAATGTTGGCTTAATGAGAAGTAATGCCATTCTTGCTGAGTGGCACGATCCTCTGGGGAGGTAAGTAAGAACTGGCGGTGCTTTCCTACTGAATGCTAGTCGTTGAAGGACTTCATGCTAATGGAATGAACTCTGGCCTTTTTGTTTTAAAAAAAGAAAAAAAGGGAACGGGTTCAGTTCCAGTTTAAATCAAATCACTTTTAAATGCATGTGATCAGTTTTAAAACTGTAAAAATGGAGAAGCTTGCTAAATACCTCAGAGGAGGCTGTAGCGAGGTAGGGGTTATTCCCTTCTCCCAAGCAACAAGCAACGCGACAAGAGGAAATGGCATCCAGTTGCTCCAGGGGAGGTTTAGGTTGGACTCGATGACCTCAGAGGTCTTTTCCAGCCTAAATGATTCTATGACACTGCGGTGTCTGCAACTACTTTACCAAGGGAAGGTGGAGACTGCTTTCTTCAGCATTAGCAGGATGTTAATTCTTCAATACCAGTAGGACTTTTGAAAAAGCTGTGGAGAAGCAGGCCTGCATCCCTGGGTAGAGGTGTGTTTGTGTTGTGGGCACAGCAAGCAGTAGGTCACCCAGCAACTGCATTGTTTGAGCAAACCTGTTCTCGTCATTCGCAGGGCTGGTTCGCTGGACACGGTAATCCCAGCCCAAATCAGCGACCTGGCTTGAGGGCTTCAGTGCGTGTGTTGGCAGCGGGGATCACTTGGCGCTGAAACGGGCCGAGTGGCTGCAGCTCTGCAACAGGGAGGGGAAAAAGACATGGTCAGTATTTGTGTACTCACCCCAAAAGTCTCACATCATGCTGGTCAAAACAGGCTGTGAAATTCTGGCGTTATGCTGGTATTTTAGGGGAGGAGGAGTACAGCTACATTCGGTTTGTTGTAAAGAATGGAATTTAGTGCCCATCCCTCCTTTCCTGCTTGCCTAAGCGGCTTCTCCCTAGCCTAGTGGATGGTATTTGCTGGCACTGAAGAGAGGAAATGCAAAGGAGTCCTCCAAGAGAGCTGCAATTCAGCAGTAGCTGGTTTTGTGAGATCCGGTTTGCTTGAAGTGCATTGATGCATGGTTAGTCTGACATAGTGGAGATGTTATACTGGCATATAAATAACTTTTAACACTGTGTTGTAGCTGTAAATGATAGTTTGTGCAGTTCACTGCGACTATTATAATTATGGGGCCTGCTATAAATCCTCATTCAAGAACCATATACGGAAAACAAAACCCTTTAATTAAAGAAAAAAAAAAAAAGGGAAAAAAAATGCCCTCAGCCCACATACAAAAGGAAGGAACAACTCAAACTGAAGAGAGCAGCCAAAATAATTGCAGCGTACTATATAATAATGATGGAAAGCAGACAAAGAGCATACACCGAGGAGCCATGGAGATGAAGTATCATAAAGGACTGGTGACAGACGATGCTATGAGGAGCGCGCTGGCCCACACAAGCGCGATGATACACGCGTTGGCACCGGAGAGCAGGAGGGAAGTTGACGGCGATTGCACAAGGTGTTTGCTAAGAGCACAGACGCCGCGGGCCCGTGCGGGAGGAAATGCAGTTTTGTTCCGAAGCGGTTCTTGCTTTCTCTCTTGAGATGCAGAGACTGGCTATAAACAACAGCAGGCTTGAATAAGCAATCAGTCTCTGCTTCTGCAGCAGGAAATGAAGACATCTAAGAAATCCCCTTTGTCCCAGATAGATGCGTGCACGCGGGCTTACTTTTCGTCCATTTAAAAGCCGTCTTCAAGTTTGAATCGTTCCAGAATTAACTTGCTTATCCTTTCAGAGTCCGCACACACCTTTCTGCGGCAGTGTGATCGCTGGGGAAAGGTTTGATTGCATTTGAACATGTGTGCAGACTTGCCCTGGGCTGCAGAGGGGTGACTAATTCTGGATGAGCTCAGTGCTCTCTGAAGGGAGGGCCGGCGTTGGAACAATTGCAGTTGTGCCCACAATTGCCTTCAAAGTCCTCTGTTCTTCCACCTTCCCCACCACCCTGGTTGCTTTGGGAAGCATATCCCTTCGGCTTCTCTGATCTGTTTGGCAGCCCTGCTGCTTGTCCAAATTTATTCCAACTTTTAAGTCTGATGCTTGGAAGTAAACCTTGATCCTGCTTCTCTTCACGCCAGACTTTCCCACTTGATATGGAAAATTACCGGCTTTGTAGTCATACGCATGCCAGCCACAGAACCTGGTTTGCCACTGCTGTAACCAGGTAGACATGCGATGCGATGCCTGAAAAGCACAAAAATTCACTGTGGTGCTTTTTGTAAAGCTGGAGAATATAATAGTGAATCTTCTTACCTTCAGTAGGCTGGATTTTCTTTTTTTTGTTTTGTTTATCATTTTCACTTCTGGACCTAAATCACTTCTGGACCTAAATACACCTTTCTTGTTACCAGTATTGACCGAACCTGTCATTTTGGTGGTTCCCCATCAGTTCTTGCAGGGCCTTCTGACTTCTCCACGTGACCCACCTCCTCCCAGGCCGGTCGCATGGAGGTGAGTTGTGAGCTTCCAGTGTGCTGCTCCAAACTGAGCCATTCCCAGGCCCGGCGCTGCAGGCCTTTCCAATTAATAGGGCAATTTCTTTGCTCTTCTCCTTACTTCGTGCCCCAGAGCTCAGGAAACAGGCTGGTCCTGCTGCAGTCTTAAGGTAAATGCTTGCAATTTACACTCACTGCATGTATTGAATATGCAAACTTGTTAGCATCAGCAAGACTCTTGTACAGCTATTCAAGCACAGACACAAAACTGCTAACCCCCCAGTGATGCTGTCTATGCTGGTACGCACACAGGTGCCTCTGCATAGATTTTCTGAACGCTTTTCTTTCAGGTGTTAGAACATGATAGTGTTTACTTAATCTTTGGTGTGTTTTTATAGACTTCTACTTGAACCTTTGTGTATATCGCTGTTTTACAGACCTAGGTACTGCATGCACGTTCCTGCATCCACAAGGACATATCCTTTATCTGGTACTAAAACATTGGTATTGTTTTAGTTTTAATAGACGGTGGGCGTGAACTGAGAAGCCAAAACAGAAAACAATTTGTAAAGAGAATCACAACATTCATGCGGTAACCACAGAGAGCACCAACATTCACTCTGCGTGTTTTCCAAGGACTGACACCAAGGCAGGTTGAAATTTAATGGAAAGATCAAAGGGACTACAGCTGGCTTGGGATCAAACTCCAGTACAATTTGTTTCTTACTGGCTTCGGTCTGATATCAGAAAGTACTGAGGCATTTAGCTTTATGATTTTAAGAGGCCTAATTTTAGGGGATAGAGGGCATCAGAAATGTAAACTTCTGTTCCGGAGAATCTGACTGAATCACCTTTGTGTTTTCTAAACTATTATACGGGAAGCATATTTACTTTATCAATGGGGCAAAAAGGGTAACGGTGCCAAATTGGCAAAGAAAACGTCCTGTGAAAGAGGATTTCATGCTTACTTTGCTATAAACTGTTGCCGTGTTCTTTAACTGAACCTGACTTTCTGGGTTTTCTGCTGTAGAATCACTATGGCCTTTTCCACGTTTTCCAGGTATTAAAATTCAGCCCTCCAGCTCCAGAGCTCCCTTTCCTAATGCTATTTTATCCTTTCCAGAGGAGAGTGTTCTAAATGATAGATGTAATTTTATCAGCCAAAACCTTCTTCCCAGTAAGAATTTAAA
The DNA here is from genome assembly GCF_011077185.1 of Oxyura jamaicensis. NCBI lineage: Eukaryota > Metazoa > Chordata > Aves > Anseriformes > Anatidae > Oxyura > Oxyura jamaicensis. The sequence goes on from NC_048893.1 coordinate 139,868,584, forward strand.
GAATATCAGACTTCTGGACATACAGACCTCAGACTGGAGAAAAAAAAAAAAAAAAGATGCTATTGCTTTCGTGTTTTATTTATTTCAACTTTCAAATGAAGGAATGCCTGTGTGTTATCATGCTTGTGCTCTTGGACCTTACATTCACATCCCATGGGGAATTTGCACATTCCACTCACCTATAAAAAGGAAGCATTAAAATAAATAAATAAAAGGTAAAGAAAGCTATTTCCATCAGTCTTCTGGAATTATACAGCAGACAGTCCCAGTTTCAGGCCTGGTGTTCGAGGTAGTCACTTGTTACGTTACTGTAGTGAAAACTTCATGGATATGTGAATCAACTACAAAAGCAGACTCTGAGTGATGGGTTTCAATTTGTTTATCTCCTGGGTTTTGATTTTTATCTTTGTTATGAGCTAGTGATAGAGCATAAAGCTTAGATGAAGTTTGGCAGTTTCAGGGTTGTCCCTCTGGGTTTCTCTTTGTTTCCCCTTCACAGTTCTTGCTGCTTAGCAATGCTCTTTTCTTCTCTGCTGGTTGGGTCTGACTGGATTCACACCTTAATATTGCAGGAATTATTCCAGAATTCATTATAGGATTTTTAGTATCAGAGCTTGGCTACCTAAAGAGTATAACGATGAGTTTTTTGTGCAGGGATCAGGTTCTGGTGACTGCTGGCAGAAGGATCTAGCTGGTTTACACCTGTATATTTGTTGCAAAGCAGCCTTCTTTTTCCTTCCTTTTTGCTGCTACTTTCCCACGTCTTCAGTGACTCACAGCCTCCTACACTGAGGTCTACTGGGACTGCCAGAGATGGCTTTGTTATTAGATGATGTTTCTTGATGACCCAAGTTTTCCTTGTAATCCAATTCCAGCGAGGCACTGGTGTCAGGCCTCTGGGTCTCCGGGGAATGGCTGGAGTTGCACACACTTAAGAGAAGCTCGTTCAAAGTGACCTAAAAGCTCAGAAGTCTCAAAGCAATCATCGGTTGTCAGTTCTGGGCCCCAAAACACGAGTTACTGGAGCACTGCTGTTACGTGCCCAGGCTCTTCTGGACATGTCGCCTCAACCCGTGCTCTGCAGCTCTGCTTGCCTGTGCATGAGCTTGATGCTTCCTCTTTCTGTGCGGCGTCACTATCCCGTTTGGAACGGGCATTTGTGTCGGGTAACCTCAAATGTCCACACCACCCCGATGCTTCCGATATGGCCTTCTCTAGTGTCTGTGGGCTTAAAGTGGGAGGTTTCTAGACAGCGTATTGGACAAAAAGCACAATTTGGGGGGCCTGTGTGTGAGATATCATTAAAAACAGACTTTTGCTTGCATCAGGTACATGAACACTCACCTTCTTGACAGTGGTGTGTTGCCATTAGTTATGATAATGAATAAAAATATCCAAGATTACTTCTGCACACTGTGTAACCTTCTTATAGATCCCCCTCCCCCCAAAAAAGCGAAAATTAAAAATGGAATTCGAAAAATAAGTGGCACTCTGTATCTTCTGCTGCCTGCTGTTAGAGCTTGCATTTCATCCACATGTTTTGCAGCACGAAGTACTGATACTGCTGGTCTCTGTTTTTCACCACTGCACAGCTGGTGTATTCCTCCATTGCAAGAGTGGCCCTCAAAGTGATGAATTGCAATAGGGAACGGACCTGAAATTGCACCGATGCAGAATTGTTTCATATAGGTTGCCAATTTGCCGTCATTCAGTTAATTAGCAGAGCTATTATCATTTGGTTTTGCTGCTGATCTGAGCCCCACTTTAAAAGGTGAAGAAGGATGCAAAGGCAATTCAAGATGAATCTGAACTGTGCAGTTCTCTCTTTAGGTGCATACTGTAAAAGATGCAAGGGAATTAATTCCCTTGCTGCTTCTGGCACAAACTGGATTTAGTACGAACTGAGAAACTTCGGCTGATGTTCAGTGTTTCATTGTGTGTCAGACAAACCCAGAAATTTTCTCCATGACAACTGTGTGTGCTGTTGACTGATGAAATATTTTACCCACTTCTACAGTGGGAGGTTTTTTAATTAAAGAGAATAGGTAGCATGTACTATATCAAATGCTTTAATTCTGAAAACTTGGAAATGAGAATTAATAGATCTGTGCAGAAGTGTGCTTACAGGGGATTAATGACTTTTGTTAAGCTGGTGATTATTCATTTCTATTTGAATACATTGCTCAGAGATCACCCTCAGAATCCCAAAATAATAATGGCAATGTGGGAGCTTGAAGACTGAATTGCTTTTCCCTCCAATGGCACAGAATTAAAAACCCTTTGATGCTTCAGGTAATGGTTACTGCCATTTCAGCCCTGTGCTTGGGGCAGATCAAACCCACCTAGTACCTTACACCCCATTTTCAAGTATACCATAATATAAAGATAGGGCTTAAAGAGAGTGGTGAAAATAAGAGGTGACAAACAGAAAAGCAACTTCACTTGGACAGTTGGAGGAAATGCACAATGAAGATTTTTCTGAAGGTCCCCTGGGCTTTGGTGTCATCCAGCTCTCCATCCAGGGTTGTACCACAGGTTCAGAGAGCTGGGTCACACCTCATTTTAGTCGGATGATCAACACAGTCCCTTTTCTTGTGTCTTGCATCATCCAGAATGAAAGAAATTGCCCTCCCAGTTTTAGGATTGGGATTGGAAATAAATCAGCAGTAGTACACGATACAAGTGATACCTCCTTTGGAGGAGGTGCCCTGTAGAGTAGTATTTGAAGAGCAGATCATGGGGTAAGAATAAGGGGAAAGCAACGCTTTTGATGCAGCTGAGACATTAATGCTGAGAGGTTGTTTGATGCAGAGTACATAACTGAGGCTGCGCCATACTCTCAACTATCGTAAGGCAGATTTTTTTTTTTTTCTAGTGTATCTTTTGCTCTGTCAAATAAAATGTTCCCATCCCCTAGCCATCTATCTCAGCCCTCGTTAAAGCTGGTGGGAGCCTTTCCACTGACTGAAACGGCTGTTGGCTCAGCCCCGATCCTCCATGCTGGGCGTAGCGGGCGCATCCTTTCTGCTCAGAGGTGAGCAGAAGTAATTTGATGGCTGCAGAGCCCGAGTGAAATCCCAACCCCGCAGCATCCAAGGGTGAGACTCCCATTAGCTTCATTAGTGCCGGGATTTTGCCACGAGACTCAGCATGGAATAAAATCACTGTGGTGAGAGGCAGCAGGCTGTTTGACAACAGAGATGCTAGGTGTGCTTTATCCGGGGCTGGGATGCCGAAGCCTAAACCATTTTCGCTGATGAAATGTCATGCTGCCATTTCCTCCGGTGCATGGGAACAATGGAAATACGAGTGAATTACGCACCGCTGGAGCTGCATGTTTTATACAGAGAGAATCTCTGGAATGGGTTTTATTTCCAAAACACGCTCCCTCTGCAGTTTTCCCCTTTATCCAGAGGTGGCTGTATATAATGTGCAGTGGATAGCTGGAATATAGTACTCATCTATTCAGCTTCCAGCATTAGAGACTGTGTCCCAGATCCATGCACAGATGGAAGAAAGAACAAAGCAAGAGTTAAAAAAAATAAGAAATTTGGAAGAAAACAAACTTCTGAGAAAGTAATGAGCTGTACCCCTCCAGCTGTGCTATCTGCAGGGAAATGACGTATTTTCGAATTGGAAAGAGATGTGTGTAAGAAGGAGAAAAAAAATGATTGGAAACACATGCAAGTGGAAAGGGTTTTCACCAAAGTCTCCCCCAGCCCGAACAGAAAGCTGTCCATTATAATAATTGCACTGTAAGCCCCAGAAATGTGCTGTGCTGGAAGGTCAGATCCCTCCCCGGAGAGTGCCGGCAGAGACGAACGTAAAAAGGAGGCGCAGGAGTTCAGGGGCAGGTCAGCACAGAGCTCCCAGCTTTTAAGCAACTAATGTAGGATTTTCTAGAAAGGGCTGAAAATCTATCTCCCTTAAGCACTTGGAGTTGAACTCCAAAACCCAAGGGGGCTGGAGATCTGAGTTGCTTTTGAAACTGCTTTGTGGTTGTCGATACCTCTTCCCGGCCTGCTTGCCAGCCTAGGCCTTGCTGCTGAGAGGGGCTCCTCTGCCCCGGTCCCCTCCCAGAGCAGGCTCCGAAGCAGGAGGGGCTGTGACTATATCGATTCCCCTCTTATTTCGACGTGGTTTCAAAGGGGATAGCGTCCCTCGTAGCCACCAAGATTGCTGTCCTTCGGGAAGAGCGTGTAGGCCTGGCTACCCCGTTACAGGGTCCGTGTTTGGCCTGCGGGTCTGGGTCCTCCTGTGTTAAATGGCTCGTCCCTTCAAGTCAGCAGCGCCAGCTGTGGTGTTCGCGTGTGGGATCGTTAAAAGGGGAAGGTTTTTCCCCCTCCTTTTCCGTGTGGTAACGCTGAACGCATTCCTCCCCCCCTCCCTCCTGGAGCCATCCATTTTCCCTCCTGAAGCACCCGGACAGCATGACTTCATCCACTTGGTTATCTCGAGTCCCGGGAATGCTGGCTTCATCCCAGAAACCACGGGAATGTGCTGAGCAAACACCCCTCCTCGGCAGCCGGCATCGGGGCTCGTGGCTGAAGCCTCCTCTGCAGGAAAACTTCCCCGGAGCTGCTTTTCTCTGAGATCATCCGTACTGACACGGGCTCGCCTCATCTGCTTAGCTGGATCGAACACCACGAGGGCAGCGTCACGGCCAAACAAAAGAGCTGTTGTTTGGGAGTGTGTTTGTGTAGCTTTCTAGGACAGCCTGCTCGCACAAAAGCGGGCATTCACCCTGCCTTCAATTGCAGTTCCCTCTTTTACACCGGCGGCGCGCTTTCTGGCACTGCCAGCAGTTCCAGTGAAGTCTGCAGCCGACTTTAACATGTTATGGGGGAAGAGAGGGGGAGCTTTTCTCCCAGAGCTTTGGCAATGTGAGCTTCTCCTTCAGCAGAACCACGCCTTTCCTTCAGCTCCCTTCTGCAGGGCAACAGGGAAGGGAAGGGAAGGGAAGGGAAGGGAAGGGAAGGGAAGGGAAGGGAAGGGAAGGGAAGGGAAGGGGTGGGGTGGGGTGGGGTGGGGTGGGGTGGGGTGGGGTGGGGTGGGGTGGGGTGGGGTTTTTACAGCTTGCCCGGACCCTCAACCTGTGAAGAGCATCTTGAATTTCCTCCCCTAACATTCCAGAAACGTGGGCCTGCCACTCTTCTTACCACAGCGGAGGTGAATAATGCAGATGGCAATTGCAAATGCTTTCCAAATCTCAGTCGAGCCTGTGCTTATTAGTCTGAGCAGTGTCAAGGTCCTGTCAGGCAGCGAAACCCCTGCAGGGTTAGGAGCTGCCAGTGCATGTGAGGACATTTGCTGCTTTCTGCCACGATTCTCGGGGGGTGTGTGAAGCTGAGCATTGCCCCGGTGTCACAGTGATCGCTGCCAGCAAGGCTTTTTGGGGGGTGAATAAATCAGCCTGCTCAAATTAGGAAGTGATCTAAGGTCTTGCTCATAACCCAAATCAAGTAAAACAAAGCTTTTACTTTGGTTTAATTTAGAAGGGGTTTAACTCTCTTTGGCACAAAGCCCTCTAAGCTCCCTCCTAGTCCGTCATGCAGGCATCAAAGAAATTTATAGAGCTCAGCCAGAAAAGCTTTCAGCTGTTCTCAACCGGCGGTTATTTCTGCGGAGTTGAGAGGATGAATTTGGGCAGCACCGAAACCCACCTCCCAGGAACCTTTCAGGTGGAAATGTTGAACAAACCCTTAGGGATTGCTCTTGAGACTCGCATTGAAGCCAATGCTAATGTACAGGGCTTTGTATGCTCTAGAAACTAGGAGATGGAGCTGTAACACAGAAGAAGAAAGTCAAGTATTTTTGCATTGAGACAGCAACTAGAGAAGCTTACACAGGACAGCTGCTGTCTAACCTTTTAGAGTCATCAAATGCAAGGAATTTGTATTAAGGAGCTGGAGAGAGGAGCTTTCTAGAGCTCTGAACCCTGCTTTTTAGTTACCGAGTGGAAAAAAGCTTTTTGTTAACATTTTATGAAAATGGAGTGATGGCGGTCGATAAAAATTTTGACATTGATCCAAAGCAAAATAATGGAACAACAAATAAGACTCTTTAATAAAGAGCTAAAGGAGGACTACTTGGTTAATGTTGATCTACCTGAGTTTAAGGAGAAGAGATTTTGTCAAAATAGCTTGGTGCTTTGTTACCGAGATTGCAAGCTTTCCTGATGAAAGGCATGGTAGAGTTGGAGCATGACTCCTTTGCATCTTGATCAAGAGACAAAATGAACAACGTCCAACAGAAAGTGGTTTCGACATCGGCAGGTCTCCACGCGGAGATGGATGGAGGGAATCATCTCCAAGCTGGTGTGTGTTTAGCAGGGGTCCCCAGGGGTCATTTGTTGGCGTTTCACTATTTAACACTTGCGTCGATAGCTCGCTCGAAAACAAAGCCATTACCGATAATGCTTGCAGATGTGCACACAGGCTGGAGACTGCTGAGGTAACAAATAACTCAGCTCGCTGAGGAGCCATCTGGATTGTTCGATAAACTGGGGAGAATGCAGGAAGGGCTCATTGATGGTTGGCCCAGTAAAAGGGCTCGTATTTAGTGATCAGGGCAGCAGGTCTTCTGGGGCACAGGGCTTTGGTCCTGGAGAGGAGTGACTGGGGGATTCTGACATAGAAAAAGGATATAAATCCTGATGCTTCACCAACATGTAGCATTTGATAAGGCACAGTTGCAGATGTGAAGGGAACCATTAGAAAGCTCAGCACAGTCCTGGTAGAAGGAAGTCGATTGTTTACAGAGCCACTGCATGTTGGATAAAATCCACTTTTGTGCAGAGGACTAGCGCAGATAACATCTAGGTTTTGAATGAGATTTTCATCTTAGGCTGCCTCTCAGTGCAGGGGTGGAGTTTATCCTTTGAGCCTGTGTGTGTAATGGTGCTACAGCAGGATTTGAACTCCGTATTTGTTGTTTTCCTGGCAAACATTTAGGTAAATGTTGCATTAAGTAGACATTTATTTTTAATAACATTGACATTTACCTTGCTTCTCTCCTGACATTGTTAGCATCTTCCCAGATATCTGTATAGCTATTTCTGTTCTAAAATTTGCACTAATTAATTGCTTTTCTATGTATCTAAGGGAACAGCTATCAGCAAAGAGAAAGGAAGGCACTACAGTTACACATTTTGATTAAAGATAAATTGAAATAGTTAAAGACATGGTATTTAACTTAGATGCTTTAGGGCTGAAAACCTATATCCTGATACCTGTTAAGAAATACCTCACTCCCTAAATGATCTCTATTCCAGGCATTTCTGACATGACTAAGGACAGTCGTGGAATGTGGCCTGCGGTAATTACTGTTTTGAGACAAGGGGGACGCTTTCTGCTCACCCAGAAATAAATCATTTTGATTGCTCTTCTCCTGTTGCAGAGCTCCCTTTGTATAATTTAAGATGCGTAGCGTAGCAGGGAAGCCTTTTAGAGTTGGACCATGCCAGCAGTCAGCAGCAAGGCAGCTAACACGAGCGATGGGCGAGCAGAGCAGCGGCGAAGGCTTCTGGAGCTGGCTAGCCTCAGGGATGCCGTATGGTGCCACACACCCTGCATCTTTCAGGCACCAGCACTGATCCTTCTGGAGGTGAGAGCCAGCTTGCCCTGATGTGGGTGAGCTCCTGAAGCAGTTCATGGTCCTTGGAGTGGAGAGGAGCCACGGTCACGTTGAGAGAAACCGCCTGTTGTGTCAAGTGCCAGTAACGGGAATTAAGTCATTCTGCAAGCACGGTTTTGAAGTATGAACATGTGTTATCGGTTCGGTGTCTCTTAACAGGTCTGTATGCTGTGACTGAGTGCTGCTGGAGAGGCTTTTGGAGAGGAAGGAGAGAGTGCCCCCTTTGAGAGCACATTTGCTGAAAGCTGTGGATGGATCCGCTCCATACACCCATGGGGTAGGCTCACGAGCAGAGAGCTTCTTGCTGAGGTATTAACCACCCCCTTGGGAAGGGTTTCTAAAAACAACTTTTTTTTTTTATTACACAGAGAGCATTTGAAACAAACCGTTTAAGGCAAAAATTGCTGATGTGCTTGTATCGATTCCCTTTCTGGGGCTGTTTCTTCTTTCATTAGTCTTGAAACTGAAATGCTCTGGGAAATCTGAGGGCTTTTTCCTTCCTGCCTCGATACGAAGGAGTCAAGTGGGCACCCAGCATCTGCCACAGGCAGGATTACTTCATCGTCTTCTCTGTGTCCATTTGAAAAAGCAAATGTGTTTTGCAGGTAGTTTGCATGTCTAATGCAACTAAAGCAGGCAGAAAGCAAAGACCAAAAAAGGTGTCTTTCATTTCTGTTTCATTGCTGGAGCTAGTCTGCTATTGTGTAAAATGGTGTGATTGAGGCATTCTTATTATAATTTTGTAGATACGTGTCTGTAATGTGAGGCATTCTACACCTTTTTTTTCTCTTATAAATTTTTTTGCTTTCAGTTCTGAAGTAAATTAAGGGTTTCAGATTGACAGTTCCCGATTTAGATGCTGTCTGTTTGTAACACAGGCACTGTACAGTAGCAGAATTGAACTGCCAGTTTAATTTCACTTGAGCATCTCTCCCCTGATCCAAAGAAACCTTCATGTCAGCGGAGGATGTCAGCAATTGTGCTTTCAGCCTGAGCATGAACTTTTGTGAAGCAGAAGTTGTGCAGCTGACTGAAGTGAACTAACTGGTAGCACTGCTCTCTTTCCATCACTTGCTGGTCATAAAAACCCCTTTACCCCTCTTTACCCCTCTTCAGAGCAATTTTCCAACTTTCTCGATCTTGCTTCGGTAACACATGAGAATGGGAAAATTTTGTGTTGTCTAATTCTTAAGGCTCATGCATTTTATGCATTTTTTATTTTTGGCATTAAAAAAGAGAGGGCAGGGAAAAAGAAGAAGAGAAGAAGAAGGAAAAGGAGAAGAAGGAGTAGAAGGAGAAGAATAAAATAATAATAATGATAATGATAATAATAATACTCTTGGATCCTAACAGAAATGTTTAAGCCGTGAGTGTAACTTGGGGGCTAAACCAAACCTTGTCCTTTTGAACCATTCCATGAGTGGTGCTGCTTCTGTTCAAGCACATTCTGCTTCAAGTACATTTATAAGGCAAAATTATTTCCAGCAATAAGAGTACAAATAGGGCCAATAATCAGTACTTATTTCTAGTCTCTATCTTCCCGTGGGGGAAAAGAAAATCTTTCCAGAGTCCATTTGAAGCAGAGCATGATGGAAAAATAAGGCAGACCTTATGTCTTCTTTCTGTCCTGATGCTGGCCATCTTCTGTGCCAGAACATGGGGACAGTGGCACGTGTCCAGCATGCGGACCAAGGTTTCTACGTGCAGGCCTCAAGTCCTGCCACACCTGCGTACCGGCTGGCACTGGGTCATGTGCAGAAATCTTGGTCTAGACAAGAGCAGGGGAAAAAAAATGCCTCATTTAAGGAAACCTGGAGCTAGAAGAGACCAGCATGGTCTCTCTGCTCCCCATTCTAAGGGTAGGTAGTCTCCAGGCAGGCATGCTGCATGGGGTCCCCCTGCCCACCGCCTCCTTGCCGGGTCCCTGGCTGCCCTCCTGTGCTGCCCACTGGAAGCGTGCTGAGTCCCTGAGCAGGGGGCTGCAGGGAGCAGACCTGCCTCTCAGGCAGAAATGACAACAGAATTTTTTTTTTTTTTTAACCCAAAGCCTGTGTTCGATCAGATTAGGCAGGAACCGTGTGCTGTCTTCAGAGTCATTTAAAACCGAATTAATGGAGTGCATGTGTAAGCTGAGGCGCAGGGAGGCAAGTAAATCCTTTTTCCCCAGTCTCAGAGGAGCTGCTGTTTCCCTGAAGCATGTAGTGCCTCGTGCGTGCCTAAAATATCCCATATCAGTCACAGAGCTGCTGTTCAGATGGCACCATGGTAAGCGTACAGGTTTCATCCCCCTTGACCTAGTGATGTGTGCTCCCTGTCATCGTCACCTCCATTTTGTTTTAATATGGACTAGGTTACACCAGCAGCATGATAATTTGTTTCACAGAGGTTTCCATTTATCTGATGAGGACATTTAGAGAAAAGCTGGAGTTGGATTGATAGAGGGGAAACTACCAGACTAGGGTCTGGCCTAGCCCGTCTAGCCATCAAAGCTAGTGCTGCTGTTGCTTTTTAGGATCAGTACCTGGCATATGCTGCAGGCTGGGTGCAGCTGGAGGTGCAGGGAGGTGGTCGCTGCTCCCTCGTGCACTTGGGCCACCTGGATGGGAAGCTCTGGAGTGACGGCTTCTGGGATTGCTCTCAACAAGAGCCTGTTTAAGTCAGCGGTGGTCAGCTGAAGAGTAATTTCTGTTCATTGATGTAAAGTCTAACATGACTGGGCGCGGAAAGCTATCAGTCTCCAGTTGTCCTCAAGCAGGTATTTTTGGCTAGGGTAACTCCCCTCTGGGGGAGAGGGCGAATGAAAACTAGTTATAGGGGGTTCCAAGGGAAGGCAAAAACAAAAGCAATTTCATTGTGAAGTAAACATTGGTGTTACAGAAGTAAGTAAGGTCTTTTGAGCAACAGTCTTTTGGATATAAACTAGAAGAATGAATTATTTTGTGCAATGAAAAGGTTTTTTGAAAGATTCTGAGTGCGAGACTTTATGCTGAAATAAATTTGTACCATCTGTTTTGTTCAGAAAATGAGATTTTTGTAACGGAATCAATATCAGGACATTATCCCTTAGAGATCACGATGAAGGAGGGGCTTTCTCTCACCCTGGATTTACACCCAGAATTTTTTTTTCCCCCCGCAAGTATTTTGACCAAGAACCCAAACATTTTTAATGCATGCTCTGCACACTGCACCGCAGTATGCTGCATGGAGTAGGGGTAACTGACTGAAGTAGGCCGATGGGGAAAGCATAAAAGTTATTGTACAAAGAGAGACTGTTTAGATATCTTTATTTAGCAAGTGGAGTACGTTGCCAATAGGAAGGGGAAAAGTGGAGACTCAGCTGTGTTTACAAAGGCGAAAGAAATTTTCCTGAAGCGAGGCCAACTCTGATATGAGCTATTAAGTTTGTTTGATTCTGTGGGGCCAATTCTGAATAGGATCCCAACATTGTGTTTTTGAGCAAGGGCATAACCGACGTACCTCTAGCTCATGTTAACTTTGCATCCAATCTTCTAAGAAACACCTCTTGGTTTGGTACCTGCTGGCAGCCCTGATGATTGCCGTACAACCCGAGACAGGTCGCTCCCTGCGTGGGGTGCACCCATTCTGCATGCTTTGGGGAAAAGCTGAGGTTGTGTGGCTGCAAAACATGCTCAGTGCTAACCCTGCAAGTGCCAAATGCCTCGCTTTGATCACCTGCTTTTCCTCCTTCTCCTCTCCCATCCCAGTGAATATTTTCCTTGTGGCCTCGATCCAACAAACCGTTTAAGTGCACGCAGGTGCAAGTACATGATGGGATTACTAGCACATCTTACTGTGTAATGAACTGTGTTTCCAATGAAAAACAACCTGCAAAACAACCCCTGTGCCCACCTGCCCCTGCCAGCCCCGGCCTGGCCTTTTTTTAGTGCTGAGCTGTGAACATCTTCCCAGAGCACCACACTCAAAAAGACAAACAAGGAAATACTAATTTAAGGTACGAGTCCCTACAGTGCTACCTCTGACATCTGAAGGTGGTTATGGCTGTTGGGAATCACCTGCAGCACTTTGGCTTTTTCCATGAGGATGGTTTTACCGGGTGCTAGAGGAGGCAGACCTGTTCCTGGGCCTCATCGTGCCATGAGCACAGCTGTCCAAGCACAGTTGGGCTGGTCATGCAAGGCCACCTGTGATGCTTGCACCATCGGTGATCCGCATTGTGGAGGTTGTCAGCAGCAGGCACAGGTGGTGGTGACTTGGAGACTGCCATCCATGAAAAGCTAGATGAGGGTGAGTATTTTTATTTTTTTTTCCCACAGGGTTTCCTATTAATCACATTTTTCCTGTTACCTAGGAGGATCATGTAGGCAGTTGCTGACCTTATGTAGGTGTGTGCGTGAGATACTGCAGTGGTATGGTGAAGATAAAGGATGCTACATGTTTCTGAATGGATTTTAACATTGGTTGTGCTCAGCCTTCTAAATGCTTGGAGCGTGCAATTTCTGATAAAGAAGTCATAGACCTGTTATCTGCCATGAAAACCTGGCAAGTTGTTACCTAACGGCTTAGATATCTTCAAACCCATAGGAGTTACCAAACCTATTTTTGCCTCCAGCCTGCCTCAGGTAAGTGCCAGACATGAGCATCCTTTCTTGTCCCACTAGACCACTCACGCTCCTGACCCATTTGCTATTAGCTTGGGAGCATCGTTCTTTGGCCTCTTTCCTGCTGCAGATGCAGGTGAGAAGCAACAGTGGTTCTGAGGGGTCTCTGTCTCTCACCCACTCTAATCATAGCATCATAGAAAGGTTTGGGTTGGAAGGCACCTTGAAGATAGCTAATTACTATCCCTTTCCTTAAACAAGAGCCCTTGGCCTTATTGTTTCCCATTACTGATTCCGTTCCTAATAATTTCACCCTTCCTATTATTCCCTCATTTCTCCTTATTCCAAAATTTTCTGCCAACAACAATTTATTTAGCTTCAATTTCTTTCGGATTTCTTTCAAATTACAGCTCCCCGAAGTAAGCCCTGCCCCTCCTCACCACCTTTGCAGCAGAGCCAGACTGCAAGAGCTTGCTATTAATTATTTTACTTCCTTCCACTCCCTGCTTGAACACGCAGTAAATATTGTTTAGGTTTCAGGGCTACTGAACCCTCCCAACGAAAGAAAAAAGTGGAAGGCTTCTCATGACCTGCTCGAGTACATGTACTGTGGCCTGTTTGGTTGAAAGTCTTGCACGTATGACTGCCCCTGGAGTGCTGTGAGCTATAACCCAAGTCAAGAAGCTATCAGGGGGAAATATTCTTGCAGCCTCCCTCTTCAGCCCCAACCCAACTGGAGTTCCAGGATTTGTCTCTCTCCTGACCCTAACCCTAAATGCTGACCTTGCCTTGAATGTCATTGAGGAAGACAAGCAACAGCAGAGGTGATAGAATTGCCAGTGGCAAAATCCTACTGAAGCCAGTCCCTCCCCCTGAGGGAGTGCCTTGGCACCCCACACCACATGGAGCTTTAGGCTTTCACCTGGTTCCCAAATTAACTCCAAATCTGAGCATTTGCAGAAGGGACCAAGCCATCGCCAGGATAAAGAAGTCATCAGGGGAGAAAGCTCTTTGCAGCCTCTCCCTTCCTTCTGAAGTGCGTTGACAATCCCACGCCAACTGGAGCTGTAAATCTTGTGGGTGTCCCCACACTAACCCTAAAATGAGGTGTGGGCTGCTCTGTAGAAGTGAATGCTCAGACATAACAGGCAAAAATTTACCAGGCAAGTAAGTTCCTCGCTGCTCAGTCCAACCTTTTCCAAACATTTGCCATGCCAGCTGGAGCTTTAGACTTTGATCCTCTCCCATCCCTAGCCTACTCTAGCCCTAAAGCCAGAGCATGGCAGATCTGCAGCCAGGGACCCCAAGGCAAAGTTCCAGATGAAAAAGTGATGAGGATGTCTTTTTGTTCTGGCCTTCAAAAGCCCTTTTGCATTGCTGAGCTAAATGGAGCTTTAGGCTTTGTCCCTTTCCCAACCTTTAACCCAACTCTAATGCTGTGGGGATGAGCCCTTCGCCAAGGGCCCAAACCAAGCTGTCAAAGGCATGGAAGAGCCTTTTGGAAGAATACTGCTTCTTTTGGCAGCCTGTGAGAAACCCAACATCAACTGACATTTTAGGGTTTCTCTCTCCTAAAGCAAAAGCCTGACTGTGATTTAACTGTAGCTAGGACAACCAGCCGTGGTCATGATGAAGATGTCAGGTGCAGTCTTTTAGAAGCCTAACTCATACCTTAACCCTAACACTAGACATGGAATGAGCCCTGGGCCAAGACCCTCAGCCATCATTTAAAGGAACAAAAATTCAGGACAGAAATATTTTTGTTTCCTGCTCCTTACTTTAGAAGACCCATGGCAGCCCCATGCCAACTGGAGCTCCTCTCCCAAACCTGCTCCTACCCCATGCTCTTACCTGAGCTTATCTACAGCCAAAGGCCTGCATCCATGCCCCAGATGAACAAGTTGTCAGGGGATACTTTTTTTTTTTTTTTTTTTTTCAGCCTACACATTGCTTTGAAAGCCCTATGCCAACTGGATCTGTAGGCTTTGTCCCTCTCCAAATCATTAGTGTTACAGTAACCCAAATTTTGACTTTAACCCTATCCCTAAATTGGGGTATTCAGGGGATAACCAGGCAATTCTAGTGCTGAGATATTGATAATTTCTTGCCTTCGTCCCAGTTATGAGGTGTCACCTTCTACATTTTAAGGCCTGTCTTCCCTTTGACTCTGTTTTAGTACCACAGCTATGCTATAAAAGTTATAGGTTATTAATGTAGATGTGTGTTGGCAGTGCTTTTGTTTATGGTTCATACTGCTGTTTATGGTTCATTCTCTCTAATTAAAAAGAAAGAAAGAAAAAAAGTCATCTGCCAGGTAGTACTGTTGTGTCTGTGATTAATTATAGGGAGGATGGAAGACCAGGTAGCAAGGATCATCCTGTCTGTTCAGGTGCAGGGCAAGCACTATTCACCCCTCTCAGAGACCCTCTCCTGGCATTCAGCTGGGCAGAACAGAAGGATCTAACCAGCTCCATGTCCTTTTTTATCCGTCTCTCGTTGTTCCCACTGTTAGAGCCGAGAGGAAGACAGCCTGTTTATTTACACGTGGTGTCTCCCACCCATCAGCTGGAGCAAGCCACGGATCCCTGCCATCTGAATCCTGAGAGCAATTTCCCTTTCTCCCTCTTTGACTCTGTGTGCCCATGTTGGAAAGTAACTTAAAATAATAATAATAAGGGAGAAGGCTTCCCATATTTGGAGAGAATAATTATTCTCTGCAGCTCCTGGTACAACATGTTCCAACATACTCAAGGCACAGGGGGCCTCTAGATTGAGCTCACTATTTCCTCTGTCGTGTTTTAATGTTGGGAAAGCATCGCCCATCCCAATGCTACGTACTGAAGCTTCAGTCCTGGAATGGTAGCCACATGGGAGGACAGGTAGCAGGTGACACTAGTGAGTCATCCATGAACAAACACCCAAATCTCCCCTCTGCCCATCAGTAACAGGGCCGTGGAGAAGTTTGGGCCTTTTTGAGATCTACTTACGAGCTGCGTGATCCCTGTCACCAGATGAGACAGCTGCTTTCCTCCGCGCTACCCCACCACAACCACAGAGGTCTTCTCTTCTGTGCAAACAAATCACAAAATCCTACGTACTTCTGCAAGCAAAGTCATCCCTTTCCAGGATGAAACTGTAGGGCTGTGAGTTACCTGTTATTCTGAAAAAAGGGAGCCCAGGAGATGGTGTTGGGCAGCCAGAAGGCAAAAGCAAGCATTAAGAGAATTAGTTTCCATCAGGAAAGTGAATGCAACACGTGTAGAAAGTGGAACAGCAAATGTTAACAAACCCTTGCCCTGTTGGTGTGCCCGGTGGAGATAATTGTTTCATGTTTCTCCAAGTAAGGGTTATCTCCTGTGGCTTCTCAGATCCTTATCAAAACAAGGAAACCTGGTTCTCCAGATCCACCCAGCTGTGTTTAAGGCTCTGAGTCCCTAATCTGAGCCATGATGCAAGGCTTGAGGACTGAACCTAGACCAACGCAATGGAAATCAACGTCAGCCTACTGCAACTGCTGTTTCACAAATCTTGAGGGTGTGAGGCTAGGAAGGGGAAACAAATCTGAAAGGTGGAGGAAAAAATGGAAAAACTCACTGACGTGAAAGAAAACTGCTGCGTTAAGGGTTCCTGTAGGCAAATACCAGGTCAAGAGCTGATGAACGGTACGTGCCCACGCCTCACTCGTGGGCTATTGTGGGGTGGAAATTAATAGACTACACGGAGCGCCCTCATTCAGCAGGGAGAGCCCTGCTGCACTTTCACTTGGCACACAAGGGCTTGCCCTAGTGGTATAACATACATCTGTTATAACTGAAGCAGGACAGCCCTCTGGCACGGGTGCAGTCACACGGGCAGCACCCAATTCCCATGTGCCTAGCAGAGAAAGCTACATGGACACGAACAGCTCCCAGCTGATCCAGCTACAGCCCGCACGAAGGCTTGTACCGTTGCGATGACACCGCCAGTAAATCACGACTCCCTACCCAAAGGTAGTAAAGCTGCTAAAACAAAAAAGCAAACACAAACAACCCATGTATCACGGTTTGAGGGAAATAAAATAAAAAAATCCTTGTTTTGCTGCATTTTTTATCTTTTCAGCTCCTCGGAGCCAAGAACCAGACCGATGCGTGGATCCACTCATAGCAGGAGAGGGAAAAGGTGGGATGAGCTCGCAGTGAAATAGCCAACACCATGCCCATTGCTGAGCTGTCATGCAGTGTCACACGCCATGGGAGAGGAGTAGGGTGCAAGGCAGGGATGGAAGAGGCCGGAGGTGCTGCAGGGCTGGCTGTAAGAGGCAGCAATGGAAAGGCAGGGAGAGGAGTAACGTGTGATGGAGCAGGCGTGCAGGTGGAGCAGCCGGTGGGGTATTGGAAAGCAGTAAATCTTCAGCCCCGGCACGTGTCTGACTGTTCCATTTGCTCGCTAGGTCGATGATGAAAGGCTTATATGTCAGGCGGTTGCAATGTGCTGTGTTATAATAGAAATAACACTTTGGAGCAAGACACATTATTTACTCCCAGTCCTTTCACCACAGCCAAAACACTTTTGTGTGTGATATAAGTGAATTAACAAGCAGGCTGTGATCTGGTGAAGCGGTGATTTCATCCAGGGACGAGGTTCTCCTGTCCCTGCCTTCGAGGGTCAGAGCTTGGAAGGAGCAGTTAGGGGGGAAGGGAAGGGAAGGGAAGGGAAGGGAAGGGAAGGGAAGGGAAGGGAAGGGAAGGGAAGGGAAGGGAAAAAATGAGTGTTTCTTTTATGGGTGTTGAGATGGTGTGAGCAGGCAGGCTGGGGTGGGAGCTTTAGCTGTTATTGCCAGTAAACCCATGGCGTTCAAACCTGAGTAAGTGGTCACACAGAGGAGAGAGGAATAGATGAGGCTGCAGCAGGAATAACAATTTACTAATAGCTGGCATGGCACATTTCAGTTATCAGCATTTGCAAATGCTCACAAAAGATCACAGCCTACTCATCGGACCAAATCAGCTGAGGAACATTTTGTCTAGAACAGGAAAAAGGCTGAGGACAGTGGCTTACATACCCACAGCAAGCAACACGCCCGTTGTCAGTGCAGAAGTCAGGTGTATTTCCAGAGGTCCTGCTGTATTACTTTGAATTGTTAAAAAGCTTATAAATTGCACTTCTGGCAGGAGGCATGAAGGGCTGATGACCACCACTGATACTACAAGCTGAAAATATGGTAACCATCGGGTTTCCACAGCCTGTCAAAGTGGTGCTCGCACCTCATGCTGTGGCCGCACCACGTTACATGCCCTTGTTCCCCAGTGGGGCCAGTAGCAGGGTATTCAGGGTCCCCCCTGCAACACAGAGAGCAAGGAGCCCCCAAAATGAGATGTGCTGGAGGATAGGCCACATTTTACATCCTGCTGCCTTCACCCAGGTTACAAGAAAGTGTCACACTCTGCTTCACAGCCCTGGCTCTGGACTGAACGCATTTGCCCAGCCGCCCTGCTGGGAAGGTGGGCTCGTTTCCTCCTCCCTCCCCAGGGCTCCCCGGGTGCATCTCTCTCACCTCCCTGTCAAAGCTCCTCCACTTTTGCTTTCACAGCAGCAGCATTGCAACCACCGACAGCTGCAGGGGTCACGCTGACATCTGACTGCTTTTCTGATCACTTTTTTTCCCCTGAGGGAGTCAGGGATTTGATAGCTTGACAGCTAAGGGTCCCCCAACACCCTTCTTCTTCCTCTCCGTCAGAAATAGAAATGAATGGGGAGAGCCTGTCCAGCCCTGCCTGGGAGAGAGCAAAGCCGCTGCTCACAGAATCACAGCATCATCGAGGCTGGGAAAGACCTTCAGCATCACCCAGTCCAACCACCAACCTGACCTGCTGAGCCCCATCACTAAGCCATGTCCCTTAGCGCCATGTCCCCACGTCTCTCAAATACCTCCAGGGATGGGGACGCCACCACCTTCTAAACCTCCCCTGGTGCAACTGCAGACCATCTGCTCACATCCTGTAAACCATCCCTTTTGTACAACACGAATTTCAAACGTAGGGAAACGACCAGCAGGGAATAATATGAAAAGGTGCTGGAAACGATCGGCGTTTTCAGGCACAGAAGTTGCCTGCTCAGGAAGGTAAGTGGCTGGGCTGAGGCAGACACTGAGCTGGGACAGCACTGGGAGTGAATGTTTTCCTATCTTCGCACACCACCACCCTGGATTTGAGGAGGGAGCAGATGGGAAACAATTGGCAGCAGTGGCTCTT
This sequence comes from Oxyura jamaicensis, assembly GCF_011077185.1. NCBI lineage: Eukaryota > Metazoa > Chordata > Aves > Anseriformes > Anatidae > Oxyura > Oxyura jamaicensis. The sequence goes on from NC_048893.1 coordinate 139,887,029, forward strand.
ACAGCCAAAAGTAAAACCAAAATAAACCTCCCACAGAAGCTGAATCCTGGTCCTGCTCTCCTCCTGCCCTCGCTTCGAGATCGCTAACCATCGGTCTTGGCCACTCGAGGTTCAAAGGGGAAAACGCTGAACTCAGGCGGCTCTTGCCCCTGGAGGTTTATTAAAATAACATCTCTATTATTCAAAATATTTGAACAAGTGGCAGGGTGGTTACCTCCCTCTCTCAGAGGCCTGCTGGTGCCAGCCATAACACACAAGAACAAAGCAGAGGCTTTCGCCCAGCACATTTCTTCCCTCTGGTGTTTCCTCCTGTGAGAAACGACCTCCGATCAAGGGCAGGTGAAGGCCGGAGCTTTAAAATAGATTATTTTGTTCGCCGCTGGAATTGAAAGCAAACACTCCTGATTCCCCTTTGATGCCAGCTGACCTGAATCAAAGCCCGGAGACCTCTAGCTGATAATGTTTACCAGATGCCGCAGCGAAGGAGGATTTCCAATTTGGCTTCTGGCTCGCTGGACACCCCTGCTGAAAAGCCAAGCGCCCAAGGACGCGGGTGGGAGTTCGGCGTTTGGCTGCTGCGACACGAAATTCACACGGGAGAAAGAGCAAGTGCAAAACGAAGCGGTGATCCTTCTGCACAGCCCAGCACCTCTGGGTACCTGTTTAATCCCTGCAGTAGTGGGGGTGAGTACAGAAGTCCTTGTGACGGATTTCGCAGCACTCGGGTTTGCACTAAAATGTAGTTTGCCATTTCGGGGAGGGGGAGAGCTCTGTGCAGCAAGCAGGAATTGGCAGAAGGCAGAGCTGAGTGAGGGAAAGGAACAGCAAGAGCAGCACTAACGTTTCTGCTGACAGCAGCAGAAGGAAATGGGAAGTGTCACCTGTGGGATGCTCAGGCACGGGCAGGGCAGGTCCTGGAGGAGCTGGGGTATCGACATCTCCATCTTCAGCTGCAGGGAGCAGGTGGTGACAGCCCCGCGACTGCCACCACCTGCTGAACAAAGCCACCGGAGCAGAGGTGGCTTCACAGCCAGCAGCTGCCTTCTCTGCTGCTGGGAGTAATGGCAAGATGGGGATTTGGGGGTAGCAGGAGAAAGCTGAGCACTGCACGAGGGGATGTGGCTACTGCCAGGAGGGCTTCTTGTGGAAAAAGGCTTCACAAGAGGAAAGCACCCGTGCCCCTCTCCTCCCATGTGTCCAAGTCCCCTGAGGCTGTGCCTGCACCCCAGGACATGGGGACTTGCCATACCCCCAGCCACCTCTGTCCCCAGGCTGTTGGGGCAGAGATGCTTGGCCCTAAAACTGCTCCCCCAAAAAGCAGCCATGGGAGGGCTGCTTGTTGTCTGGTGCTGCTGGATGTCACACAGCTGGGGACAGGGAGCGTGACTCAGGGCTGATGTCCTCCAATCCTCCTCCCCCCCGGGGCTTTTTTTCTTTTAGAGTGTGTGCACCAATTACAGATTAATTGTCATTCCCCAGAGATTGTGTCAGGCTAGTTTGACCCGGGATACGACCTCTCATCTATCTTTGCTTTTTAAAGATTCGTGGCCTAACCAGCTCATGCAGCCGGAGGGCTTTATGCTGCCCTCTGTTTGCCCAAACAGCAAAGCCCTGTGCTTTGCTGTTTGGAAAATCATTAACTTGCTACAGCTGCTGGGGCACCCCGTGTCCCCTCCTGCACCACTGAAATGCAGGGGCTTCGTCCTCTTCCCCCATGCTGGTCCCAGGTGGCCACCTCCCCACAGAGGTGCCTTTCCCTCGTGCAGTCCCTTTGCCTGAGCAGGATCCTGATGTTTTGGGATTGAAGCAAAAATGGCATATCAGTTAGAAACCACACGACCTTGTCCATTGGAGGCTGTAAATCCATTCCTTACAAGTGCCAGGTGGCCAGACCCACTTCTCCTCTCCCAGGAGCCCACCTCCTCACCCTCTGCAGTGAGTGTACGGCGTGACCCCTAGCGTGCCGGTGGAAGGCAGGGGCTTTCCCTGATCCTGGAGACCTAAACCAAATCACAGATGAAAGGAAGAGCCAGGTGTCCTCGCCACCAGTGAGCAGTCACACATCTGCTTTGACAGGGACTCTTAAAGGCCGCCAGTGAGTACACCCTTGCTCAAATTCCGATCAAAAGGAAACTCAGTCTCAGGAGGATTTTTTTTTTCCTGAGAATTTTTCCAGCCATATGTTTCAAGTCTCAACAATTCATGTCTGAATCATTTATTTTTAATAGGCAAATATCTTCCTTCTGCCTCTCCCTCATTCACGCTTCCTCAGAGGGAGCAGAACAAAACGACCATAGCCTTTTCTTTCTGAAGCAGGAAAGACAGCGAGCCTCCCTCCCTGGCCCCCTCGGATGTGTGGACAGTTTCCATGAACATTTCCCCAGAGGGGGAAGGTGGCTGTGCTCTTCCAGTCCCCAGGTGCTACTGGAGGAAGCTGCTCCTGGCCGCCCTGGTGTGGTGGAAATCAGAAGTGGTGAGGGGTCAGGGGAATGCAGGAGAAGCGAGCTGGGGCTGCCAACCATGATGCCCCAATCCTTCGGCATAAGCAAGGAGAACAGTGGGCCCACATGCCGTTTTTCCTCTCTTTCCTCAGCTCACTTTTGTCCTACCTCATTCCTGAGTGTGAGGTAAGTCCCTCAGAAATTGCATTTAAGAAATAGCATACTTATTCTACAACATATACCATTGCGTTGTGTCCAGCTCATGCAAAGTTCAGTGTGGCTTCTGCTAGCTGTATTACAGCACCTTTGGCAAACATGCTTCATCACTTTGGGAAGCGTGCTTTATCACTTCAGTGAGCCTAACTGTTCTCAAAGTTCCCTGCAATCATCCCTTTCAAGCTGAGTGTGTAACTGTGCTTTCTATCTCTCCATTTATCTCGTGGAAGCCAATAATGCAGATGTGTATGTGCTGGCTGGGTGTGGTGGTGTAAAATGCATTGCTCCTGAAGAAGCTGAGCAAGACAACCAGCACTGAGTCTGTCCTGCCCCTGCCCTTCTAACCAGGCTCTGACATTTGGCCCTAGAACACCCTCCTGTCGGGGAATTGAAGGAAAGGTGCTCTGCGTTCAGCCTCGTGCACTTCATCCGAGGCTGGCAAGCTCAGTGGCGTTTTGTACAGTGCCCACTTTTGAGAACAGATTACCTAAACAGCACCTGCACCCGAATTACGTCCTGGAATCGGCTCATCCTCTGCAGCAATTAGGTGTGCACCAGCATATGTAAGCAAGCGGATGCGTCCAACCTCGGGAAAGATTTTTAACAGGCAGTTGAGGCAAAGTCCTCTGGCTTTCTCTTGACATTAGGATTTTCTACTTTACTGGTTTATTTTTAGAAATGCATACTGCAGAAAAGGGAATTTTGCTAATAGTGGCTTGCGGTCTCATTTGTGAAAGTAACTTTTCAGAAGTATGAGAAAAGATTGTGCTGTTATATTTAAATCTATACATGTTTTGCTGACTTGGAAGTTGGTACCATTTTTTCAAAGACTCGCTCACTAAGCCTGATTTGTGCCCTTTATCTTTTGATGTTTAAGAAGCTTTTCTTCCCAAAGTCTCCTTTTCTTTCAAGGCACTTCAATGAAAGTCCTCTTTTGCCCACCTTCAGAACTCCACATAGGATCTTTCTATCCTCCCTGATTTATCTTATGTATGCTCTTGACTAGAGGCAAATCATAAATTTGTCCTCATTTCATAGCTTGTGTTCTTCTTTTACCTTTTTTTTTTTTTTTTTTCCCCAGTTCTTCCATTTTCTGAGACATGTTTCACACTAATGAAATACTCGGGTGTAATCATCACTCTGAAAGCAAACTACAGTGGTCTTACAGCTACAGTAAGGACATTAAATGCATCGACATGAAGCGGAATCAATGGAGTCCTTGCTGCTTTTTTTTTTTTTTTTTCTTTCTTTCTTTAAACTATTACTACTTACATGTTCAAATGCAAAAAAGGGTGTTTAAAAATAAAGTGAAGGGTCAGACTCTGACCTTGTCTTCTGTGGGAACTGTACTGATGTGGTGTTTAAGTCACCACATGTGCTGGTCAGAATTCCACAGTAGAAAGAGGAATATTGTTTGGGTGTGTTTTTGTTGTTGCTGGTGGTGTTTCATTTTTTGTTGTTGGTGGTGGTTTTTTTTGGAAGGGGCTGAGGCAGTGATAGCTGCAGGGTAAAAGACCCACTTATGTCTTGTTTGGAGGCTTTAAAACAAACCAAGTGTTCAGTGACAGTTCTGGGACTTGTATATCGTTTCATTGCTGTATTTCTCTTCTAGCTTTTTGTTACCAGAGGTATTTTCAGGAAAGGAGATTTTATCATTATTACGATGAATTATTAATTATTATTTTAAGGAGAGAATCTGATCCTGCTTCATCTCTCTCTCTCTCTCCTGGAATCATTATTTTCTCTTTGTGACATCAAAATCATTGCTTTGGAAGTGTTTATCATTTCAAAAATAGAAGAACATGACATAATTCACAAAAATAACAACAGGAACTGAGAAACTTTTAAAGGTGCCCTGATTTTAAAATCTTATGTAAACTGTTTTTCTCTCAATAAATGAATTTGGTGAGCAATAGGCCTCCTGCCTACTTTGTCTCTTGCTAACTTGTATGACTTCTTAAAGCTTTCATGGTTAAAAACTTAGATTATCATAAATGGCTTTACACTTATACTTCCAAATCAGGGTTAATTACAAAAATGCGACTAGATCCTCAGCAACAGATTCCCTGGCTAAATGTTCTTTTGAGAATGACTCCTGCCAAGTTGGAATAAAGATGAATTTATTTCCTGCTCCTTAGTATCCTTTATAGGGCCCAGGGCACATCGTGGCTTCCCTTGACACTTGGTTTATCTGGGGAGAATAAGAAAGGTTTGGACAAAAGGCCATGTTCAATGTTTCTCCTCCTTCTGGAGGTCAGAGACTGGCTACAGCAGGAGGGGATGAGGGGGGTGGAAGACAAACTTCTCCATGCAGGACCAAGCAATCTCTTGAGTGACTGGGTCACCTTTCTGGTCCTCAGACTCAAAACTGAGATGATCACAATGTAAGAAATGTAAATCAAATGGAAAAACAGGAGGGCTTTTGCTTCCAAAGGTAATATAAAATACAGTCCACCTTGGGAGACCATTTAGTTTTGTTTGTTTGTTTGTTTGTTTTTCCCCTGACAGACTTCGTCTGGCATGGTCCTAGGGCATTAAGACCCTTTTTTCTCTCCTCCCTCTTGGTGGTAGTCTAAATTGGCTGTCATAGATTTTATTTTTGCACCAAAGATCCTAAGTTTGTCATGGATTCATGAAATGTTTTGTGGCAAAGCACAAAAGGGCTGTGGATCCTTTCATTACATGGTTGCCTGTGACTGCCAAAGACTGGATTTATTGGCTTCTTCCAGTTGCGTTGCTGATACTAGTTGTTCAGGCCGAGCCTGTAGGATAATCTGGACTATTGCCCTGACATTGCTTTACTTGCATTTAGGTCTGGGTTGAGTAGGGCTCTTGTAATGAGCTCTGAAAGTTGAGAGTTGGCCCAGGGAAAGTAGCTGAGGAGAGTATTCTACTGTCTGAAGTCCACAGCCTTAATTTATTTGAAGACTTTTGACTTTGAATCTGATGTTCTTCTTCTGAATTTGCTTTTTTGGAGAAAAGCTTTATCATTCTCCATGCAGCAATGGAGTCCCTTTGCATATCACAGTCCTAAACATGCCTGAGGCCTTTGGATGCTTTAACAATCAAGCAATAGTTCAAGATCCAACAGGAAAGACTCTTGGCAGCCACCACAACCCTGCAGACCAGGTCCTCTCCTCATTTGGTGTGCCTGTTTGCTGCAGAGTTTGACTGAAATTGTTGTAGGACAACTCTGTCACGCCTGTTTTCCTTCTGGGGTTTTGGAGGCCTCCACAGAGTTCTTTTGTCTCAACTCCACCTCAAGCTTGTCTCATCTGTTCCACTGAGTGGGACGTTGCAGCCTCTTATGCAAGTGGAAGTGCAGAAGCTGTGTGAGAAGCAAAATGGTTGCATCTTCACCCAACGGGCTTTTAATGAATCTTTATGGCTGCATCACCCTCCTGACCAAACTGTCAGAAAATTCACTGACTTCTCGTCTTGTGTCTGGCCTCTTTCTGTCTTTACCCTGGAATGGGAACCAGAAAGCAAACACTGGGGCTGAGGCAGGGGTACCCAGGTGGCTCCGCAAGGTCTTGCCATTGATCCATCCACAACGTGAAATGGTCTGAATGCAGCACTGACCATGACTCACCACCTGGTCACCTGGGCTCAGTGCCTTTTCTGACACCAAGACCACAGGGGACCATGGTGCAGACTTCTCACAGCAGAGAGTTTCCATAGAGGGCCTAAGGGAGACAGAAGGATCCACTCTGGTCCCTTGGTGAACAGCTTTACTTGGCTTCTTGCATGATTTATAAGCGAGGAAGCCAGCCCTGCCTACCAAACAAGAGAAGAAAATACTAGGTAAAATGTTGTCACAGCAGTTTTAGGGGGCTGCCTTACAGAAATCTTGATAGAAAAAGCAGTAACTAAATACACACTGGATAAGGGGAAATAGAAAATTTAGAAAATAACCAGTGTTATGAAGAGATAAGGAGGTGCCAGCAGACATGATTTAACAAAGGGAACTTCATCCTCATCTTTTTATTTAATAGAAAGCTGATTGCCTTTTCTTACGTAGGAGAAATAAAACAAAAAAACAAATAGGAGGGAGTGGTAAATTGTTAGCTGCCAATTTAAAAACACGAGAGCTGCAAAGAGATTTTCCAAACACATTTTCTTTGTGTGGCTCACTAACCCAGCTCAAGAGGAATAGCTAATGAATTTGAGGCATTCTGAAACGTGCAAGCACGCTTCACGGCATCTCTTATAATTGACCGCTCTACAGGGACACAATTAATTTATCAAAATTAGAAGTTCTTGATAGGGCTGTTTCACATTTCCTCTACCTGTAGAGAGAAAAATAAAACAATGAATTTAACAAACAAAAAAAAATAGATTTATTTTTTTTTAAGTCTCCCTAGCCAAATAAGATTGAACCCATCATAATAATGAATTTATCTTGGCATTGGTAAGGAAGCTGGTGAGCTCAGAAGTAAAGCACCATACATAAACACCAGTGCCTAGAAAGTCTTAGTCTATGCTGTTGTTAAATTACTGGAGCCAGGTCTCAGCATTTCATCCCAAGCCACTCAGCAGCACTATGAAGCACCTGCTCACTTCTAAACTTGTTGACTCCCTGATTAACCACCGAGGTGCATCTGCACAGAACTTGTGGCCATAGGTACTGGAAATGTGACCATCCACTCCCTTTGCAGGTTGGCATTCCCCCCAGCATGTCCTGGTGGTCCCAGTCCCTGCAGCAGCCCCTGTGGCTTTCCTCCTTGCCCCAGTGGAGTGAGAGCCACCAGGGCTGAGGCCACCCACATGTGGCTAGTGAGGAGCATCACACCTGACATTTTGCAGGCTCCTACAACCAGTAGGTGAGTGTTTGCTGACAAAACCTGATGTCTTCAAGCATGCTTGTACTGAGTTCAGCATGGTGAGATCCCTATCTGGAGGTTTCCGAGTGTAACTACAGCGCAAATACAGGATAACAATTCCTAAAGTAAGAATAGGAAAATAAGCTAAATAAAAGCTTAGTTCAAACTGTTGAAATTGGTAGGGCCTTTCATTTGAGCCCATTAGGGTTTCAGTCTGGCTCTTTAGAAAAATTATACTTTCACATGAAAGAAAAACTGTAAGTAAGCTTGTTGTTGCTTTTGTGGTCAGACTATGGGACTATCCCATGTTTTCTCTGCATAATGAAGAATTACAGACTTATTCCTAATGAGTTAACAGCGAAGAGTAAAGCACTGATTCTATATACTAGATCTTATCAGAGAGATAATGAAACTCAGGTGACATTTCAGGAAGAACTTTGAAATCCCATTTCCTTAGATAAACTATCTGCTCTGTAAGCAAAAATGTTGTGATTATTTTTTTCCCCTTGGTTTTCATCAACAGAGCTATTTGCATATAAACCAAGACTCTTGTTTCTGAAAAGTTCATATTCTCTTGCTGTTGCTCCCCCCTCCCCAAAGTTTTCATTCTCTGTTAGCAACCTGATAAATCACTCCCACTAAACTCAATTACGGTATCACCAACAAGCCTTTATCAGTTTGGGTGATAAGGAATAAGCAGCAAGCACAGCCACAAAACCTGCAAGAATACAGATTATGTTTCCATGTCATTTGTTCCATTAACAGCTTGTATGGCATGTTTAAAAAATAGGAACAAAAAAGAAGACATGATAGAAAGAGATTATATTCTTTACATATCTCAGATGCTTACAGCCGAGACAATGCATAGATTATGAGCCTCAAGCAAGGCCTTCTGAGACCAGTGGAAGGCCTTTCATCAGCTTCAGTGAGTTTCAAATATGGCTCTGCATTTAGAGTGAGGCAGAGTGCCACTATGTAATCAACACTGACAAAAATTGAAAAGGAAAAAAAAAAATAAATAAAGGCAAGCAAGAATAGAAAAGAAAAAAGGCTGCAGGCACTTTTGCTGACTTGGATATGAAAGTTCACAGTGGAATCCATTGAAGCCTAAATAGATCTATATCTAAATGGAAATAAGGAAACCACTACTTCTGAATGAGATTTTGCTGATCCTGTCTAATTAACCTGGTAAATGTTCAGGTACTTCGGTAATTAAACTTTAACTTTAGAAACTAAATTGCTTCTAAATAAGCTGCTGGGATTTACCTTTGGCAGGGAGATCAACAGCCTTCTCGTCTTCCACACTACAAGAGCCTGGAGCATCATTATGACAGCCAGCATTAGAAACCGAGCCACCACCAAAAGCAGATTTTAAGAAGACGAGGCTCATATTTAACTACAGTCAAGAAGGTCTGTGAAATAAAAATCAAGAAGCTTAATCAGCAAAATTTCATCTAAGATTCAAATCATAGAGTGTTACAATCAACCATGCTGCAAAATAAAATGTGCTGTGGGAAACTTAGTGGACGAAACTGTGATGATAATGACAGGTTACCGAGAAAGAATAATGTCTGGTTAAATAATCACCATCCAAAACATGTCTAAATATTTCTAAAATAGAGGCAAAATACAGATTGAGAAAATATAAGGAGTACCTGTTAGACAGGAGAAAGGCTGCCAGAGTTGTTATGAGTAACTTTCTTGACACGACCTCCCCAGCTGAGGCTATGGAAAGCCCCCGTTGCATGGAAGGGGTGCATCACACAGACACAGGCACACCACCCGTGCAGCATTGGAAAAACACCTTCTGGAGTCAGACACTCAGTCTGGGGGACAACACTGTTTGGAGGATGAGGAAACACCAGGCAGGGTCTGCAGGAGGACGGCCAGAGTGAGACACCAAGCCTTTACAGGTGTAACTGCAGGTACGCAGACTGGCTTTTCTATTGAGGAGGGAGCTGAGAGGTGACTTATGTTCCTAAACATACATAAAAGTATATCCTTATATGTTCTTTCATGTACTCTGTAAAAAGTAAAGTCTAAATGAACTTGCAGATAAGGGCATAACAGGAGCTGGTGAGTAGAAACTGAAGTCAGAATAATTCAACCTTGACACAAGATGTAATTTCCTACTGCTAACGTTAATGGGATGTCTCCTGAAGAGGGGAGGGTGTAGCCCCATTCACAGTTGCTCTAGGTGCCTCTCTAAGTTTAGGATAACACATGTCCCCTCTAAAACGGTGCCCTACTTAAATCAGCACCACATAATCTGCACAAAGTCACTGAGGAGCAAAAGAGGCGAGAGGGAGCAAGCTGCAAGGAATTGGGTGCAGAGAAGGAATCAGGGCAGAGGAGGTCCTGGCACTGACACGTGCATGCGACTTGCACTGCTGTGGGTGGCTGCAGCCACAGAACTGTGACATTTCCCCTCTTTTCTCTCTCCCTCTTGCTCCACAGAGGGGCTGGGGTGAGCTCCCATGCTCCTCAAGCCATCAGCAGAAGGAACTCCCCTGCCTCCAGGCTTCACGCAGTTGCCCAAGGGGCTCTAGAGGGATATATTTTTTCCTGACAGCGTATGACTACGAGATATATAGTTCATATGAAGGCAGAAAGAAGAAGCATAACTGCACGTGGGCACAAGGAAGGACCACAGCACACCAAAGCCAGGAGATGGTACAGAGAACAGTGGCACAGTGTTGCACCAGTGGCAGTTCATCTGGCCCATCTCCTGAATTAAACCAGGAGAAACCTTTGGGCACCCTGCCAGCCTCCTGGTGCCCACCCCAGGGGGCAGCTGCATGTCCCCTGACACGCAGGAGCCTGGGCTTTGTTCACGGCTCAAAATAAGGGATGGCAAAAGCAATTCAGTGCCCTGAAGGGTAGCACCGGGCCTGGGCCTTCAGCTGCCTGAAAGCTGAACAGAAATGAAAAGCTGTTGGTTAAGGACAGAGCTCCTCGGGCTTCCTGCTGAGCCTTGTTGCAGCCCTTTAATTAGAGTAGGCTAATTACGCTTGACGGAGGAAAAGAGGCTGTCAAGTAGCATGGGAGGAATGCTTTTTGATTCGGCAGAAAACATTTTAACCGGAGGTGTCCTGCAGGCCGATGGGAAGCTGGCACGTCTGGGATGCGTTGTCTTCTCAGGAACATTTCCTCCCCGCTGGGGACACATTGTGCAGTGGCCGAAGGACAGATGAAAGGCTGGTCAGGCCTAGGGCTCAGACCAGCCACTTCCCAGCTCCTCAGTTCCTCGGGCATCCTTGGCAATCCCAAACCTCCTCAGCCCTCCTGCAGCTGGGGAGTGGGGGTTGTCTCTGGTTGTACCTGCTTGTGAATTATTTCCTAATGCAGTTAAATAGTTGTGGCATCGCAGAAAACCCCTCAAAGCTCAACAGTGTGGGATCTGAAGGGCTGGCGATCATAAATGGTTAGCTAACGAGTGTTTACAGTTCCCCATGATAGTTGCTGGCACTAGGACAAGGGCAGTAAAAAGTGGATTAGATGAAGATAAATGTGAGACACAGGCAGAAACAAGTACTCCAGCAGATGTGTGTGGAAATTAATGGGGTGGTGATAATAACAAATTCTGATTCGCCACACAGTAAATGCGTCTCTTGATAATCAGTTTCCAGTACAATACCAAGTGGGTACGCATGGAACAGGAATCCAAACGGGATGACATCTCAGCATTGCAAATGCGTTGGGTAGATGCTGAAGAGCTTAACGAAGACAGCTGGGAAAGTGGTGCTTATTTTGTCCCCTGCAGTCTTTCCCCCCACTCAGCATTTTGTCTTTGATGAGAGCAGATCCGTGATCTGGCCTCCTCACAAGCACATCATCTGGGCCATAAGGAAAGACAACTTCCCACTCCAGCAGAAGGCTGGTGGTCAGGAGATCTTGGTCGTGGTCCAAGTGCTGCCAAAGTGAGCCCATCTCAGGTGGGGTGGGGAGTCCCTACTGTCCCCATGAGCTTGCTCTTCCACCAAATTGGGATGTGAAAAGCTCCAGCACGGCACAACGCTTTGCCAGATGTGTTGTTGAACTTAATGTGTTTATGTTTGCAAAGAGAAAATAAGATGAAAGGCATGACAGAAATGCAAGAGATGATTTGTTATGATTTAAAAGCCATTCCATTTTAGCAGTGCTACTTTAAAATATTTGCACCCTGAAGGCATTTCCAGATAAGGACTTGAGCCCATCTTTTCCTGTCCAGTCCCATTTTTTAAAGAAACAGAGAAGTTTGCAGCTCTTTGAAAATAGCTCTTTGCCTGCTGCAGCCCATGAGAGAGCGCAGCACAGGCTGCGGCCCCACGCCGTGGTGTGCACCCAACGAGGTCAATGCCAGAGGACATTTCCATCGGTCAGGGAAAATGACCCAGGATTGAAAAAGGCTGCTGCTGGCCTTTCTGCTTATTTTTAATCCAGACCCTTTTACTTGTCCCATAGTAAGAGCATAAGCTCTTACTTGCAGTGCAGTGTGAGGATTTAAGTCTGCAATGCTATTTTCTTGGCAAGGAAACCATTCAAAACAAACCCACTGGTCCATCTTTCATGTCTTGCTCACTGTTATCATGTCCCGAATCACAGCTGCTGCCACCTGCACTGTGGGGATAAAAATAGGTGGCAGCTCTGTGCACCAAGGCCTTGAGAAGTAACATATTTACAATAGAAAATGGAGGTTTCATTTGTTCACTTTGTTTGAGGAGAGCTTTCTCTTTCTTTCTTTCTTTCTTTCTTTCTTTCTTTCTTTCTTTCTTTCTTTCTTTCTTTCTTTCTTTCTTTCTTTCTTTCTTTCTTTCTTTCTTTCTTTCTTTCTTTCTCTTCCTTCCTTCCTTCCTTCCTTCCTTCCTTCCTTCCTTCCTTCCTTCCTTCCTTCCTTCCTTC